>NC_133943.1:9745334-10115501 GCF_031877795.1 Strix aluco | reverse complement strand
TGGTGGCCGAGGCCGCCGAGAAGACTAAGGAGGGGGTCCTCTATGTCGGTAAGGGCCGGCTCGGCCTGCCTGCTCCCTGCCTGTCCCCCGGCTAATCCCTGCCCGTCCCCTGCATGCCCCCTCTGCCTGCCCTTGCCTGATCCTGCGTTTGCCCTTGCGTCCTCCAGCCCATCCCCCTGCCCCCCCCCGACCTGTCCCCGGCCCCGCTCCCCAACACCCCCCCTCTCCTTCCCCGCCACGACGACCCTGCCGGCGGGGTGCCCGGGGGCAGAGGGCCGGTGCCCGCAGTGCTCTGCCCAGCCCCTGCCCGCAGGGCATGTGCAGGCAGGAGGACGGTGCCCCGCGGGCAGTGGCAGGGTCGGAGCTGATCCCCAGGCTGAGGGGGTGGGACCCCCGGGGACCGGGCCCCCTGCAGCCCCCGGCGGTCTGAGCCCGAGGGCCCCGTGGCTCCTCGCCGAGGATGCTCTGGGGCAGGATGGAGGTGGTGACCCCCGCGCTGGGATGTGCCCGGCACGGAGCAGAGGGACTGAGAACACGTTTGTCCCCCCGGAGAGGCCGTGTCCTGGAGCGCATCCCACACCACGGCTCTGCCGACATCTCCCCAGCACCCAGCCGGCGGCTGGGGGGGTCCCTTCGTGCTGCCCCTCGGGGCTGGGGTCCATTCGGGCCAAGTCCTAGAAGACCTCGCAGGCAGGGAGCAGGCAGCTCCCGGGCGGCAGTGTGCCGGGCTGTGATGGTGGGCTGCTCAGGGGGGAGCTGAGGCTGCCCCTGCCTGCAGCGGGAGGGAGGGCACAGGGCTGGGGCTCTGTCCCGCTCCGGGGAGCACCAGCTCTGCGGGAGGGCTGAGGCCTTGCAGCTGTTCCTCTGGGCAGTGGTGGGTGCCTGCCCTGGACCCCCACCCCTGCCCAGGGGTGCATGCCCTGGAACAGGGGTCCAGCAGCTCAAGGAGTGCCTCGAGGCCCCATCCTACAGGAGCTGCCCAGCCCCTGCCTTTGCCCCCATCGCAGACACCCTGCTCCCATCCTGGGGGGGTATCCTGGCATCTGCGGGCAGAGTCAAGCTGCCTGAAGGGAGCCTGGCAGGGTGGCATGGCCAGCGGCAGCACCTGGCCCCAGGGCACTCCGGCTGTGGGGCTTCCCATGCCATGTTGGCCCCAGCTCTGCGTATGGATCCCAGCTCCCGCTCTGCTCGATGGCACGGCCAGTGTTCACCGTGCCCAACTGTGCCCCGGCATGGCGCTGGGTCCCAGGGTCTCTGTCCTGCCTGGCACATGGTGGTGGCCTTGTGCCACCTCAGGCCGGGCTCCTGCAGGGACCGGAGGAGCCTTGCGGGGAGCTGGGTGGGTGCTTGGCCCCCCTGGCTGCCCTGGGTTGTGGGCAGGATGCTGCCCCGGCTCCTAGAGCCCTGCCAGGGTCCTGGGCATGGCACATGGCAGAGCTCGGCCACTGGCCCCTCTAACCCCAACTCTGTCTCTTTCTACCCCCAGGGAGTAAAACCCAAGGCGTGGTGCAAGGCGTCACCTCAGGTATGGTCTCCTCCAGCTCCTTGCCCCGGTACCCCTCTGGCCCCGAGAGCGTGGCCGCGCTAACGAGATCAGAGGCTAATTGAGGGGCTGATGTCACCCGGCTAAAGCCTCTTATATAACAGGGCCCCGCAACGAAGGATTTGCGGCGGCTGCTCACACTCCCTGCCCAGCTGCAGAGCAGCGTCCCGGCCCCCTCCCCTCCCCAGCACCCGGGCAGGGAGGCGGGGAGGGCCTGAGCCTGCCCAGAGCCCCCCCACCAGCACCGCCCCGTGTGGTGTGGGGCATGGAGCCACGGCTGGGCACCCCTCCCTGGCATGGGGAGGGGGGCACTGATGGCCACCCCCGGCTCTTGCAGTGGCTGAGAAAGCCAAGGAGCAGGCATCCCAGCTGGGTGAAGCAGCGTTCTCGGGCGCGGGCAACATCGCGGCGGCCACTGGGCTGGTGAAGAAGGAGGAGTTCCCTGCGGACCTGAAGGTGAGACCCCCCGGCCGCTGCCATGCCTGCGGGGAGGCTGGTGCTTCCCCAGGCTTGGTGGGGAGCCCCTCGGCTGCTCCCCAGCTTCGCGGGAGGGACCCCGAGGGTCCCCAATTGCCCCGGGCAGGCTCCACTGCCCCACGCGTGCCGGCTGCGTGTGCGGATGCTGCGGACGTGTGCGTGCGCGGGCTGCTGCATGGCGGCCGGCGACGCATCGCTCCAGCGGCTTCGAGGTGACCTGACAGCTGCGGGAGCGCAGGGGTGGGGAGGGGCGGCGGGGTTCGCATCTTGCCGCCCCCCGTGAGCCGTCGGCTTCCAGCTTAGCCCAAAAATAGCATCAGCTGAAGAAATGAGGCCACCGCCGCTGCACGGGGGAATCGGCTGCCCCCCCCTTTTTCCTCCTGCCAGCCGCTCTGCCAGCCCCGGGGAGGGGTTACCCAGCACCGCCCACCCCTGACAGGGATGCAGGATGCTCCCGCAGCCCCCCCTCCCGGCACCCACATGGTGCCAGCACCCATCGCCTGCCTGGGGCCGGGGCTGGGAGCGGTGTGGGGACACGCACACCCAGACCCTGCTCCCACAGAGCCCCGCCTGTCACCTCCTGGCCTGGTGGGCTGGTGTGTGCCTGGGGTGCCTGCTGCACCCCCCAACTGATGCTCCCCATGTAGAGCCCCCCATATTGTGGGTGCATTGCTGGTCTCTGCCAGGTCCTCCCACCCCGCATCTGGCAGGGACAGGGAGGGTGGGTGATGTGTGAGGGGGCTGTTTGCGTGGGACTGACCCCCCGGTTCACCCCCAGCCGGAGGAGGTGGCCCAGGAGGCTGTTGAGGAGCCGCTGGTCGAGCCGCTGCTGGAGCCAGAGGGGGAGAACTACGAGGAGCCCCCGCAGGTGAGGGGACGGGGTGGCAGAGGGGTGCAGGGTGCTGTGGAGGGCATGGGCTGCCAGCGCTCAGCGCACCGGTGGCCATCGCTGTCCGGAGCAAAGCCCAGAGCCTGTCTGCTCCCAGGTGCCCCATGCACGCAGGCCTGCAGCCTCTCGGGCAGGCTGGCCCGGGGCTGGGGGGGGACAGGGGCTCTGTGCCCAACCTGGGCTCTCTCACTTGTTCTTTCTTTCCCCACCCCACAGGAGGAATACCAGGAATACGAGCCAGAGGCATAATGGACCCCCGTCCTCGCCTCTTCCACCAGCAGCACAACGAACCGCCGGTAGCCCCCTGCTCCTCCCCAGCCGGCCCTGGCCGGTGTCCGCATGCCGGGGAGGAGCAGGGGTGCCCCTGCCCCGTTCGCTCACGAGTTCTTCCTCCAGTTCCGTTCCAAGGGACCGTGTCCGTGTCTCTGTACCGTGTCTAGCAGTGAGAAAAACCCGCCATGTCCAAGCCCCCGAGCCCCGGCGCGTGCCCGAGCCGTGGGCGCTGCCCGCAGGGGCTGGTGTGCGTGTGTGCGTGCGTGTGTCCATGAAGCCCGGGTTTGTGGCTCTGTATCCCTCCCAGCGCCATAAACCCCGGCTGCGTCCCGGTGTGTCTGTGTCTGTACAAAGCATGTTTACCTGCTCGCGGGCTGCTGTACATTTTGCTTGCACGCGTGTCCCTGTGGTTCTGCTCTGGTCATTGTGGAACTATTTTTTTTTATATATCTCTCTCTATCTATGGGTGGACGGGTCTTTTGCCTTTGTGAACCCTTGGCGCCCAAGCCCGCTCCCCAGCCTGCTGGGTGGTGGCGGTGCCTGCGCCCTCCCCGAGGTCCCGTAGTGCCAACGCTGTGTTGTGACGTGGCATGGATATCCCCCCGCCCTCGTCGCTGGATGTGCAATACGAGGGCAGCTGCCAGTGACACAGCTGCCCCCGTGTCCGTGAATAAAGCCAACTCCTGTCTGTAGCCCCCTGGTCCTGGTTGTGGGTTCCCTGGGGAGAGGGGTGGCCCTGCGCTTTGGTGGCAGGGGGAGTTTTGGGAAGAGGAATGAGGGGCCGGGGCAGACTAGCTGAGTCTAGTCTGGGGGAGGGGGCAGGACTGGGTCCTCGTGAGGACAAGATGCCTTCCTGTCTGCTCGCTGCTGTGTCAGCAGCAGGTTACCGTGCCCTGGGCCTCCAGCCACACTCTGGCTGAGGCCTGGGGAGCAGGCCCTGTCCCCATGCCACCAGCCTGTGTGCTGGCTGCAGTGCTTTGCGGCCGCAGGTGAATGCAGGGGCCCTTTGGGGCTGAGAACAAGACTAGACACAGTCCTGGGTTTGAGGTTCCCTCCCCGCAGATGCTGGCTGTGCTAGCAGAGGGGGTTCAGGTGCTGGGCACAGGCTTTCCCCAGTCCTCCCTGCAGCAGGATGTGCTGCTGTTTGTAAGGTACCTCCTAGAGATGCACCCCAACCTCATGCTAGAAGCACAGAGCGATGGGGAACCTCTCCTCTGCCATCCCCACCTTCCTGCGTGACCCTGCTCCCCTCAGGGGGCCGGGGACATGGCTGGCACCCGCGGCTCGCTCAGCTGCAGCGTGACCACCGCAAGGGCAGCTGGCTGCCACGCACCGCAGAGTGATGCCCACCACAGCAGGGGGTCCTGTGCCCACCCCAGAGTGCTGTCCTTGGGCCTTTGGCCCCCCCTGGGGCAGGGCCACCAACACAGCCCAAGTCCCCAGCCAGCCTCCAGTCCCTTGGCTGCAGCATGGGCTGGGGTGAGAGCCTGGACTGATTCTCCCTGCCATGAATATCAGATTAAATCCCCCACTCTTGCTGGCTCGCCAGCTTTGCCGGCAAAGAGCGAAGCTGCAGCAGTCAGCACGGACACACAACAGGTTTGCTGATGCCTGCAAATCCCTGCCCTGGCTCTGCTCCCCGTGTCTGTGCCAGTTGCAGCAGTGCTTGCAGCGCCCACCGTGCATTATTAAATGGACCAAGACGGCTGTTCCTGGGGCTGGCTGTGCTGTGGGCTGCCCCCTCCCCTAGAGTTAATTGTATATTTTCCTTCCTTTATCCAATTCTGCCAGCTGTGGGCAAGCAGACCCAAAACAGCATCAACACGGCTTCCTCCAGTGTCCGGAAGGCTGTAAAGGGGCTGGGGCAGGGCGGGTGTGGGGGAAGACAGTCCCCTGCCCAGGAGAGCTGAGAGCCAGGCAGTAGAGAGAGAGAACGTGCTCAAACCAACCATTTATAGAGACCAGGGTGTCCCCTCCACACCACACATGGTGTCCCTGTGCAGCAGGACTGTGACTCTCACCGTGCGGCTGGCAGCGAGGCCCGGGGCAGCCCTGCCGGGTGCTGGGTCAGTAGGTGAAACCGGCCTCATTGTACACAGTGAACACCTTCTCCAGAGCACACAGGTAAGCAGCGGTTCTCTGGTCCAGGCCCAGGTTGTACCTCGCAGCCACGGTCATGATTTGCTAGGGAGAGAGGAGAGCTGTGACAGCGGTGTGTGCTGGGAGGGTCTGGGGGCAAGGGGGGCGCAGAGGATTCAGTGAGGAGGGTGCAGGCAGCCCCACGCAGGTGAGCACCAGGCCAAGGGCCCAGGAGCACCCAAGGGGGAAGAGGTCACCCCCACGCCAAACGACCAAGGGGGCAGCTCTGTAAGACCTGGAGCCACCTACGAGCGGGTCTGGAGCTGCTTCTCCCACTGCTGCCCTACAGTGCTCCCCTGGGGACAGGCCCTGCGCCCATGGGTGGGCTCCAGGCACTCACTGCTGAGCACAGCAGCCCCCCTGAGGGGTGGCACGAGACAGTCCCCCCCCCAGCACTGCACCCCCGGCTCATCTGAGCAACTCTGGAAATGGGGCACAGGGGGTTGTGGGAACGGAGAGAGGGGCAGGGACCCAGCAGCAGCAAGGGACACAGCAGAGCACGAGGCTTTGCCCAAAGCATGGGTACAGCCACCACTGGGCCTCGTGCTGCCCTGCCAGGAGTGGCGATGGGGTGCTGTGCATGGGCACCCCTCAGATACAGCGCAGAGCCTCTGCAGTAAGGCAAGGGGCCCATGAGCAGGGATGGGTGAGGCAGAGAGCCCTCGGAGGTACCTTGGCTGACTGCTCCATGGTATAGGCCAGTCCTGAATACACAATGTCCTTCTCTGAGGCACCCTGAGGGGGAGAACAAGTGAATCCTTTGTGGGAGAGGCTACAGATTGGCCCCCCAAACCCATTTATCAAACACAGCCCCTCTGCTTGGCGCAGGACCCCCACAGGTGCAGCTGGATCCAGCACATGGCTCCTAAGGGACCCCGTGCAGCCCCCAGCAGCACCCTCAGATGGTACCAGCACACACTGCATCTCCATCCCATCCCCTCCATCAGTGGGATGAGTGCATGGGGGGCTCCGTGTGTGCCAAAGCTCAGCTTTCAGCATGGAGACAGCAGACAGGAGCATCTGGGAATGGGAAACAGGTCAGCCAGGACAACCCTCCACAGTCATAGGCACTTACAGTCACACGGGCCTGGAACTGTGGGGACGGGATGATGGGGATCTCCCCTTTGGACTTGCCAAACCACTGCTCCAGGCTGTGCTGAACTGACTGCAGGAGGTGGTAGCTGGAGTCCCACTCGTACTTGAAGCTGAGGCGCCCGTAGCTAACGTGGTTCAGGTTCTTCAGCCACTCAAAGAAGGATACAGTCACACCACCTGCATTCACATACACGTCCTGCCAAGGGCAGTACATACTTCAGATTTGCTGCTTAGGGTGACCCCGAGACCCATGACCGATCTGGGGATCTCTCCTCCTCTGCCTTGGGTCCCTCCCCATACCCCTGGGTGCTGCCCTCAGGGACAGGCCAGAGGTTACTTGGATGGCCAAATCCTAGAGCCACAGTGGCTCTGCACTGCCTCTGAGCAGAGACACGAGCTGCTCTGACACCCCGTCTGATGTGGCACAGTTTGCTGTTGGCCCACCAGTGGCTGCAGGACATCCTGGTGCTGGCCAGGAGCCCCATGGTCTATCGTTGCTGCAGCCAAGAACCAGGAGGGTTCAGAAGGGAAACCAGCATCTGAGAAGTGCTCAGGAGCTGGGGGCAAGGCAGGGAACAGGCTGACTGAGACAGCACCATCAGCGCTGCCTGGTCCCAGAGCCTGGCTAGATCCACATTGGAGCAGCTGACAACATATGGACATACCGGGATGACCAGGATGTTTCTTTGCAGGAGTATCTCGTGTGCTGCTGGTGTAGTGGGGCCATTGGCAGCTTCTGCAATGATCTGAGAGCACAAGCAGAGCAGAGGTGACATAGGTGAAAGAAATAAAAGAAGAAATCAGCACCAGGCTGCTTCCCCTGGTGCTGCAATTCCCCCACCAGGCCGTTTCTGGTGGCAGGGGTCCGGGCACTCGCCTCCCCACTGGAGCTGTTCAGGATGAGCAAAAGCTCAGAGCTCGTGTTTCGCTCAGAATGATTAAGGGCTCAGCCTGCAAAAGACCTTGGCTGTGACAGAGTCCCAGGCCCCAGTACGCCCTGTCCTTCGGTCCCTGGAGCTCACAGTGAAGGGAGGAAGCTGGTATTTGTAGCAGTCCTCTGCTTTGCTCACTCTTATCTGCTGCCTATGATTTTCAGTGTCAACACTGTGACATCCAGTACCTTCAAGGGTATCATCTCCTCTGCCCTGGGAGGAGGATCTGATAGAGCAATGAAGACTGAGGATGCCAGAAGAGCCAGCAAAGGTCACTCCAACGATCCTTGCTCCCTGCCTGCAAAGGGAAGGGCTTAGGCTTTTCTCCTCCCCTAAATTATGCCATCTGCCACCTCTGCCTCACGCTCTGTCCCTCTGGCACAGCGGGCAAGTTATCAGTGCAGTGATGGGACACATCCCTGGGGTGCTGAGTGCCAAAAATGAAGGTTTGGCTGGGCTGCTGTCACTCGCACACCAATGCAGGGCCTGTTGGGAGTGTGCAGCGCAAGTGCTCTGTACCTTTGCTTGCACCCGGGGTGCATTCTCCCCTGTGAGCTGCTTCTCAATAGCGGCAGGGATGAGGATGTCGCAGGGCACCTCCAGGACGCTGCCGTTGTAGGACTCTGCTTTTGGAAAGCCAACTATGGTGCCGTGACCCTGGAATGAGCAGGAGAGTCCTGCTGGGCCCAGACTGGCAGTGTTGAGCACTGCCCTCAAAGCTGGGCTCTGCGGGAGATGAGGGGCAGCCCCCTTCTCTGTGGGTGTTTCAGAGACAGGCACTGACTACCCTCCCCTAAGAACAGGAGCTGGGTTAACTGGGCTCGACTCACCTGCTCATAGTCTTCTAGCTCCTTGGGGTTGATGCCTCTGGGATTGTAAATGGCTCCATCTGTCTCCCCAACACAGATGCAGTGGGCTCCGTACTCATGCAGGTACTTCATGGTGTGCAGCCCCACTTTGCCAAAGCCCTACAGCAACACAGAGCAGAGACGGTCTGGGCAGAGGGGAATTGTGGGGACAAACACTGCAAACAGACCCGCTGCTCTGGTAACAGCCCCCTCCCAGGAGCCTGAGCTGAGAAGCACAAATAGGAACCCCGGATCTAGCAGTTCTTGGTGAATGTTTTGGCTGGATGGTGACTAGGACGTGGAAGGACAGAGATCTCCCTGGCTCGTTAGAGGTTTGTGAAAAGCAGAACCCATGGGATAAGGACTTCCAGCTCAGCTTGTCTTTATCACCTCCAGAGCTCTTGGACGTGATATTCCAAGAACAGCATGCCATTCAGTTTCTAAGAGCTGATCTTGATAGAAAACAAATCCAGTGAGAAACCCAGTCCCTTGGTGGGCACCACACAGCGTCTAGGCACATCCGAGCAATTCTCCAGCACCTCACGCTGAGGGGCTGTGATCGGCTGCCACGGCACCGGCACAGGGCAGGGCTGTGGGGGTAGCTCAGCTCTCCTTACGGGAACAGATGGTTTTGCACCGTGTGCCCCAAAGCACTTGCCAGCTTGGTAAAGCTCCTAAAAGCAACAGTGGTTCCTGAGACTGCAAAAACAGCTCCCAAACACAGCAAAATCATACACACAGTAGCCAAGGACGTCAGCCTTCTCATTCTCTGCCGTATCAGCGAAGCAGAAGGATGTGCGGAGAGGAAAGGGATGAGCAAAGGCAGGGCTGTTCCCGAGGGCACTGCGGGCAGCAGCGCCGGTACAGCCTCGGTTCAAAGCCTCTTCCCCGCGGCAGGGAGCTGCGTCGGGGAGCGAGCGCTCGGAGGAAAGCACAGAGTGCTGGCCACAGGCAAGACTTCAGCTGCGTGGTTTCCAGTTTATTTCTCCCTTGCAGAGAGCAGTGGCCTCAGCAGGAAACGGGCAGCTGCGGGCAGAGCGGGCAGTGGATCGGGGCAGCAGTGCCTGGCCGGGAGCAGGAGCTCCTGGAGCTACAGCAGGGGGAAGCACCTCACCGCAGCAGTGAGCAGGCCCTGGGCTGCAGGGAAGGGAAGCTCCTTCCTGGGAGCAGAGGGTAAAGGCAGGGCTGGCACCCTCTGGGTCCCACCGGACTCCCAGGCCGCTGGGCAAGGCAAGGCCAGCGTGGGCCAGACCCACAGAGAACCCAGAAGAGACGGGGGCTGCACCCACAAGCAGGACCTTTGCCATGGGTAACATGACAGCTTGCCACGAGTGGTTTGGAGGTGACAGAAACGTGACATTGTCGCTGGGGTTGGCTTTTTCCATCCAGTCTGGCAGAGTCCCCTGTGTCCTGCCACCTCGCCGCTCTACCTGCCGCACAGGTGAGGGTCAGTCGCAGCTTCCATTTTATGAGCGTTTTCAGGCAGGATGGCTACAGAGAAATCTTGGGAATGCCTGTGCCGACTGAGCAGTGCAGCACCCCTGGACTGCCGATTCGAGTTTCTAAGAGATCAGCTCTTAGGAACTGATCCACACACAGCAGGTCTGAAAGACTGCTCAAACGAGTGCCAGCTGTCACAGGATGAGGAGAGATTTGGGAAATCATGTCCAGGCAGCACTGCAGGAGCTGAGGCTGAAAGCTGTTCTGGAGAGGAGGGGCAGAAAGGTCCCGAGGAAGTGTCCTCTTCAAAGCTCTGGCTGGGCTGAGCACTCACCTGCAGCACAAAGGTCTTGCCGGGCAGGCCGGGGCTCAGGCCGATGCAGTCCATGTAGTCTGTGTTGGTGATGTAGCTCTCGATGCCATGCAGGACCCCTCGCCCCGTGGCGGAGCGTCGCCCATGGATGCCTCCCTGGCTGATGGGCTTTCCTGTCACACACGCCTGGGTGTTGATGTCCTGCGA
Source organism: Strix aluco (assembly GCF_031877795.1). Taxonomy (NCBI): domain Eukaryota; kingdom Metazoa; phylum Chordata; class Aves; order Strigiformes; family Strigidae; genus Strix; species Strix aluco. Next base: position 10,105,345 of record NC_133943.1, on the reverse strand, counting down.
GGCCGGGGTGGAGAGAAAGAAGGTTAAGGTCTCACCTGGTGCAAGTCCTCTAGAGAGGACTTTCCCCAAGCCTCAGCTTCCCTCACACTCTCCTAACCCTCACCTAAACCTAAAGCAACTCACTGGCACGGGCCTCTGGGCACAAACCCTCGTAGTGCCCACAGCATCCCAGGGTCCAAACCAGCACTGTCAGAGCTTACCCGGTACCCCAGCGTGTGGGTGTAGGTGTCAGCTATCCAGGACATCTCCCGCTCTCCAGTACTGACATCAGGGGCCAGCACATCAATCCCAGGCCCTGCGGAGGTAGAAAAATCTGTCAAACCCTGTCTTTGCAATTTGATTCTCTGCTCTGTACAGCCAGGTGATTTCTGCAGGCTGGTCATGCTCTTGGGCACACCAAGGAGTCCCCTGAGCAAAGCGTGGTGCTGCCCATGTCCCAGGGTCTCCTCAGCTTCTCTCAGACATGAATAACTGGCTTTCACAGGGTCTTTGTTGTGTTCCTTCTCAATACTTTCAAGTAAAGAGGAATGTAAAGGTCTTTGCCTTGTGACCAGCACCCACTGAGCTCTCTGTCACACGCTGAGGCAGGATAAACCTTCACTCCTCCCTGTGACTTCGCAGGCCAGCAGGAATGAGGGTAACACCCAGGTGAGGCCCTGCCCATCAGTAACTGGGAGACACCCTGGGCCAGACCCCACAGTGCTTGGTGCTGGAGGAGGCTCCTTCTGCTACAAATTCACAGCACAAGCAGCGCAAAATGGCGATCGGACAGCAGAGCACCAGGGCAGAGAGTGCTGCTGACAGGCAGTGAGGGAGCGGCAGCCTCTGTGCCTGCCCAGCCAGGCAGCCACTGCCCGCTCCCCTGCCTGCAAGCCACAACTGCTTACAGAACTGGGACAAAACCACTCTCACCTATAAATCCCTTCTTGGCCATTTCTACAGTAAAATGCCTTGTTATTTTCTCCAGCTCCTGTTCCTGTGCAAGAACATCAAAACACAGTTGTTACTACAGGCCCCAAGAAAAATCACAGAGCCATGGTGCAGCATCCGGCAGCTGCCCTGCTCTGCCTGTACAGGTCACACCCTGACGTCTCCAGGGAGTTAATTCACAGCAGCTGGGGACCCTGGATCGAAAAAAAAGAGATGTGTGAACTCCTGGTGCCTTTGCTCACTGCTCTTCCAACCCCTCGCTGATTTGTACCTTCCCCCAGCACAGCAGGCAGCGGCAGGAGCATCCCTACTCCAGACTCCTTCAGCGTGTCTCTGGCCAGATGCGCTGACCCATAAACCAGAGCTCCCCACCCCTCTTCCCACCCGAAGCTGCTTTTCACAGTCGTTGGGTGAGTGTTACTCACCACAAACATCTCCTCCTGCTTGTCAGAGTGCACCGCTGTGATACACACGGAGAGGGAGGGCTGTGCAAATGGAGCGTGAGTTATGGGCCGTCGGCGGAGGAAGGAGAGGAGTGAACTCACCGAGTATTTACTTGGATCAATCCTCACACCCGCCATGGCACCACCAAAAGGAACATCTGGAAAAGACCGGGTAAGGCAGACAGATGTTCTCTGCCAGCTCATCTGCTTCCCGGGGGAGGAGGTGACTACGGCAATCGTGACCTTGTTGGCGAATCCAGGCATGGGGCCAGCGCTTCCCGACCCCACACATGGCTCCTCTCTAATGCCATGCGGCCTCTGCGGAGCAGAGCCAAAGGCAGGACAGGATACGGGCCCTGAGCCTGCCACAAACGCCACCAGCCAGAGCTGAATCCATGACAACCCAGGCACAGAGACTGCATCTGAGAAGCACGATGCTTGACGCTCCCTGATTAACACAAACATCCCGGACTGCCAGTGGCGTATTCTGCAGCCGCAGCAAGCCTTGCCCTCACACATCCGTGCCCAGAGGAACATCCTGCACTTCTGGAGCACTTCTGATATTCAAAGCACCTAACAAGCTTTTCTGACTCACTGTATCACAGCCCCATCCCATGCCCAAGTCTCCACACGCTTTACATTCCTCTTGTACTTACCCACTATGGCACATTTGTATGTCATTAATGCAGCCAGGGCTTTTACTTCATCGGCACCCATTGAGCTGCTGAAACGAACCCCTGGGAAAGGAGAGAAAAGTGAAGAGTCCCTGCCTTTTTACCACAAATGGCACAGAGACACTGTAGGAAAGGTTTTGACTCTTCTGAAACAGCAGCATCTAGTCACAATAGGTGATCAGCAATCGTTCAGCTAGACCTGTTCCTCCAGATCACCACAGAATGAAAAGCAGCTTCCTACCAGCCAGCCATCCCACAGACACAGGCCTTTGCTGTGGCGAGCGCCTCAAACAGTGCAGCTGCAGCACAGCAAAAGCCTCAGGCTCAGGGCGAAGGGACAGGAGGCTGGGACCCAGCAGGCTCAGAACAACTGTCGCTGCTTTGAGGTATATTGAGGGCAGCGAGTGTATGGTATTTAGGATGAGGAGTCAAACGCACACAGGGTTGGCTGCCAGCCATGCAGCTCTTGTGCTCCGGTGCGAGCTGGAGCAGCTGGGCTGCAGCTGAGGTTGGCAGAGCTGCCTCCCCCAGGTGCGTCCTGTCCTTCTGTGGGATGCATTCAAGGACAGCGTCCTCCTGGGCACCTCTGTACACATCCTGACCAGCACCGCGCTAACGCAGATGCCTCCCACTCAGCCTCCCCGCTCCCCAGGCCGGGCGGGGGTGAGCCCAGCAAAGCCGCACGCTGCTGGGCCGGGATACAGAAGTGTGCAGCGGGGCCGTGGCTCCCTGCCTTACCCCCTTTGCAGGGCAGGCGGTGCTGGCTGTGCTGGGCCCGCCAGCCCCGCACCACCTCCCAGGCGCCGCTGTCCCTGCGCAGGGGGAAGGCCACCTCCAGGACGTGGCTGCAGCGCCGGATGGTCTCCAGGATCACGCGCACCCAGGGCAGCCCGCCCCGCTGGGCCGCTTCCGCCTCTATCATGGCGGCCGCCCGTCCGTAGAAGGCCTCCACCATGGCCAGCAGCCCGGGGTCGTTGTGGCTGCTCCCCGCCAGGCCGGCCGTGCCCCGGCACCACCCCGGCGCTGCCATGGGGCCCCCCCGGCCCAGCCGCCTCCCTGCTACCCTCAACATGGCTGCCCCCGCCCTGCCGCCCTGGCAGCGGGCAATAAGGGGTGCCCTGGGTGGCTGAGGGCACGCCCTTCAGCAAACGGCTCTCTGATTGGCTGATCCCCGATGGGGTGGCCGTGGGGGGGCGCTGTGGAGCGGGGCATGGGCAGGGTGGGTACTTCAAGATTCTTCTGATTGGCTGATTCTGTGGCCAATGGGAGGTGGGAAGATGATGGGGGCGGGGTCTGCACAGGCAGAAGATGGCCCCAAGGGCCGGGGCCAGCGGAGGGGTGCGGGGGTGCAGGGGGGAGCGGGGCGGTGGGGCTGGGGGACCCTGGGGTGCTCGCCCAGCTCCCGGCGCCTGCGCAGCCCCACGCCGCCATCCCAGCAGTAGGGGCCGTCCCTCCCTGTGCCCCAAGCTAGCCCTGGGGGTGTGTCCCTGCCTGCGCCTGGGGCCCTGCCTGCGCCAGCAGCACCCAGGGCGATGTGCTTGGCCACTGGGCTGCGGTGTCCCGGCCGTGGGGCCCTCCCACCCCGCAGGGCTCGGGCAGGTGAGCCCCAGCCATGGGCCGCGTGTTGGGGCAGCCAGGGTGGAGGGTGCTGGCAGGGATCAGGCCCCTCCCAGCACCTCCGCGCCAAGGTGGCTGGGAAGGCAGAGCTATTTTTAGGGCGCTTGGTGCTTTTGGGTCTGACTTCGCTGCCATCCCAAGGCACCCGCAGTTCTGGGCATGCCGAGGGTCCTTCTGCTGGCGGCACAACTTGTCCTGGGGAGGGAGCCCGGGGGCGGTGTGGGGCACACGGCTACAGGTGGCAATGGCAGCCCGGTGCCCCTGAGCATCCTCTGCTGCTCCCATTTGCCAGCACCCCGTCAGCTCCAGAGCCCAACCGCCCTGCCCGCAGATAACGTGGGCAGCCGTGCATGAAGGTGGCGTGGCCGTGAGCGGCACCAGGAAACCCATCGCCTGCCCACCGGGCAGCCCTGGATGGGACACGTTTCCCAGCCAGACCCTGTCAGCTGCGTTCCATCGCTCCCCGGCACAACCGGGCACCGGCGAGCCGCATGGCGTGGGGCCAAGCCTGGGCCGAGCCGTGTGCCGGGCGCGTGTGTCTGCCTGCACCGGCGTGTGCGGACGCCGGCGGCGTGCTGGCGGCTGTGGGGGAGCCCGGCGCGTTCACGTGGCGCTGCCCGTGCGGGCGTGGGAGGTGGGCCGTGGTGCCGAGGGAGGGGGCTGCCATGCTACCTGTGCCGGCAGCCCCCTCCGCCGAGAGAGAGAATGCGCTTTTCAGGCAGCTGCCTGACTCCTCGCGCGCCGGCAGCGCGGGAGTGCGTTGCCAAGGCAATGGGGACCATCTTACTCATCCTCCTCGCTATTGTTCTCCTGCCAGCCCCGAAGTGCCCGGGTGGGGAGAGGAGGAGGGAGAGGCAGCCGGCTTGGGATGAAGGCTGCCTGTGGGGAGGGGAGGATGCTCCCCACGACCCACCCGCCCCCGGCCAGGGGACGTGTGGGGTGCTGAGATGCCGATGGGGATGGGGATGGGGATGGGGAGAGCAGCTGCCAGCAGAGTGGAGAGCAGCGGGTAGAAGCAAATGGCAGCAGGATGCGACCCCACAGCCCCCCACCCTGTGGCAAAGTCCCAGCCAGGGCATGGGGGACATTTCAGTCCCCTCCTCTGCCAGGACGTGATCCTGCCCGTGGTGTCCCTTGTGCCCCCCAGGGTCTGTGCCCAGCCTGGGGTCTGATCCCACACATGCAGTGTGGGTTATAAACCCAGACCTATGCCCCACACTGTGCTCCCCCCCACTGCAAGCAGGCAACTGGGCCCAGTCAATGCTGCCAGACTGGGACCAGCACACAGGACCATATGGGTGGGGACAAACACCTCGAGGGGGGGACATGCTGATGGGTGCAGCAATGCACCCCCACACCATCCACCCCATTCCCCCATCAGGGTGCCTGGCGGTGACATGGGGGTGCCCTGCTCTGCCCCAGGGTGGGTAAAGCAACGCTTTTTATTTTATTTCCATATCCTGCCTCCCTATTTTTAGCCTTCGGGGTTTTGTTCCAGCCTGGCTGTTTACTGGAAGGAGCATTTCCAACCTCCCTTGTCTCCAAGCAACCAGGTGTGCCAGCTCCCATCACACTGGCCTCACCCTATAGATCTATAGGTCTGGGGGGGCGTGTGTGCTAACGTTAGCCCCAAGATGGGGTTCCGTGTCTTGGGGTTAATGTTAGCACACCCTCCTCCTCGACTCTATAGATCTATAGCTCCTGCCCGGGCGCTGACATCCCTGGGGCAGGGGGGGGGATGCTGATCCTATAGGGTGATGGGGAGCAGCTGGGGGGGGTTTGGGGGGATGCTGGAGGGTTTGGGGGAGATGCAGGGATGCAGGCGAGGCGAGCAGGCCGCCTTCCCCCCTGCAGCGCGAGCGGGAGCGCGTGGGAAGGAGTTAGACAAAGCCTGAGCCCGGGAGCAGAGGCAAGCGCTGCTGGGAGGGAGACGGGGACGTTCTCCCCTCCCCGTCCTCCCCCACCCTTGGGCGAGGGGTACGCGGGAGCCCACCTCCATCCCCGCCGCGGTGGCACGTTGTCCCCGTCCCGCGGGCTGGTTGGGGTGCAGCCCCCCCCCGCCCCGGTGATGCCTGGGAGGGAAGCGGCCATCTCCATCACCAGGTAGGAGGGGGACCGGGCTCTGTGTCACTGTCACCCCCCCGCTCACGGGACTCACGCTAAGGGTTGGGGACCCCCTGACCAGGCCGGTGCCGACCACGTGTCCTGCTGTGCCCGGGTGCACCGGGGGGTGCCGGCGGGACCGTCCCTGGGGGATACGGGGTGGGGATACTGGGGGGTGTCGGGGGGGCTGGGGGGTGATGGGGGGGGCTCCCGGGGCGGTAACAGCGACGACACCGGGAGGGGAGGGGGGTGTGTGTGTGCCGGGACCCCCACGTTCCCCGCGGCCGCCGGCCCTCCCTCGCCTCCCCACCGCTGCCCGGTGGCGCCGGGGCGGGCGGCAGCCGGGGGGGAGCGGCCCGGGGCGCGGTACCGCCCCCACCGCCGCCGCCCCACGCATGCTCGCCGCCGCTGCCGCCGCCGCGACGGAGCTGAGCGGAGCGGGACGGGTCGGGAGGATCCGCTGCCGCCGCCAGGTAACGGCGGCCCCGGGGCGCACGTGGCGGGGCCCGGCCGGGCGCTGCCGTCGCCGCCCGACCCGGTACCGGCACCCCCAGGGCGGGGCGCGGCGGCGCCGCGGGCCCCCGGGACGGGGCGGCGGGGGCGGCCTCCCCCCGGCTGGGGCTGTCGGGGCGGGGGGGGGGGGAGCGGCTTTGTCCGGGGCTCGGCCGGGGAACCGGGGCGTGCACACGCGTGTCCGTGCGTGCGGGTGTGCCCGTGGCCATGTGCTGGCGTGTGCGTGCCTGTGCGTGTGCACACGCGTGTGCCGGGGCTCGCAGCTCCTCCGGGGCAGGGCGCCCACAGCCCCCCCCCGGGACGGAGGGTGCTGGCGGGGCAGGTCGGGGCTGCGGGGCGGCACGGCCCCCCGGGGAACGGGGCGCTGCGTGGGAAGACAGGGACGGGGCGGGGGGGCGGTGTTCTTGCCTCCGGGGCCCCGGCGCTGCTGGGCGGCCGCGGGGGGGTCGGTGCCAGCCTGGTCCCTGCTCCTGCCGCTTCCCTTGGGGGGAACTCGCTCGACTCCAGCCGTGTCTGCTCGGCTCTGCCCTTCCCGGGACCCACGAGTGGCCGTGGCCGGAGGCGTGGAGTGCCCTACTCCGTGTGCTCCCAGCTCCGGGGGGACTCGCTGGCACTGGCAGAGCTGGGGGGGCTCCCGGAGAGTTGGGGGCTTCCCGCCGTGCTCCTGCCGCAGGGCTGCCCCGCGGCGCCGGGGAGGGTTTGGGGCCGATTGGGTGACACGAACCTGTGTCCCCCCACCCCGTGTCGGGGTGCCTGCCCGCAGCCAGCTCTGCCCAGCGTGGCCGGCAGCTCGGTGCACCCTCGACGTGGGGTGTAGGCACTGAGCTGGGGGTTCCCGTGGCTGGGGAACACGCATCACTCCCAGCTCTGGGGATGCTGATCCCAGTTTGTGAAGGGAAGGGCTCGGGCTGCCCTGCAGCCACCCCTCGGCCCCCGGGCCTGGCTTGCTGTCACCCCATGCTGTGCCCAGCTCCCCACTGGCAGGCGGGGGGTGCTGAGCCCCCCCAGGCTCCCTGCCTGGTGCCGGGGACCATGCCCCAGCTGCTGCTCTCCCCGCAGGGGTGCCTGCGCCACGTCCCCCCGCTCCGGCAGCTGCAGCAGCTCCTGGATCTCGCTCCCGGTCGGGCCGCGCCGGGGGAAGGCTGGCTTTTACGGTAGGTGGCCGGCACCGTTCCTCCCTTCCCGTGGGGCTGGGCACCGGGTGCTGCCACGCAGGCTGCACCGGGGCCAGTGGGTGCTCTGGACAGCTGCCCAACCTGTTGTCATGGGTGGTGTGAAGAAAAACAGTTGGCAACTGACAGGGGCTGGGGATCCATGTGCTGCTCCCCTCTCACTGTCCCATCCTCTCTCTTGCAGACCCACGGCAGGACTAGCATGGGAGAAGCCTTTCCCGGGCATGGGCAGTGCTAAGGAGCCCGAGGGGCTGCAGCTGCTGAGCCGCCAGGCCGGGGCCGAGGACGCCTGCGAGCCCGGCGCCAGCTCTCCCGGCTGCCTGCCGGCTGGCGAGTGCCTGCCCGGCTCTGGCTGTGCCGCAGGGGACCGTGCCATGAGGACCTGCTGCGTGGCTGAGCCGGAGAGCCAGGCCACCACGGCCAGCCCAGTGGCGGAGAAGAAGGTGCCATCGTCAACAGGACCGTCTCCCAGCACGCTTCTCCCGGACGCCAGCGTGGAGCCAAGTGTGGCGGCAGCGATGGGGAGCTGCGGGGGACCAGGTGGCACTGCCTCTGCCTGTGGTCTTGCAGGGATGGGGGTCCCCGGTACCCAGATGGAGAACATGTCCCCTGTGCCCCCCCTGCCTGAGCCCTGCCTCAAGGCGCCCAGCAAGGACGTGGGGAGCACGCCGGCTCCTGCCAAACATGTGGTGTTCGTGGAGCCTGCCGTGGGCGCCGGAGCAGCTGAGCTTCCAAGCCAGGAGCAGCCCCAGGGTGGCACAGGGACATCCCTGGGTGCTGCACCCCAGCCGAGGGGTGGTGAGGCTCCCATGCACCCCCAGGGGGGCACAGCGGACCCTCCTGGCACCGGCACTGTGGGGAGCGGGAGCCGAGGCGAGGCAGGGCTGAGCCCCACCACCCTGGGCCAGGGCAGAGCCGAGGGGAGCCCAGCCCAGGGTGCGGATGCCGGGAGCAGCCAGCAGCCCCGGACAGCCAAGCTGCTCTGCGAGTCCTACTCCTTCGAGGTGACCCCACCACAGGATGCCGGGACACAGGACATGGGGACGCAAGTGGACAGCCGAGCGTCCCTGGTGTCGGTGGCCTTGAGCCCCATGAGCCCCCTGGGCGGGGCTGCTGCCTTCACCTTCCCCAAGAGAGAGCCAGGCTCTGCTGCTCCCCCACGCCCAGAGCCCTCCAAGAAGGACGCAGAGATGCAGGTGTCCATGCCCGTGGAGACCCGCTCAGTGGCCACCGGGCCCATGACACCAGTGGCCAAGTCCCCGCAGGCCTCGTACCCCGAGGTGCACGTGAAAGGGACGGTGGTGGAGGAGGCTCCGGAGCCCATCCGGGAGGTGAGCTGGGACGAGAAGGGGATGACGTGGGAGGTGTATGGGGCCTCCATGGAGGTGGAGGTGCTGGGCATGGCCATCCAGAAGCACCTGGAGAAGCAGATCGAGGAGCACGGGCGGCAGGTGGTGATGACCCCCCAGAGCACCCGCACCGGCTCCATCAAGGGAGCCCCCCGCAAAGGCGAGGCCAAGAGGCAGCCCAGCATCTTTCGGGCTCTGCTGCAAAACGTCCGGCGGCCCCGGTGCTGCTCCCGCGCCGGCCCCGCCACGGAGTGAGCTGCTGCTCGCACCGGTGGGGTGGGGGTGCCACAGGGCTTCTCGGGGGAAGCGCGGAGGGATCCCTGCCCCGGCGTCCTGAGATGCCCGCTGCCAGCGTGTGGGGCTCCGGGGGCTGGGGCAGGAGGTGATGGAGCACTGCACGCTGGGGCAAGGCATCTCCTTCACCGGGGGTCCCCCCGCCAGCCCGGGGTCCCCCCACCAGCCTAGCCCCATGGAGGTGCCCTGGGACATGAGGCTGGTGCCCCATCTCTGGGCTTGGTGGGTTTTTTCAGCATGAGGAAGCACGTGGCTCCTTCCAGCCTGAGGCATCTCCTGCCTGTGGGCACAGGGTGTGGAGATGGCTCAGGGTGGGCATGGGCAGGTCACTGCTGGCTCCCCCGAGCTCTGGCCTCGCTTGCACCCCAGGCAGCAGCGTCGCTCCCCGTGCTGGAGAGACACTGGTGCGTCGCTGTGACACTGCTTCCCCTGCCCAGGGCTCAGCCATGCTCTGAGCAGCCCACAGCCGTGCACGCGTGGGTCCCCGTGGCTACCCGGGGCAGGAGTGTTCAGCCCAGCCCACCACAGCTCTGTCCTGTGCCCCACTGCCATGGGGGCCCCAGAGCTCAGAGGATGTGGCCATGTGGGGCACCAGGACAGATTTCAAATGGGAGAGATGGGAGAGCCGCTCCTCCCCATCACTGTGGCTGGAAGTGCTTGGGGAGTCTGTCCCCATGGCCCCCAGCTCCCCCTGCCTGGGGACCTGCCATCAGAGCCCAGGGCACATCCTCGCCATGGCTGGTGGTGGGGATGAAGCCTGTCCTGCCGCCGGGCCCGTCCAGCCACCCCGGTGCCGGAGAGGCCCCACGTGCTGCTCTCTACATCTCTCTGGCCCCGATGGCTGCTCTCTTCTGATGGCAGCTGGGGATGTGATGGCTGCAAAGCGCTGCCACTTTTTACAGCTGGGGTTTTACAGGATGGGGGGGAGGGGGGCTTTTATTGAACCGTGTTTGCATTTTTGGAGCTTTTTAAAAGACACTTTCAGCCGTGCGCGTCCTGTCTGGATCCACCTGCTCCCCGGTGGCCTGCGGGGCCATGACCCTCTTTTCAAACACTTTTCCTGCGTTGCCTGCGCCCCGCCGGGCTGAAGAGCGTTGGGACTGAAGGGTTGGTGTGCAGGGGGTTGAGCATCCCCGCGCTGGATGAGCATCCCTGTGCCGGCAGCACCGCGGTGTCCTGCTGAGACGTGGGTCCTGGCCCCTCCAGCCTGGCCCTGTGCAGAGGACCAGCCCCGCAGGGCCGCAGCGAGGGGGGCCCAGGCCTGTGCCCAGCGCCTGATGGGCAGGAGGCTGCAAATGGGGGGTGCTTGGGGAGCTGTCCCATCCCCTCAGGGCTTGAGGGACCGGGGGCATCAGTGCAGCCGCTTCCCCTCTTTAAGGGGCAAGTCTTGGCCCCCCCCAAGCCCCCATTGTACATCCTGGGTTTGTTTTTTGCCCTGTGGGGCTGTCTCTTGCCTCTGGAGGGGGGGTGGGCTGCGAAGGGCTTGCTGAAGCATCAGCTGGCAGCGGCCAGTGCCCGCCCTGTGCCGTGGCGCTCACCGGGAGCCGGCTCTGCTCAGTGCCTTGGGCTACAGGAGCCGTGCCACCACCACTCGGGGAAGACCAGGAGCCCTGGGGCATCCACCTGCCACCCTACCCCCGGCCGTCCCCCACCTCCAGCCCCACGCTGCCGAGCTGCGAGCTGCGGCACACCGGCGCTGCGGCTTCATCACCTACATCTTTTTTTCATCTTCATTTCTTTTTTTGGGGGTGGGAGGGAGGAGGGGGGCGGGAGGACCAACCTGTCAACGTGGATGTTGGGTAATAAAACCTTGCACAAACCTCTGCGCAGGGCTGCCTTCACCTCCCTCCCACAGGGCTGAGTGGGGCCAGGGGACAGTGGGGCAGCCTAGGGAAGGGGTCCCAGGGATGAGAAGCCAGGCCAAGCCCTTTGGTGGCACTCACCTCCCCTCTGGCACCAGCCTGGACTAAAACCAGCACCTCATGCTGGGTGAGATGACCCCAAGCTGACTGAGCCCCCTGGGCAGGCAGGCTGATGGCCACAGGACACTGTGACCCCCATGGGACAGGTTTATTGTCAACCTCTGAACTCAACATCAGCAAAGCAGCTGCCCGAGTCCCGCTCTGGCCCCGCTGCACCCCGTGCGCCTGCTCACAAGTCTGTGGTGGTGAAGGTGGTGTTGATGTACACTGTTTTGTTGGGTTCCTTCATGTTCAGGGCGGCCACCAGCACCTCCTCATTGTTGGAGTCTGTGAGCTGCATGTCGTCCTGCTGCAGGAGGAGAGTGTGGTCAGAGGGGATGGGGACAGAGATAGGGAACAGGGACACTCCTGTCCTTCCTGGGAGCTGGGGGCTGTCAGGGGATGGAGAGGAAGGGACGTGAGGGGTCCAGGAGCCTGGGGACCACAGCAGAGAGGAGGGGACGTGGGGTGTGGTGGCAGGACTCCCTACTGGGCACTAGCAGCTCTTTGCACACTCACCTTGGCCTTGAGGTTGTTGTCCCAGGGTGCGTTTACTGTGTTTTCATCCAGGGAATTCATGCTGTGGAGAGTGGGGGGGTAGAAGGGGGCTCAGGCACTGACAGAGTGGGGACGCAGGGTGACAGCCCCATGGCCTTCGGGACCTGCCCACAGGGCTCACCTGGCCACGGAGATGGAGTCCTCGTGGAAGCCCAGGTCATGGGAGGGAGTGAGCGAGAGGTTCAGCATGGGGTTGGCCCTGGCCAGGGATGGGTGGCAGGTGAGCAACTGTCCCGTGGGGCTGCAGGGTCAGCCCAGGGCAGCCGTGTCCCCCAGGCAGGAGGGGTGTGACAGCGAGCCCCACAGCCCTGGGGTGTGGGGACATGCCTGGGCTCTCCCCTCCTGCCACAGGGAGCCCCCCACTCACCCCTCTGCATTGTACTGGTTAGTCCCAGGGATGCCAGCTCCCTGCTGTGCCATGGCAGGGCTGAACGTCGTGGCCACCTTCAGAGCCTTCATCGCACTCAGCTTCCTCTTGTAGCTGCAACACCCAGGGATGGGGCGGGTGAGAGGGGCAGGGGGGAACTGGCTGTGGGATGGGGTGGGCAGGAGTGGGATGGAGGGTAAGGATGGGTCTGGTGGTGCTGGTGAGGATGGGGGTGGTGGGGGGAGGCAGGAGGGGGTGCGGTACCTCTTGGTGGTAAGAACCAAGACCAGGGTCATGATGAGGATGAAGACAAGCAGGAACGCCGCCAGCCCTGCGATGATGCCGATCAGCTCCGTCTCCTTCGTGGGCTTTGCCACCTCCCCGGGGCCCTGGTACAGAGCAGGGGTGAGGGCACAGCCCTGGCCGGCAGAATTCCCCCAGCCCCACATGGGGCTGGTGGCCTCTCGCAGCCCCTTGCCCGGCCCCACTCACGATGACGGCCAGGCCCAGGTTCACCAGCTCAGCCAGGACCAGCGGGTTGGACTGTATGAGCCTGCCAAGGAAAGCGGAGGGGTGAGCGGCTGGGCCAGTCTGGGCACGTGGCAGTGCCCATGCGTGGCCACCGCCCCGGCACGCACACGCTCAGCTGGTTGACGTCCAGGGCAGTGCCGTTGCTGTAGACAAAGTACGCCTCCATCACCGACTTGGCTTTCACCCTGTGGGATCAGAGAGATGGGGTGAGCAGGGTACAGGGCATGGTGTCCTGCCCCAGGGTGACCCCCTTCCAATGCCACTGCAATGTCCCCTTCCCCACCACCTGCGTGGCCCCACTCACCGGGAAGCACGGGTGTCCTCCATGCTCCGGATGGCCGCCACGTAGACCCCTGCCTTGGTCGCGGTGGTCAGGGCCCTAGGAACAGGAGGGAGGGAGGCTGGGCTGGGTGTGCTGCCGCTCTGCACGGGAAGCAGCTGGACCCCCTGCAGCCCCTGGCTCCAGTGGGGACCTGCCTGCCTCTGTCCCCTTCATGGTCTGTGAAGCTGGGAGACACGGTTGGTGGGTCCTGGCCTGCATGCTCGTGTCCCTCACTGCACAGCCATGCACCCCCCCTCCCCAGCCCAGCACCCCTTACGCTTTGATGCTTTCAGAATTACTCTGGACTTCATCCACCGCTGTGACAAACTGGAGGCGAACGCGGTAGCTCTGATCAACTGCAAAGATCTGCATGGGGAGAGCAGGGGTGGGTGGGGCTGGGCAGGGCACAGGGTGTCCCCGGATGGGGGCACAGGAGTGACACTCACGTTCAGCACGGTCTGTGCTGTGTGCACTGGTGCCTCGCCGTCCCGAGCCTCCACCGTCACCTGGTACTCGCCCTTCAGTGAGCCATCGAGGTTGCTGGCCACCCTGTGAGGACGGGGACATCAGCAATGCCATGGGACATCCCCAGGAGCGCATCACCATCCCCCAAGCTTCACCCTGCCTGCATGCCCAGGACAGGACCCCAGGATGGCTTTGACCCTTGCCAGCCTGTGCTGGCCCTGCCTGCAACTCTGCCTTGCAGCAGGCAGGAGCTGAGCCACGTTCCCCCAGCCCTGGCCCAAACCCATGGCCTCACTGGATGCTCCCGACGTAGCTGTTCTGCTCAGGTGTTGTCACCACCTTGAAGAGATTCTCAAAGGGCCGGCTGACCCCGTTGTCCTCCACAAGCACCACACTGATGATGAAGAAGGTGATGGTTCCCTTCAGCCCTGAGTCAGCATCCGTGGCCTGCAGGGACAAAGCGTGGCAGAGCGTGGATGGGAACAGGCACTGCCTGCCCACGGCGGGGACGGGAGAGCCTGGCTCCTCAGGCTGACAGACGCATGCACACAGCTCCTCACCTTCACGGTAGCCACTTGCAGGTCCACAGGAGAGATTTCGGGGACAACCACTGCCGGGGACAGACAGACAGACAACACGGTAATGCTGATGTGCAGCCAGACTTGCTGCAGACCTCATAGCCGTACAGCCCTGGGGCTCAGCAGAGCTCCAAGCATCCCCCTGCTTGCCCTCGGCCCCACAGCCTTCATGGGAAGCATCGAGTAACCCCAGCCTGGTCCCTGCACCTCTCACAGCCCTGCCCTGGCTGGGGGAAGGTCCCCACCACCAGGGAGCATGGCAGAGCATGTGTGGGTGCAGAGAGCAGCCCAGAGGATGCACCAGGCCTGGCTGCTCACCAAAGGTCTCTGAGATGGGCAGAAAGACGGGCATGTTGTCGTTCACATCGGTGATGAGGATCCTCAGGGTTTCTACAAATGCCCCAAAAGCAGAGCTCTGGTCACCAACAGAGCAGCCCTGCAGCATCCTCCTCTGTTTCCCCTGGGAGTCCTGTCCTCCCAGCACGCTCAGGTCCCTGTGGCAGGGACCAAAAGAGCTGGGGACACCCTCCCTCTATCACCAAACCACCTGGCTCCTGTCCTGCTCCCCACAGCTCCTCCTGGGAGGTGGGAGAGGCAGGTCCCACCTCCCCCTGTGCCCGGTGGCAGTGGAAGGAGCAGGGAGTGGGTGCCATACCATTCTGGCTGTAGCGGTTGCCCTTCTCGGTGTACAGGTCTTCAGCCCGCAGCGTGAGCACCACCCTGTCACACAGCTCGTAGTCAATGTCCGAGCTGTTCACCAGCACTGAGCCATTGGGTGCCAGCATGAACCAGTCCCAGCACACCTCCCCGGCGCTGCTCGCCCCCTTGAAGCAGGCGACCGCCAGCTCCTCAAAGACCAGCGAGTGGTTGGTGTCTGGGTCGGAAGCAGCCAGCGTGCGGACCAGACCCTGCTGTGTGCCATTCTCGCTCACATGCACGTCCTGCAGTGAATCGGGCAGGATGGTGGGGGGCTCGTCATTGATGTCTAGGATGTGGACCACCACCGAGACATTGGCAGTGTCCCCCACGTTGTCTGCGGCCGTGTTCTCCGCCAGCACCACCAAGGAGAAGAACTTCTGCTGCAGGCTGTCATAGTCCAGGGACATGTCGGGGTCCATGGACAGCTGACCACTGTAGTACCCTGTCCCCAGGTAGGATGAGCGGATCAAGAAGTTGCTGGAGCCACTGCCCCTCTGAAGTAGGAAGGAAATGCGGGAATTGATCTCTGTCCGGTCGGCATCTGTGGCCTCCACCTCACCCACAAAGGACCCTGCAGGTGGAGACAGACACTCAGTAGCCAGTGGGTAGTGACTCCAGGACACCGCTGGTCCCACGAGCCTGACCACGCAACATCTACCTGGAGAGTCTTCAAAGACTGAGAACTCATAGGACTGGTTGAGGAACATGGGTGCATTGTCGTTCACATCCTGCAGGAGACAAAGCCCATGGTTGGAGTTGCTCCAGAAAATGGGGTGCCCCACAGCAGGCTGGGGACAGGAGCATGGACACCTGCCTGCCCGCAGGCAGGAGACACAGAAGCCCTCTCCTGCCTGCCTGCATCAACTATTCCCTCTGCCCCCACAGAGAGCCTGGGGACACGGTGCCCCTGCCACGGCCAGGGATGCCATGTCCCCTCCCTGCCCATCCATCCCAGCTCCAAGTCCTGGATGGCCCCAGCATGTCCCTGCTGGTGCCCAGGGCTCACCCCCACAGTGATGGTGACGTTCACCAAGGTGCTGAGCTGTGGCACGCCGTGGTCGTACACCTCCACCGTCACCACAATCTGCCCCCGCTCATCTTCCAAGGCCTCACGGTCCAGCGGCTCCTTGCTGCGCACCTCACCGGTGGCTGCGTTGATGGTGAAGTTGTCGCTGAATGGTCCTGGCAAGATCTTGAAGCCCAATTTGCTGTTGCGGTTGCCAGGCTCATCGTTGTCGATGGCCTGAAAAGGTCAGGGGTTGGAATGGTGTTGTCTGGCACCTCGGGGACAGTCCCTGCTCCTCTCCAACAGCCTCCCGTCATCCCCTCTGCCTCTGTCAGTGCATACCTGGATCTGTGTTCTGATGTTCTGCCCCTCTTCCACTGAGATGAAGTAGGAGCCAGTGATGATGGGCGCCATGTCGTTGTCATCCAGCACGGTGATCTCCAGCACCGTGGTGCCCACCAGGTTGCCCCCATCCTTGGCCTGGAGGTTGGCATAGTAGATGGAGCGAGTCTCCCGGTCCAGTAAGCTCCCATTCTGCACCAGCACTGCCCCGGTCGTGGCGTTCACCGTGAAGATTTTACGGCTACGGCACACACAGAGCAGTCACCAGGGCTCAGGCCTGGAGCCCCCTCGCCAGGACAATGTCCCGGTTGTGGCTGACTGCACCCCTACGTACATGCTCTCCGGGAGCAGCTGGTAGGTGATCTGTCCCAGGGCACCGCTGTCCGGATCGTAGGCCTAAAAGAGAGGAGGAAGCATCTGGTCAACCTGCTTCAGCCCCCAGAGCAGTGATGAGTCTGGGGCACCAGCCACTGGCAGTGAGCACCCCAAGACCATGGCCATGATGGGGATGGGGTCCCACACCCTGTGTGCCCGCTGGCACCACCTCCTTCCTGTGTGCATGGAGAGACCAGTGCCCTCAACGTGAGCTGCACCAGCAGTGCCAGGCATGGCCAGCACCCTGCTTGGGGGACATCAGCTGTGCCCGCCCCCTGCCCAGCGCCTGACCGTGATGTTTGAGGAGATGATGGTGCCAGCAGGGCTGTTCTCCATCACACTCAGGTTGTAGGTGCTCCGGGGGAACTCAGGGATGTGGTCGTTACTGTCAATGAGGTCAATGGTCACGGTGGCCGTGGAGCAGCAGTCTGTGGGGTTCCCCATGTCATTAGCAATGATCTGCAGCACAGAGAAGAGACACTGTCTCACATGGGTCCTCAAACATGAGAAAGAGACCTGTCACACTCCAGCTCAGCTCCCCTGCACCAAACAAGTTGCCAGGGCAGAGCCATGTTCTGCTTTGGCTTTTGAACCCTGCAGGAGAAGGGCTGTGTCCCCCTTCTCCCCACAGCGAGGCAGCCCTATGGATCCCACCTGCACCACCATGACATGGCTTATCTCGTAGTCCACAGCAGATGGGTTTTGCACCAGGAGCTGGACTTCCCCTGTGCCCACAATCTCTGGGGGGGAGACAGTGAAGGCGGTGGCATTCGGACCCTGCAGGTACAGCTCGTAATTGCTGTTGATGCTCTGCTGGGGAGAGACATGCAGGAGTGAGAGTGGGTGGTGCAGCCAGGACAGACACCTGCACCCTGGCCCAGTGCCCTGGACGGGCTCCCACCTTATCTGGGTCGTGGGCAACGATGTTGAGGTTGGACACAGGCAGTCTGGAGGAGGAGTGCTCTATGATGCTGCCCCTGAAGTTGTTCTGGGCACCAGTGGAGAAGTTGCAGCTGGGGAGGGAGCAGTGGTAGAACTTGGGCTTGTTGTCGTTGACATCGGTTACCACGACTTTTACCAGGGTGCTGGCCTGGGCCACCTTGTTGTGGATATCCAGGTTCTTCTCACGTGCCTGGGCAGGAGGAGAGAGTGGGTTGGAGGGCCCAGGGAGAGGAAGAGAATGGAGTTCCCTTTGATGCCTCCTACTCACTGTGACTTCCAGCAGCACCTCCTCGCTTGGCAGCTGCTCACGGTCCAGGGGCCCGCTCACAGTGATGACGCCCATCATGGCATTGATAGCAAAGGGGACGCTGGCATCTAGGGCGAGGGGAAAGCAGGAATCAGTTGCAGCCACTGGGAAATGTGAGCCTGGCCCTCTCTCTGCCAGCGCGGCAGGCTGGCAGCACCTGGGAGCCCAGAACCAGTCCCTGTGGTGCCCCTTGCTGCCTGATCATTCCCCCTGCCTATCCCACCCTGCCACTGCTCATGCCCTGCCCATCCCGCCCTGCCCCATCACTCACTGGTGATGTTGTAGAAGATTTTGTCATTCACCCCTGTGTCTCTGTCCATGGCGGTGACGGTCAACACAGTGGTGCCCTGTGGGGACATGGCCATCACGGCAGGGACCTGTGATGTCTCCAGCTGCCCCCATGCCTGGTGACCCAGAAACCCCAGGCCATCAGAGCCCCCAGGGAGGGCCAGGGGTAGGAACATGCCACTGGGGCAGGTGGGCTCCTTACCAAGGCGCAGTTCTCAGGCACAGAGCCAGAGTAGGGCTCACTGAGGAACCGTGGGTCCAGGTTGGGCTGGTCCTCGATGGTCAGGGACAGGTAGGTTGAGGTCTCATGGAAGGTCAACACGTTGTGCAGCATCCCCCCGCCGTCCTGGGGAGCAGAGTGCCCATTAGTCCCATGGCACCTCTACCTGGCAGCCCTGCACACCCAGCTTGGCTCGCCCCCACCTTGGCGAGGATCTTGATCTGGTAGAAGGTGTTCTTGGCATAGTCCAGTGAGCCATTGAGCACCACGTTCCCGTTGGCCAGGATGTAGAAGAGCCAATGATTCTCCGTGTTGTCTGGGATCACCTGAGCAGGGGACATCACCCTGTGTCACCAAGGCAGAGGTGCCCCCGTAGAGATGGGAGCTCAACCCCCATCCTTCTGCCAGGCTTGGCCCACGGGCCATGGGGAACCCCTACCACCTGGCTTGTCCCCAGCTTGCAACCGTTCAGCACCTTGCACCCACTGCCCAGCGGGTGCAGAGCCAGCCCTCCTGACCCAACACCTACCCCTGCTCCCCCAGAGCCATGGGGCTGCCCCTGGCCAGGTACCCCAGCACATTCTGTCCCACGGGGGTGGCTCAGGGGTGGGTTTCAGGTATGGCATGCCCCACTCTGCAATGCACTGTGCTCACCTCCTCGATGCTGTAGGTGACTTTGGAGGCGTTCCCGGTGTCACTGTCGTTGGCAAACACGGTGAAGATGACACTGCCGATTTTTGTGGTCTGGGCACACGGGGAGGGGGTGGTGGCATCACCCGGGAGAGCAGGGGTGGTGGTGCTGGGCCTGGCCCCTGCCACCTCTGCTCTGGGGTGCTCTAGCCCCGCAGGGCTCCAGGGGCTGCCCAGTGCGATGGGCCAAGCAGGGATGAGCTGCTGCCCTTGTTTACGCTGGGCAGAGGCTGGATCCCTCCTGACACCCTCCCCAGGGCTCCCTGGGGGCAGAGACCACACCCCAGCTCTGGGGCTGCTCAAAGAGGGTCGAGCTCAGCCCCACACCCCATCTGCACCCTGATCCGGCCTCACCCTGGCCTGGGCTGAGGGGCAGCTCGGGCACTCCCTGATCAGAAACTCACGGCAGGGGCAGAGTCCCAGCCATGCCCCAGTGCCTCAGACTGGCAGAGAGGCACTGGCCGGGAACTGCCCCAGCACAGAGCGCTCCCGAGTCAGTCGGCTGCACCATCGCCCCACGCCCAGACACACCGTCACTGCACACCCAGGCGTGGGGTCACTCCGTTCCCAGCACACTGTTTTCCTGCTGCTGGCACACCCATACCACAGGAGCCACCCAGCACCCCTGTCCTGCTGCCTGGGGGAGCCGGGGAGGCCCAGGGAGATACCTCAGGGATGGAGGCTTTATACGTCAGGTTCTGGAAGACTGGGGCGTTGTCATTACGGTCCTCCACGATGATTGTGAGTTTTCTGGAGACCTATCGGGTGTCAGGGAGGGTGCAGGATGGGTGTGGGGGATGGTGCCTGGCAGAGCTGGGTGCAGTTTCAGCACCCCGTGCCCGCCCTGGCTCTGAAGCCAGCCAGCACCACCCACCCCTGGGCGAAGTCCACCTCCAGCCCCCTTCCCCACCAAGCCTCATCCACGGCCCCACTGAGACCCTGCTCCCCTCCCTGTCCCCGTCACCCGCTGCAGGCACCCAGCCCGTGCCCTGGCACTCACTGCATCGTTCATCCCATCGAACACTCCGACGGTGATGGTGAGCCTGGCCTGGAGCTGGGGGGACACAAAGCAGGGGTGGGTCTGGGCCAGGCAGAGCTCGATCCTTGGATGGCTGAGCCCCAACACCCTCCCAGCCACCAGCCCTGCGGGGGATGGTTCTCCCAGACAACTCTCTCACCCGGAGCTGGGCTTCGGGACCAGGGAGTGACCCCCAGTACCGCCATGAGCAGCTCTCCCACCGGACTCACAGCTCTGCCCTCCATCCCCGTCACCCCAGACCCCCCAGCTCGGGCAGGGACATCTGTCGTGGTCTCTGCCCTCACCTCGCGGTCCAGGGAGTTCCTCAGCGTCACGTTGCCCGTCTGGGCATTGACAGAGAAGTAGAAGGCCTCTGGCCCGCTGATGCTGTAGGTGAGCGGGTCCCCGTCTATGTCAATAGCCTTCAGCTGGAAAGCATACTGGCCTGGGGGCACAGGCAGTGTCAGCCTCTGCCCAAGGACCCCCCCGCCCGCTCCTCCTGCACCCCGGGGCCTCCCCGAGACTGTCCCACTCACCCAACTCCAGGTCCTCAGGCACATAGACGATGGTCATGTTGAAGAAGGGGGCTGTGTTGCCTGAAACTACAAGGACGAGCTGTGCTGAGCACCACTTCTGTACTGGGCTCTGCCTGCACCCTGCACCCCTAGCAGCACCCACCAAGCTCCAGCCCCAGCTCCCAGCCATGGATTGGGTCTCCAGAGGAGGCAGGGGAACCCACCACCCCCCCCACATCCCACCTCCAGCCCACGCTTGTCCTCCAGCTGCAGCACCCGTGCTGGCTGCTATCCCCACCGCCCAGCCCCCTGCCCGCTCTGCCTTGCCCCAGGGCAGCAAGGTTGCCGTTGGGTCTCCATGGTGCCAGCAGGGTGGGCAGCTGTTTTGGGGGTTCCAGCTGCCCTCAGGGAATTTGGAATGAGTGTTGGGGGGGCTGAAAGCACATCCAATGCCTCCTGCCCACTCTTGCCAGCTGCGGAGCAAAGTCCTCACCTGTCACCAGGAGGAAGGGGAGCAGCAGCAACGAGTGCCATGCCATCCTGCCAGCGAGCCTGTGGGCACACACCAGAGAACAAGCACCTGGGGCTGACGGCTGCCTACTCCCACCAGCCACCCCAAATCCCTCCTGGGAAACAGCCACCGGGGCAGGAAGGACTTTGGTGGGGACAGTCCCCTCTCTTGAGCCAGGCTGGTGAGTAAGAACCAGGCTCCATTCTACACCCCTGGGCACAAGCTTCTGGGGGACATGACATGGGGGGACAGGATTGGCCTCCAAGTGCTGGAGACCATGGGGGTGCTTGGGGACCCCAGGAGCCTCTCCTGGGTATGGCTCCATCGCTTGGTTCAACGGAGCCACCCCAAGCAGCACTTGGAGCCCAAGAGCAATCCGTGACACCACCATAGTGTCCCCCTCCTTGTGCCACAGCCTGTGGGCAGCCCCACAGCCGACAGACATCCCCGCCTCCCCCCACGATGGACCACAACGCCCATGGGGGGTTGTGGCAGGGGCCGACATCCCTTACCTGTGGCTGCGTCACTGGGGATGCTGCCGGGCGGGCTGGTCTGCGCTCACACCCTGACACCACCAGAGACCTTTGCCTCCTGCAGTAAACAAGTCCATCAATTATTAACTGTAATTAAGGGGTGAGGAATCCCTCTCTCATCTTCCTTATTCCTTGTTCTCAGCCCCCAGTTTCCACCCAGTCCAGCCCCACAGTCCCCAAACCCAGCCCCCCAGGTTCCCACACCGGGTGCCATCCCCCAAGATTCAGCCACCCCAACCTGCAGCCATGGGACTGAGGCCCCCAGGAGGGATGCAGTGCCTGTGGCGATGCAGAGGGATCCTGAAACACCCCACAGGACCGGAGAGGGGATGGGGAAATGCCCCACATCCCCTGGGCTGGGGACACCGGGGTCCCACCAGGACAGGGGGAGGGCACCAACCCAGTGTTGTGGCTACTGGGGCAGGTTCCTGGGGCCCTCTGCACCCCCTTGCCACCCGCTCCCCTCCACGGGAGCTCAGCCCAGCCTTCCTGACCTACTTTGGTCCCACTGGGGACAAGGGCAGATTGTGCAGCTCCGCTCAGGCAGAAGAGGGCTGGGAGGTGGTGGTGGGGGGGCTCTGCCAGTCCTGGCCTGTGGGACCCCTGCGTCTGTGGCCCTGGGCCCCTTCACCCCTATTCCCTGGGGAACCCGTGTGGTGTGGATGTCTGGGAAGCTCTGGGGTCCCCCCGAAGATACCCACCCTGCTCCGAGGTCCCCATCTCACCCCACACCTGGGTCAGGGAGCCTGCAGAGAAGGGGCTACAGAGGACTCAGCAGACCCTCCAAGTCTGGTCCAGGATCCCCCCAGCCCCTGCGAAGGCTGCCCTGAGACACCCCCAGAGACACCCCATGGGCTGCCTGGGGTACCCTTGGAGCCCCCAGGGCTGGCCCAGGATGAACCCCCTGAGCCCCCGGGGGCTGGTGCTGGACACCCCTCTGTAAACTGCCCCTGGCTGTCCCGGGACACCCTCACGCCTCCCGAGGGCTGGCCCGGGACATCTTCCCCAGCACACCCCCGGGCCAGCGTTGTCGTGCCCTGCCACTCGGAGCACTACGGTCGCGGCGCCCCGCCGGGCGGTTTTGTGCGGCGCCGCTCTTGGGCGCAATACGGCGGGAGAGGGACGGGCGCGCCCATCGTGGCGGCGCGGGGGGCGGCGCGGCTCGGCCGGTTCCATCGGGGCGGCGGGCGCGGGGGCGCCATGAGGCGGGGCTGAGGCCGGGCCGAGGCCGGAGCGGGAGCGGCACCGGGACGGACACCGAGCCCGGTGGGCCCGGCCGCCGCGCCATGCGAGCGGGCTGAGCGGCGGGCAGGGCCGGGGCAGGCACCGAGCGGCCCGCGAGCGCCGGGGGGGGCGCGCCTCCGGTAGGTAAAGGGGCGCGGCGGCGGCGGCCGCGGGCCCGGGCTACGCGGGGCAGGGCCGGTGCACCGGGAGGAGGTGGCGGGCAGGGCCCGGGGCTTGGGGAAGGAGGTGGGTAGGGCCAGTGCAAGGGGGGCAGGGCGGGCAGGCCCCGGTGCAGCGGGGAGGGCGGCAGGCAGACCCCGTGCAGGGCGCGGGCAGGGCCCGGTGCGAGGGGGGGTGGGTGCACGGTCCGGCGAAGCCCGGTGCGACGGGCGAAGCAGCGAGCGGGGCCCGGTGCGCGGCGGGGGGGCGGCCGGGCCGGGTCAGGCCCGGTGCGCGGTGCTTGGAGGGGGCGGATGGCCGGGGCAGGCGGGGGCCTGGCGCATCGGGGCCGAGCACAGGGCCCGGTGCGCGGGGGTGGTGTCTGCGTGGGGCACCGGGGCTCGGGGGAGGTGACCGTAAAGGTCAGCAGGGCCCGGTGCACCGGCAGCCGCACGCCGGTGGGAGGAGCCCCCGGTTCTCGGGGAGACCCGCGGGGAGGGGGGGGTGGCGTGTCCGCGGCAGAGGCTGCCTGGGGCACCGGGGAGGGCGGCGGAACCGGAGTCCTGCCGCCCCTCGGGCCTCGCCGGCAGAGCGGGGGCTGCCCCGAGCCTGCCCCGGCCGCAGCCCCTTCTCGGGGGGCTCCCGCGTCCCCGGGCCGGGTGTGAGACGGTGGCTCCTGCCGAGGCTGGTTCTGTGTCCCCGACTCGCTGGACACCCCGGGGCGCTCCGTCCGCCGCTGCTGGAGCCCCCGGGCCCCGCTGCCTGACCTGGGGTCGGTGAGCGGGGCCCGGCCGGGGACGAGCCCCGGGCGTGTGAGAGGGGATGGGAGGGGAAGTGGCGAAACTCTGTGGAAAGTTTTAAGTGGAGAAGAGGTAGGAAACAAGCCCCAAATGATGGGGTAGTGGCGGTGGCACCCGGGGCCGTGGGACAGGTCGTGCCACCGACCCTGTGGTGCGTGCTGGCCATGCCAGCTGCGTGCGGGGCCCGTGGCAGCCCACGGAGGACGTGTGGGACCGGGCTGTGGGCAGCTGGGGTGTGCGCCAGGGCTTGTTTCCTGGGCAGGAGCTGAGCCCTGCGGGCAGCCTGTGGCCAGGCAGGTGCTGTCCCTCTGTGCGGGGACAGCCCCTCGACCCACGAGCATGGCTTGGCTGGCACCTCGGCCCTGTGCTCCGGCACTGCTGGCCGTACGTGTCTGCCGGTCTGGAGCGTGTCCCCGTGCTGGCCTCATCACTGTCCCGTGTCACCGCCTTGCCCCGTCCCTCTGCCACCTGCACCCATTTCTGCTCTGCTGCCGGCTCCAACTCCCCAGGGACCCCGAGTGCCCCCGTGCCCTGGGGAGATGCGCAGGGCAGAGCCCGGGGGGACAGGTCGGTCCCCGAGGCCAGGAGCCCCGGGAGGAGGAGCAGGCGCCGGCCTCGCCGGCTGTCGGAGGGGAGCAGGCTGCGTCTGATGTCACTGCGGTGCATGGTGGGTAATTATGCACGTTGCAATGAAAATAATAAGGCCGGCTCCATAGCGGTGTCTAAAAATACAGCTAATGCGGAGTGCCTGCCGGGTGCCTTTGTTTGTCACCTTTGGGTGTTTGCTTTGAGGCCGGGCGGGTGGCGGGAGCCACGCTCTGCGGTGTCATGCCCCTCGGGTGGTGGGTTTGGTTTAGCAGGTGAACTGCGGCCCCTCCGTGCCCCCCCGCACCCCTCCGTGCCCCTCCTCTCGGGCAGCGGCGCCAGCGGAGCCGGGGCAGGTGTCGGTGTGGGAGGTGAGGTGGGAGCCACCTGGGTGCGATTGGGAGGCTCCAGTGTCACCCCCCATGTGCACAGCCGTGCATGGAGTCGCGGTGGGGTGGCAGGGCTTTGTCCCCCCAGGCCTTGCTTGGAGCTGGGCACTCTGGCCAGTGGCTATTCCCGTGTCCTGGTGACTTGCCCTGATGTCCCCCGGCAGGTAGCAGCGTGCTGGCCTGCCCGCAGGCGGGTTGGTGGAGATCGGGGTTCAGGCCCCAGCAGTGTGATCTGTCCATCGCCAGTTTGTGCAGCCAGGGCAGAGCTCGCTGGGGCCGGGGCTGCCAGGCCTTTCCCCCAGGGCTGCCTCCCTGCCGTGTCCTGGCACCGGCAGGTCGGGGATGGTGGCATCTTGCTGTGTTCTGGCTGAGCAAAGGCGGGAGGGAAGGACGCGTGTCTGGAGCGGAGGGGAATGGTGTGATGGGTGCTGGGTGCTGATCTCTGCTCCGTCCGCTGTCTGTGCAGCTCTTGTTGCTCTGTGGCCCCTCCATCTGCTGCCAGGAGCTGGTAGCTCCCCACTGCAGCAGAGGGAGAGGCTTGCATGGGTGGCGAGAGCCATCTGGAGCCCCAGCTGCTCCAGCCACCGGCCTGGCACACTGGCAGGGGGAAGGCGGTGTGTGACAGGGCAGCAGCAGAGGGCTGGGAAGGGCAGGAAATGGTGAGCCCATGCGCTTGGGGCGCTGCGATGAGCGTCTTCCGCTTCAGGCGCGGGGAGGTCAGAGCGGTGGTGGCTGTTCTTGGTTCCCAGTTGATGCTGGCGGAGGGCTCTGACTCCGGCTGTCAGCCGTGAGAGCTGAGCCTTGTCCCTCTTCACCTTGGAGCAAGCGCAGAGGCGTCACCCCGCCTGCGTGCTGGGCTGCCTCGCCTTTAGGGTCATGGCTGCGTTTTTGGGGCCCCGTGCTGCGCTCTTCCTTCACTGGAGGGGGAGCATGGCCGCTGCCTCTGCTCCTGCCAGGCGCTAAACCTGACCTCTGAGGCCGTGCATGGCAGTGATGTTCCCATGAGAGGTGAAACACACTGTCCCTACCTGCCGCGCCGTGTGGCTCCCCTTTGGTGAGCGAGGAACAAAGAACAGGGAGAGGAGACTCTGCGAATCCCCATTGATTTGCACCGTGGAAGCTGCCCGCTGTGTGTTTGCATCTGCCTGTGCCTGGGACCAGGGCTTTGCGAGGGGAATTGATCAAGCTGTAAAACCCAGAGCCAGCTAATGAAATAGGGACTATAGATTTTTATTTTAAATGGAAGAGAGTTTAGGGGAGATTTAATTATGCCTGTTTTATGGACCTGTTAGAGGAATGAAATACCAGCCGGCAGGTAGGGCCTGGGCTTCAGCTCGCAGCACTTCTTCCAGGTGTCTGCAGAGCTGGGGAAGTCCTGTCACCCCGGGGCAGCAGTGGGGAGTGAAGTGAAGTCGGTCAGAGCTGAGCAGGATGGGGTGAAGTCCTGCTTGTCCTGCCAGGTGTCCTCGCTTCCCCGGTAGGAGTAGCTGTGCTGAAATAGCAGAGGGGCTGGCCCTGGGGAAGTGGGCTCCCAGCCTGAGCAGGGCCTGGTGTAAGAAGAGCTCTGCTTGTCCCTGGGGCTTGGTGTGGGCCTGTCCTCGCGCTGGTGGACATCAGAGAGTTTGGGAGCCCCGTGCTCGCTGGGCTGTCTCCTTCTAGGTGTCGTTTCCTCGGGGCCATGGGCACCGAGCTCTCACTGAAGCCTGTGTACCTGCGCAGAGCGTGTGGGGTTTGTAAATGAGAGCTGCAGAGCGCTGGGATTTGCTGGGCTTAGCTGTGTGTCGGACACAAGCTGTAATGCTGTCACTACAGCCACTCCTACTGTGTGCATCCACTTCACTGTCACGTGAGGCCAGCCGCGGGGCATGGCTGGGGAGGTGGTGGCTGGGCAGCTGGCAGCAAGCGGTACGGTGCTGGTTTTCGGCAGAAAAGCATGGAGCTTTTGGATGCTTTTGGGTTTTCATCTCTGAATCGAGGAGCTGGTGCACGTTGTTTTCCCACTGTCCCTTGGCTCCCTGCTCGGGGCGAGCTGGAGAAACGTGGTTTGTCACCTGCCTTGTGTAGGTGAATGGTTGGCCAAGGGGTTTGCGCACCTACCAGGCAGGCACAGCCCATAGGGTGCCAGTCTGATGTGTCCAGAGGCTGTTAAAATGTCTGAGGAAGCTGTTGGTGCTGGGAAGCCCTCCCAGAGGCCCTCTGACGTTGGCATGCCAGGAACTCAGGACAACCAGGCCCTGAGCCCTGTGGTCATGGAGCTGCACGAGGATGTTGCGTGGCTCCCTGGGACAGGTCAGTTCTGGAGGGGAGCAGCGTGGATCCGTGCTGTCAGCTCGCAAGGGTGCTGGGAGAAGCCAGCTGGCCAACTCTCTGGGCAGCAGAGCCACCCCAGGGAGCTTACCCTTTCCTTTGCCCTTGCACCTGCAAGTCCTCAGCCTTTCAGGGCAGGAGGCATTTCCTGGAGGGCATGAGCAGCCAGTGGGAGCCTGGGTCCAATATGGGATGTCTGGGTTTTCTGGAGCGGGGTGGTTTGGGAGGGCTCCCCGCTTCGCTGCGTGCATGGCAGAAGGCGAGGCGAGCAGTGTCCCCAGCAAGCAACGCTCGTGACAGGCCTTGGGAATATTATTTTCCAGCTGCAGCCTGGTCCCTGGAGACCTGGCCTTGCTGGCTGCGGAGCTAGAGCTGGCTACCCTGGAAAGCAGGATAAGGGATTTCAGCTCAACCATGCAGAGCGGAGGAGAGGCCTGTGATGCTGTGTGTTAGGAGCTGCTTCCTCTCGGGTGAGCCAGTGTCGTGGTGACCCAGGGCTCCAGCACCTCTTGCTGTCACCCCCGCGAAGGGAGGGCCTGTGCTCTGGTCCTTCCTCCCCCCAGCCTGGCAGTGCTGAGCCGAGGTCTCCACTGGCAGGTTGTCTTTTCCCTGCTGTGCTGATGGGGCTCCCTGGCTGTGTTTGCATTTTGAGCCGAGTGTCTTAGTTGCTTTTCCCTCTGTGCCTGCGCTTTGGGAAAGTGGTGAACAATAAAAATCCGCTGGCGAGAGCAGTAGCAGAGGTCAGCCAGCTCCTGTGCCCCAGGCTGCTCTGTTGTCACCGCACAGTCGCGCTTTGTGCACAGGGGCTGTCAGCTTGGAAGTCATGTTTTTGCTCTTAAAACCATCCCCAGGCACTGGTGTGGGGTTCTCTGCGAGTGTTGTACTGGGGAGGTATTGCAGCAAGCCTTCTTCACACTTAAGGCAGTGGACACTGCCTGTTTTGGTGCATCTTGTAAGCAGCCTCTTGGCAATTTTTAAATCAAGGACAAAAGAGGGTAAATGGTTGCTGAAAATCATGGATTTCTCTGAGCTCCTTTCTGAAAAAGATCGTCGCAGGTTGTTGGTGTCCCTGCAGGCTTCTTAAAATGCAAAACAAAACACCCAACCCAACTTCCTGACTGTCACTAGTGCTTTCAAGAGACGCTTCGTTTTGCTGAGCAGTAACGAAATTGCTCTTTGCCATCCACCAGCCAGCTTCTGGCTCTGCTCGTATCCTTTCACTGGAGCCACGACACCAGAGACTGCCGCTCTGCCTGAGCCCAGCCGGCAGAGCAGTGGGGAAGGTGTCTGGAGCCCAGCCCCTCCTGCCCTTGGCCGCTCGCTTGGCAGATGCTATTAACACTGTCCGCAGTGTGTAGAGAGCGGGCTGGACTCGGAGGGGTGCTTGAGGAGAGGTGGCAGATGAGCTGGGGACTCACAGGGATGCTGTGTAGGGATGGGGAAGGGGGCTGGCTCTGCCCGAGGAGAGATTGGGTCTGTTTTAGGAAAGAGCTGTCTGAAAGGAGAACTAAAACATGAAAAGGAGTA
Source organism: Strix aluco (assembly GCF_031877795.1). NCBI lineage: Eukaryota > Metazoa > Chordata > Aves > Strigiformes > Strigidae > Strix > Strix aluco. Next base: position 10,077,031 of record NC_133943.1, on the reverse strand, counting down.
CAGAGTCCTGAACTGTCATGTCTTGTGGTAGGAAGGAAGGGGAGGACCGGAGAGGCTGCCCAGGCAGCAGGTTGGGAACGGACATGGCAGCATTCGCTCTTCTCCCCCTACCTACGTGCAACTGAGCTGTGTAACTGGCTGCTGCAGGACACCAGGACAGACAGAAGTGAGTGTGGTTCAATGTGCTGCTGTCTGGGGGAGAAGAGTCCACCCAGGAGAGCAGAGGACACAACCCATTGCTTGATGTGGCTGAGCTACAGAGGTACCCTAGCTGGGCCCAGCCGCTGCACCAGCAGCCTTCTGGTCATGCTATTCAGGTCACGCCGGTGTTTCCAGGGCAAATGAAGGAAGGTGGAGATATCTCTGCAGATTATTTACCCTGTCCTGAGGAAACGAAGGCTTGTGCAAGCGTACTGTTTATTTGCGAGTCTCCTCCTCTCTGCTTTGAACTTGCTGGATGGTGTCATTGTGGTAGGTGTCAGGTGTGGTAGCTGTCTCAAAGGTTTTGGCTTGCTGCGGGCTCTGGCTCTTGGGGAGGAAGGTGCTGCTAGTTCTCCCTCTGCAGTGCAGCTCAGCCTTGCTATTAGACATCAGAGAATCCACGTGGGAGAGATCGACAGGAAACCGGGCGTTATCAGTTCCGCTGCCTGTGCAGCTACTCCTCATGTCAGCATCCTCCACGTGTGTGTGGCTGGAGGCGTTTGACGGGAGTGCTGTCAGTCCGGGGGTGTGAGTGGGTGGCGTGTGATCGCGGCAGAGGCGTCCTGCCTCCGCTGCCAGCGAACTCGGCTCCGCCGGGGTGTGCGGAGCAGGGAGGGAGCTCCTCGCCCCACCGTCTCCCCAGTGGAGAAACGCTTCACCCTGTGTTAGCTGCTGATGTTGAGGTGTCCCATGTCCCCCGGTGCTTGTGTCAGGCCTTGGGTAGGGTGGGGACACTCCTGCTGCATCGCCCCTCTCCGCAGCCTGGGAGCTTCTGGGTGCTTGGTGCTGGTTTCTTCCCACTTGTTTTCCAGGCACTGGAGAGGGGAGAGAAAGATCCGAGGCCTCTTCCTCTCCCTGGACTTGGGGAAAGGCCGGAGGAGAGCGTGGAGGCGAGCTGTGGGCATGCTGGGTGTGGGGAGGGGACAGGGCAGAGTGTGGCTCTGGCGGAGACGTGGTCACGCCACTCGAATCACCCCAGCTAATCCTGTGACAGACCTGACCTATATCTGGGGCAAGGGAGGCGACGCGTCTGCGGCAGCAGATGGTGTCTTCAGGAGCCAGGGCTCGGGGAGGCTTTGGTTCTGCCGGCCCCTGGCTCTCGTGAGGGAGAGGATGGGCTGCCCATTGGCTGCGGAGCAGCCGGGTTCAGCCCGAGCAGCCCCTGACAGCAGAGAGCTTGTCTAAGGCTGCTGCCTGGCACAGGCGGTCCTGCTCACCGGGGGTGTCACTGGTCTCGGTGGCTGGACTGGGGACCCCTTGTACTGGCCCAGAAGCACTGAGCAGTGCTGCTGTCTGTGGCCAGCCTTGCTGTAGCATCGGAGGGGCATCGCTTGGGCTCCTCACGTGGCTCTTCCAGGCAGAGCTCGTGGACCTGGGGCAGCGTGATGTTTGGTGGCTGTGCACGTGGCTGTGTGGCTGAGACAGCGTGGGGCAGGCGTGGGCTGAGCTGCTTCCGTGCGCTCTAACCCTGCGGCTGGGTGTGCGGTGCCCCGTCCTCGCGGGAGCTGGCTGGGCAGGCTCGGCACGGCCGCACGTGGCGTGGCAGGACTCGGCTTTGCCACAGGAACCGTCCAGACTGGCTGGGCAGGGAGCAGGAGCAGCGCCTCGCCGGCGAGCCGTGCTCCATTGATGGCTTCTCCCGATGCCGTCCTGAGGACATCGATAGCTGCTGGCCGCGTGGGAGCTGGTGACGCTGGGTCGGGAGGGAGTGTCTGCATGGATATCCACCATCTGTGGCCTCGGTGTGCTGCCCAGGATCAGACGGTGTCCTGGCAGCCTTGTAAAGGTGCGGTGCTGCCTCTGCCTGTAAGCAGTGGCAAGGTCAAAGCGCAGAGTGCTGTTGTCTTCCTCTTCCCTCTAGTCCCCAGCTCTTCAAGCAAAGAGGCAGGAATGAAGCAGACCTTGAGGGTGATCGTTCAGGTCTGGGCTGACAGTTCAGTCCTTTGGCTGTTTCCTCCTGGGGTGCTTGTTTAAGCACATGGGTCTGCCCCTGTCACAGGTCTGCCCCATGCCCTGCTCTGCTGCTTTCCTGTCCTGTGTGTCCCCTACCATGGGGACAGAAGCAGTTGGCTGTGGTGCTGTTGACAGTTGTGGCAGAGGGAGCTCACCCCAGGATGTTCCATGTCCCAGGGAATCCTCGAGGCTGCTGTGGTTCCTCCTGGGCACCTGTATTCGGGGTGAGGAGGTGAGAGCCGACAAACTGGCCTTGAGAGGGGCCTGGAAGGAGCTGGGCAGGGGCAAGACTGACTCCAACTGCTCATCGGAATGATGAGCCTACTGAATCGTTAAATCGTTGCCACCGATCTGAGGTTTTCTTTAAAAGGGGTGATGATACAAATTAATTAGCTCCCTTTTGGTTGTTAGCCTTTAAAGCCCAGCTGTCAGGGGAGGGCTGCTTTATAGGCATTACATCAGGGTTGCCGGCTGGCTCGCTTGCCTACCTGGGAATTTCTAAGTGTGCGTTGTAACCCGGGGAAGTTTGGCTTGGATGCAGCATCTGGCTTTCAGCAAAGCTGCCGCGATGCGCTCTCCTGAGCGCAGGGGTTTGACTGGCGCTGAACGGTGCTGCCGGGGGCATGCGGGGAGCCAGCGGCACAGCCTCTCGGTGACAAGCTGGGTGACTTGCTCTGCTGACCTGCGGGAGATGCTCCGAGGAGTTTCCTGCTCCTTGTTTAATCGAGTGGAGAGAGCAGGAGGCTTTTCTGACGCAAAAGGGGCTTTTCTGGTGCCTGGCAAGTTGAGCTGGGTAGAGATGCCCTGGGAGGGCTGCGTGGGCCTGGCAGGCTGCCGGTGCAGGCGAGGGCTGGATGTGCTGAGCAGGAGGAGAGCAGCTTCTCCATCCCCTCCCCGTCCCAGCGCAGGAGGGTGGCGGGGAGCCGAGCTCCTGCTTTCAGCTTCCCCTTTGCCCGGGCTTTGCTGCCCACCTGGCAGCAGGAGCATGGCGGCACGGTGCGGGCTGGCCAGGAACGCCCGGGCACACGGTGCTGCCCGTCCCCACCGGGCTTACGGAGCTGCCAACCCGGTGGGCTGGGGCCTGGTGGGCCGGGAGCGGTGGCAAAGCCGCAGGTAAGGTGCCACCTCGGCCTGGCCCCGCGGAGCCCCGGTGCCCGGCCCGGCGGGGTGAGGCGGCGCGGCCGGTACCGGGGCCGGGTCCCTTCGCCCCGGGTGGACGCTGCCCGGGGTGTGTGTGTGTGTGTATGTGTATGTGTGTCTCGGTCCGGCCGGGCCGGGCCGCCCCCGGGCCCGGGCCCCGTTGCTAGGGGCCCCCTCTCCGTGGAGACCGTTGCTAGGACACCGCCCCCCGGGGCGGGGGCCCGGCGCTGCCCCGCGTGGCGGCCCGGCCCCGCGCCTCCAAGATGGCTGCGGAGCGTGACACGCCTGGTCACGTGGGTCGCGCGCGCGCCGCGCCTCCCCCCCCCCCCCCCCCTCCCCCGTTCCCCCCCCCCTTCACAAGCCGCGCGCGCCCCCGGGGCCTCCCGAGTGTTGTGACTCGGTCCGGTGCGTCCCGCCGCCGGTTCTTAAAGGGACAGGCATCCCCCGCGCCCCCCGACCCGGCGGAGGCTGCCCCGGCCCACGGCGGCGGCCCCGCCGCCCCGCGCCGCGGAAAACAAAAGAGGCACCGGAAACAGCGGCGGCGGGGAGGGGGCCGGCCCGGCGGGGGGCGGGAGGCGGGAGGGAGGGAGGGCCGGCGGCGGGCGGGCGGGGGGGCAGGCCCGGGCCCGGCGTCGGCGAACAAAGAGCGGCGGGAGGGGGCGGGGGCGCCGCAGCGGCACCGGAGCGGCGGCCCAGGCCATCGGTGCAGGTAGGTCCGGGCGGGAAGCGGGGGGCGGGAGCGGGGCGGGGGGGGCCCCCCGGACCCCCGGCGGCACCTGCCCCGGGCGGCGGCGGCGGGGCCCGGCGGCCGCCTTTGTTATTGCTTTTGTTTGGCGCCGAGCACATGGCCCCGGAGCGGCCGCTCTTAAAGCCACAGCTCCGCGCCCGGCCCGGCACCGGCACCGGCCGCGGGCTGCCGGCCCCGCGGTGCCCCCGCGGCGGGGGGCTGCAGGCTGGCGTGCCCCACTGAGGTGCTGCAAAGTGGGGCGCCCCGTCGGGGTGCTGCACCCGTCGAGGTGCTCCGGGATGTACCGCTCGCCCCGCCGTGCGCCGCCGTCCCGGAGACCCCAGCGGCCGGGCTCGGGTTTGGGGTCCCCGGGGCGGCCCTCCGAAGGGGCTGCCGGTGCGGCGGGGCCAGCGGTGACCCCCCGCTCCTGGGGGAGTTGGCGGCGCTGGCGTGGAAACGGCGGGGAAAGGGGCTGCGGGGGCGGGGGAGCCCGGGGTGCCGGGACGGAGCCGGCGATGGGTGGCAGGAGCCCCGGGGAGGCGGTGGCGGGGCGGGCGGCTCCCCCGGCAGCCCCGGAGCCCGGCTCTGCCCGAGCAGATGGTACCGGGCGTGAGCGCTGGCGCGCTGCTAACTTTGTTCTCGGCGGGGCCCGGGAGCCGCCTCCCCCCGCCCCCCGCCCCACCGAGGGACTGCGGGGCCCGGGGTCCCCTTCGCTCCGGGGCTGCGGTGGCCTCTGCGGGGTCGCGGTGACCCTGCCCGGGGTGGCCGCTGGCTCCTAGCCACGGGGGCGAGGGAGGGAGCCGGGTGTGCCCGCCTGGGACAGGAGGATGGGTGCGTAGAGGGGTGCTGGTTGTGGCAGGACGGGGGGCCCGTGCCAGCCCCCTGCCCCTCGGCCACCGGCCAGTCGGGGACGTCCTGCCTGCGGGCATCCCCCTTGCTCCGGGGGTCCCTCGAACGGGCGAACCCCTGCATGGCTTTAGTGTCCCTCTGCGGAGGCGCTCCCTGGCCCCACGCCCATCGCTGGGGTGTCTGGTCTGGAAGGTGCCCGCTGGGTCACGAAGGGCCTTTGTACCATGTGTGCTCTGAGGGTGAGGATGTGGAGCGATGTGGAGCTGGAAGCGGTAACACCTCGGGGAGGCTCCTGGGGAGCGGGGTTAAACCTGGGCCACTGCTGCGCCTGGGCCATCAGCCTGCTGGTGGGGCACCTGGGTAGAAGGTCAGGGGCAGAATAAAACATCCGTGGGGCAAACCCCTGTCCTTGTGCGCGGCCTCTTCCCCATTAGCAGCTGCAGACAGGCTCCTGGGGGGCTCGGCCTGTGTCTTTTGTGTTTTTTTTTTACCTTTTCCCCCCAAAACAGAGAGAGAACTTTGTTTTCAGCTTCCAAAATGGTATGGTAGCCGGGGGTGAGGTTGAGAGACCCGTGTGTGGCCCAGGGCTCGCCCTGGTGACTTCCCACTGTGGTTTGTGGTGCCTGTCACCCAGGTGTGACACTGAGCCTTCTCCCTGCTGGGGTGAGACCCCCCCAGCCTCCTTCTGGGGCTGAGCAGCGCTCCCCGGGCTTGGGGTGCCCCTCCTGGCCCCAGTGTGCCTCTGCCATTGGCACTGAGGAGGAGGTTGGGCTGAAGAAGGAGCTGCTTTGGGAGGGCACACCACCAGCCTGCAGGGGGGCTGGATTTAGGGGCACGTGGGGTGCAGTGCCAAGGCCATGGCTGCGGAAGCCGAGGGTGGCTGGCAGAGGGACCTGCTGGGCAGCGGAGGGGGGGGTTGAACACACACGGAACTGGGGGAGAGCCCTTTGGGGCCAGGGGAGACAGAGCCTGGGGAGGCGCAGCCCCTGTGCAGATGTCTGCTCTGTGCAGTGCCCTTGACTGGGGCTGGGGGGGCTGAGCTGTGTGGGGAGAGGGGGGCTCTGGTGTGGGGACATCAGGCAGGCTGGGGTGCTCTGGCACGGGGACACCAGGCAGGCTGGGGGGTTATGACATGGGGACACCAGGCAGGCTGCAGTGCTCTGGCACGGGGACACCAGGCAGGCTGGGTGCGGGCAGGGAGATGGGGCTGGGCCAGGGGCTGTGTTCCCGCTGACCCCCACCTCTGGAGGTGGATGGGGGTGCAGACCTGCCTGCCTGGGCTTCAGCCGCAGCTCATGCCTGTCCCTCTGCTCCACGGGGACGGGTGGCTGTGCCCCGTGTGCCGCGGGGAGTTGACATGCACAGACTGAGCCCCCCTGTCCCCCACCAGCGCCCTGTGCCTGTCACTGGGGCGGCAGTGTCAGTCCAGAGTAGGATGTGCAGGAGCCCACGGGGGAGCAGCACTGGAGCTGTCTCGGCCAAGGACACACTGGAAACCCCCCCACGCCACGGTTCAGGCTCCCCGTCGGCCGGCACGCAGCCTGGGACGCTGCCGCAGCCCACAGGGCCCTTTGCTGCTTGCTTTTCTCTGTGCCAAAAACAAGTGCTTCTCTCTCATTCGGTGTCTGTGTCTTGCATGGAGGGGTGGCTCTGGCCACGCAGTGGAGGGACGGTAACTGGGGGGTGGGGTGGGTGGGCTCTTTCTAGCCCCCCCCAGGGCTGCATCCAGCCCCAGGAGATGGGGTGAGCGCAGGTCTAGTCCCGGAGCAGCAAGAGCTCCAGTCATCAGCATTACCATCCCTGCGGGGAGGGAGCAGCAGGCTGAGCCGTGGGGGGACAGCGGTGCTGGGGTGGCTCAGAGTCACTTGTGTGGTGTGGGTGGCTGAGCTCCCAGCGTGGAGGGGCCACGGGGAGGGAGCCAGGCGGGCTGCAATCCCCCCAGCATGTCTGTGGGTACAGTGGCTGCCCCAGCCTCGCCCTGTGCCTCTCCTCCCTTCCCTCTCCCAAAGTAGGTGGTGAGGGAGTGGGCTGGGGTGTGCCGTGGAGAGGGTTTGGAGCTCCTGCAGCCCCGGGGGTTGGGGTGCTGTGACCCCCTGTCCTTCTCGCAGGATCCAAGGTGCTGGTGTCTCACCCTGCCTGGAGCCTGAGGTCCCGCGTGCCCATCCGCCTCCCGACGTCACCAATGCGACCATGGGAACTGGCAGTGAATAGGCGGCCACCCTCTGCCCCTTTTAACCAGCGCCGTTTCTCGGGGGGACCCTGCAGCAGCCCCGATCACCTCCGGCGAAGGTACGGGGTGCAGGGTGGTGTGAAACCCTGTCACCCATGGTGTGTGGGGGCACGGGACCAGTTCCATGGTCCTGCTGGGGCAAGCTACGGACTCCTGGGGGGCATGGGGGGGAGATTGCAGCAGGGAAGCACATCCGCCTGGCCCAGCCAATGGGTCCCTGGGGAGCAGGGGTCCCTGTTGTGCTGAGGACACGGGGTGTGGGGGGGCCACATGCAGGGTGAGCAGAGAAACCAGCTCTGGAACTCCCCAGCCAGACAGGGACCCTGGCCCAGCACGATGCCCTGGGAGCCGGGCTGCCACTGACCCACCTGCAGCCACCCTGCCCGGGGCTGTGGTGCCCCTGGCCCGGGGGTCACTCCTGCTCTGTTTCTCTCCCGCGGTGGCCCCGCAGCCCCCCTGCCAGGCGTCAGTGGGGACGACGCGACCGACCTCTGGCAACCCTGCTGGGCCAGGATGAGCCCCAGCTGCACCCTGCCTTCCCCCAGCAGCCGCACATCCCTGTAGATGAGCCCCGCTCCTACGCTCTCCCCAGCACGCCGCCACGAATGCTTCACCCGGCCGCTCACCCGCCCCACCAGAACCCATTCATGGTGGATCTGCATGACCAGGTAGGTGCTGCAGCCCCCAGTCCTAAGGGTGACCCTGCGGTGGTCCCGGGCTGGTGTCTGGGGTGGTGGTCCCAAGCCACGTCCCTGGGTCCCCTCTGGCCAGTCGCTTGCTGCTGGGAGCACCCAGCCCTGAGGGTGCCAGTGCTCTTGTCCTCCGAGCACTTAAACCCTGGGGTCCCCCTGTCAGCTTGGGTGTGCCCAGGGTGGTCCCTGCTCCCAGGGGCTGGGGACAGTCCCCCTCATATGGTTGTTTATGTCACGACTGTCACCATCAACCGTGGTGGTGGTTCTGGGTTGGAGGCTGTGCCAGCCTGTAGGGAGCAAAGAGGGGTCCAGACCCCTCCTCGAACCCAGCCTGCACTCAGACCCTCCCCCCCCACCAGTGGGACAGAGATGCCGCGTGGCTGTGTCCCAGTGCTCAGCACCCTGCTGCCACCTTGCCAGGACGGGGACAGCTGAGCCGGGGCTGTACCCTGACCGTGCCCTCGGTGCCTTGTCCTCAGGTGCACCAGGGACCTGTCCCTCTCTCCTACACGGTTACCACCGTCACGACGCAAGGCTTCCCCATCCACGCCGGCCAGCACATCCCTGGGTGCAGCACGCAGCAGCTCCCAGCATGCTCAGTGATGTTCAGTGGACAGCACTACCCGCTCTGCTGCCTCCCGCCCCCGGTGAGTCACAGCGGGGGACACCTGGGGACAGCCTGGGCTGTGGGTGCCCGGGGGTTGCCTGGGTACCCAAGCCCACTGGAGTGCAAATTTCTGGGGGCACGGGGTCTGTCGGAGGCCCTGGGGAGGGGGCAGGGGTGCAGCCATGCCCACGGTGGGTGTCTGACCCCCGTTTTTCTTTCGCTCCCCCCACAGCTGATCCAGGCATGCGCCATGCAACAGCTCCCCGTCTCCTACCAGACGTTCCCCCCCATCATCTCCAGCGACCATTACATCCTGCACCCGCCCCCGCCGCCAGTGCCCCCCCACCAGCCGCCCCACATGGCCCCCCTGGGGCAGTTTGTACCTCTCCAAGCCCAGCACCCGCGCATGGTGAGTTGGGGTGGGGGTACGGGTTGAGGACACAGTGCACCCCACAGCCCAGAGAAGACCACCTTGGGGTCTTGTCCTTCTGTAGCGCCCATGGGCCTGAGCTGGAGTTGATGTGTGGGATGCCCAGGGTGCCTCTGTCCTGCTAGTGTCCAGGGGGGTGTAATTTGGGACATCCCTCCCAGCCTAACTATTTCCCCCACAGCCTCTGCAGAGGATAGACAATGACGTGGACCTGCGAGGGGAGCAGCACCCCATCGCGGGCTTCACGTACCCCCCGTCCCACCACGCTCCCACGCTGTCCCCCTCGGTGCCGCTGCATTACCTCCCCCACGACCCGCTGCACCAAGAACTGCCATTTGGCGTGGTGAGTCCCTGTTTTGTGGAGGGGTGGGGGGATGCTGTGGGGCTGGCACGGCTCTGAGTGCCCCGTCTCTCCCCACAGCCATACCCCCACATGATGCCCCGGCGGCTGAACACCCAGCGGTACCGGCTGCAGCAGGCGCTGCCCCCCCCGCCACCCCCTCCGCCGCCCCCCCCGTACTACCCGAGCTTCCTGCCCTATTTCCTGTGAGTACCGGGGGGGGGATATGGTGGGACACGCGGGGCAGGGGGGACACTGCGGACGGGGGGGCACAGCGACCCGGCGTTGGCACAGGGGATGCCAGGGCAGAGGTTGGGGTTTGTGGCCCCACTCTGACCGCCCCGTTCTTCCCACCCACCAGCTCTATGCTTCCTGTGTCGCCGACGGCCGTGGGTCCCACGATCAGCCTAGACCTGGACGTGGATGATGTGGAGATGGAGAATTACGAGGTGTGTCGGCTTTTGCTTCCCTGTGGGGTGACGGGATGGGGGAGCCAGGAGGGGAGGGGTTTGGGTGGGGAGAGCCTGGAAGGGTGTTGTGCCGGGGCACGAGCCAAGCTGAGCCAGCCTCTGCATCTCCCTCCAGGCACTGCTGAACCTGGCTGAGCGGCTGGGGGAGGCCAAGCCGCGGGGACTCACCAAAGCAGACATTGAGCACCTCCCGTCCTACCGCTTCAACCCTGAGAGCCACCAGTCTGAGCAGACCCTGTGAGTGAGCCCGGGGCGCAGACGGGGGGGCAGGGGGGTGCCCGGTGGGGGGCTGGGGGCCGTGGCTCTGCGGTGGGGCCGTACTGATGGCTGCCTTCTCCAGGTGCGTCGTGTGCTTCAGCGACTTTGAGGCCCGGCAGCTTCTCCGCGTCCTGCCCTGCAACCACGAGTTCCACGCCAAGTGTGTCGACAAATGGTTAAAGGTACTGCCCGTGCCTATGCCCGCTGCGGGGAGTGGGGCGGCTTCGTGGGGTGCTGCAGGCACAGGCTGCTGCCTTTCGGGTGGCCTCGGTGCCATGCGACACAGGATGCGCTGGGAGCAGGGGCTGAGCACCGTGCCGGGCTGGATCGGGCACTCCTGGGCTGTGGCACACTGTGGGGTGCTTCCAGCCCTTGGCGGTGGGGTTGGGGGGGGCCCTGGGTGCAGCTGGTGTACCCGCTCACTTGCCCCTGCCTTTCCTTGCCCGTAGGCGAACCGTACCTGCCCCATCTGCCGGGCGGACGCGTCGGAGGTGCAGCGGGAGGCAGACTGAGGCTGGCAGGCGCTGTGCCGCACAATTTGCTAGAGGACGAGGACGCCGGGCCAGGGGCGGGGGCCGCTGCCCGCTGCTAGGGCCTGACCCTGCGCTTACCCCCCCTCCCCAGAGCCTCTCCTCGGATGTGGTGAGCATTGAGCAGTCCGGGCTCCCGGCCAGCCCTCCTCCTCCCCGCCGGGGCACGGACTCGGCCAGACGCCTGCCCGCTGCGCTCCCGGGGCCCCGAATCGTGTTGTGCTGGAGGCGGGAGGCGCGTGGCCGTGCCCTCTGCGCTCCAAAGACGCTGTTGTTGCTCCATCACTTTCCAGGTCTTTGTACTCCTCTAGGGAATTAGTGTTTGTTCCCTTTGTCACTTTTTTTTTTTTTTCATGGTAGGTTGGGTTTTTTTTTCTCCCGTTTCCTTTCCTTTTCCGTCGCGTTTTTGGTTCCGTGGCCGTTTGACCCAGTGGCGTGCAGGCGGCTCCTCCCCTCGGCGTTGCTCACAGAGGACGCGGGGAGGAGAGAGGAGGGAGTGCCGCGGGTCTGATGCCGGCGGCACCCCGAGCCGGAGCGCCGGGCCGGCCCCGGGGGCAGCCGGAGGAGGTGGCCGGCGGAGTGCGGCCAAGGTGGGACACCAGCAACCCCGCAGCGTGGCCGGGGCAGGAACGCCTCTGTCCCCGCTCCCGCACGCAGCCCGGCGCGGCCCCTCTCCCGCCTCGGCTGCCCTGGGGAGCCCCGGAGGGTTATGGCTGCTTGGGGTCTTTCCCCGGTGGGAGGATGGTGCTGGCGCGGCCCCGGCCCCTCTCCCCGTTCATTCCCCCGTGCCCGGCGGTGCAGCGCCCCGGGGCCGTGTGGCGACCCGTGAGGCAGCCAAGCCTGGGGGGGGACACCCCGTCCCCGTCCCTGCGGCCATGGGCGTGCGGTGTCCCCGGTGTGCTGCCCGGCTCCCGCTGATGTTTCTCTGTCCCGCTGCCGTAAATCAAAATAGCTCCGCGTCCCCGTCCTGCTGGCTGGACGGCACGGCGTGGTGCCCCCCGGCTGGTGGGCAGCGGGGGGGCGGCTGGGCTGCGGCGGATGCCCCCCGGCCCCCAGAGCGGGGGGGGGCGTTTTTATCCATAACCTCATGGTGTATTTTCAGTGCTACCCCTGGCCCTGGCCCGGCTGGTGCGGGGGGAGCTGTGAGCAGCCCCCCGCCGCCATATCCCCCCCGCCCTGCCCGCGCCAGGGCCGGGGCGCGGGGCTGGGAGAGAAGCCGCCGCCCGGCTCCAGCAATCCCGCGTGGCCGTTGTTTTGCATGATTAATTAGCGAGGAGGGTGACAGGAGGCGGTGGCGGGGAGGGTGGTGGTGAGAGGACCGCCCTCCCCTCGCGGCGCGTGTTGCTGACGCCTGGGAGCCTCCGAGCGGACGCCAGCCCTATGTAAATGTTCACAAATATGCATGCATGTCTGACCAGCTTGGAACGTGGTCTTGGCTACGTCTAGCCGGCTGTGGGGTGAGGGGGGTGGGGAGAGGGGTTTTTGTGCTCAGCTGATACTGCCATGCACTGTACTGCACATGTCCGCAACGCCACAGCAGGACCGTGAGACTTTCAGGGCCGTCCCCGCGGGGTCTGCGCCCCTCCGAGCGGGAGGCGGCGGCATGGGGGGCGCCCGCGGTGGCGGCGTGTGCAAGGGGACGGGGGTGGGGGGGGTAGGGGGGGCCGCTCCCCGCGGGGCGGGGGGCAGGCGGCGGGGCTGGCCCCCGGCACTGGCCCTGGCCGCCACGCTGGGGCTGGGTGTGAGGCGAGGGGCTGCGCCCGGCAGGTGGGTGGGCGGGATGGTGCTCCCCGCGCTGCCACGCCATAGGTCCAGAGGGGCGCTGCCAATCACCGGGCCGCTGAGGTAGGCCCGCTCCCGATTGGCAGAGGGGCCGTGCACCGCCTCCACCAATCGGCAGGCCTCTCCCAGCGCGCCGGTGGGCGGGCCTCGGTCTCCCCCCCAGCCAGTCAGGCGCGGGGGGCAGCGAGCGGCGTGTCGCTATTGGCCGGCTCCCCCTTGCCTCTCTTTCCCAGCCTCTCCGGCGTCGCCCTCCATGCTAAACGTCGAGGCCGAGGCCCCGGCCCGGCGCCACCAGCTCCGCCGTGGCGCGGGCGCTGGCACCGCTGGGCTCGGTGCCCCTTGGGCAGGACCCCGGCCCCCTCCCCGTCCCTCGCTCAGTGACAGATAACCAAAGGAGTCCCCGTGCCGCGCGGCGGCGGCCTCGCGCCCCCAGAGACGCCCCCCCTCCCGCCCTCGCGGTGCCCAGGGAGCCAGGAAAGCCTTACGGTCCTTTGACGGCGACTCGAAAGCTCACAGCTCGTGTGCTGCAGAATTTATTCCAATGAGCAGCTAAAAGTATCATTTAAAAAAAAAAAATAACAAAAAGAAAAAATTACAAAAAAAAAATACTAAAAAACAATTATTTAGGGTGTTTGTGATTGCTGACTGCGCTGTAGATACCACTGTTTACCAATGATTTCCTGTGGTGGGATAGTGGACTGTTTACTGTTCTATTATACCAGTCCCCGGGCCCTCCGGTGGGACCCCCGCGGCCCCCGCGGCTCCCCGGAAGGTGCTAGGACGTGTGTTCTGTGTTAGAAAGTTTTTATATATATATATATATATATATAAATATATATATATAATTTTTTTTGCTCTGTTACTTGCACATTTTACAGTTACCTCATTTTTCCCATGTATGTATTTGAAAAAAGGCTAATATATAGAAAAAAAGGTTCTTAAAGCTCTAAAAGTGTTTGTTTTTTTTCCATTCCATTGGAATCATATTGGTTTTGTAGCATTTAACATAACTAGTATGTTGTATTATATATATGTGTATTATACTGATTGAAATTTTTAACAGATTTGTACTTTTTTTAAAATGAAAGTTGCTAGTTCTGCTTGACCAAGTAGTGCAATCATTATTTTTTTTAATGTTGTGGCTGATTTTGAGAGGGATATTCACTAATAAATGTATGATGTATACCAGTGCGCTGTGCCCCCGCTCTTGTCTCGGTGCGGGTGGGTGAGGGCTTGAGGCGGCCTGGGGTGACCACAGGTGGCCCCGCTGGGGGGCTGAGGCCGGGCTAACACTCTGGTCAGGGATGGGGGTCCAGGATGGGGGTCCCCAGGCCATCACCACAGAGGTGGAAGGAGGGTGCAGCAGCTGGAAGAGCCCCAGAGGGGTTTTGGAGGAGACCAGGAGAGCCCAGGGTGGAAGCAGGAGCTGGCTGGGCCCGCTGCCCCAGAGGGGGGGGTCTGTGTCCCCCTCGCTCCCACCCTGAGGCCCTTGGCATCCCTGTCCTGGGACAGCACTGCTTCCTGGGGGGGCTCCAGCAACACTGGGGGGGCAGCAGCCTCCCCCTCCCCTACAGCCCAACCCTCCAGCATGGCCGTGCCCCCACAGGGAAGAGGTGACCCCTGCACTCCCCAGCTGGGTGGGGAACCAGCCTGGCCCCAGAGACCCTCACCAGCCCCAGGCTGGGCAGGCCAGACACATCCACCTCCACGGGACAGCTCAGGCTCCCCAAGGATAAGAGCAAGGTTGCTGCTCCCCAAGGCTCTGTGGCCAGAAAGGGAACAGCTCTTCCTTCGGGAGGAAGAGGAAGGCGCTCTTCTCCCTGTTGAAGAAGCCATGCCAGGCCCTGGAGCCACCAGGAAAGGTGGCTGGTTTACTAGTGCCTGCAGGCTTCAGCAATGGGGGGGGAAGATCTCCCTGCTCCCTTCTGTGCTTGCAGCAGGCGAGTGAGCACAGTTACCTGTCCAAAACAGGGGTAAGGGAAGAACAGGCTCCAGCCCCTCTTGCTGTGGGCAGGAGCCGATAGCCCCACTCCACAGTCATGACCAAGCCTCTGGGGGGGCTTACACCCACCCTTCTCCACCCTGCATGTCTTCTTTCCACCTCTAACCTGATCCAGAAGGGTTGCCCCAGCCCTCCGGGCAAAGGAAGGGCCATCTCCCTCCCCCCAGCCTCAGCCCAGAGTTCCTGCCCCAGGCAGGCAGCACAGCACCAACCCCAGCCCTGCCTTCCCCATGGTGCACACACTCTGGTTTGCCTTACACCAGCAGCTCCCCTGGCCCAAAATTACCAACTCAAGGCCAGAAGTTAAGTGTACGCCCAGTGCTGTGAGCAGTAACCTACTGGAACACCCTCCCCAGCGCTTGGTTGTGGCAGGGCACAGGCAGAAAGCATCGGCACAGACATGCTAGAGGCAGAGTTTATTACACTACGCAGGCTAAGAACCCTGGGCAAGACCCCACACGGGTAAGAATCGAACCAGCTCTTTATCAAAAAGTTAATACTATAGTCAACCCCATTCTCCTTTGGTCATTACAAAGCAAGAGAAATATTAAAAGAAAGATATTTATACACAGAGGGAAGCTGAAGAGATTCTGTCCAGCCCTTCCCCCCCACCCCACTCCCAGCACATTCAGCTGCCCAGTCTTCTGGCTGTCAGGAGCAGCAGAGTATCAAATCTTCACAAGATATCAGGTTCTTGGGGTTTTATTATTATTGTTGTCAATAAAAGCAATAATTACTGAGAGCTGCCATTCCTGTTCCTCCCCAGGGAGGGCGGAGGGGCAACACCAGCTCCCCTCGCTCTCTGCCCTCCCATCGCAGGGGATGGCTGTGTACACGGGTGTGTGAGGACGCACACACACTTCCTCTCGCCAGTGCACACACACAGCACAGCTGGCACAGGCGATGTGGTCTCTGATCCCTCGTTTGTATGCAGTCTTTTAAAAAAAATATTGTATTATAATAATAATATGAATTTCTCTTTCCATTTTGTGTCTTCTGGAAAAGTGTCAATCGTCCGTGAGGTCCTGCACAAAGAGGACTTCCGTGTGGCTGAGTCCGGCCTCCTGCAGCGTGGGTGGGTTGGGCCACTCCTCTGTCGGGAGGCAGGGCAGGACACGGCGAGGGAAGTTGGCCTCAATCTGGAACTTTTCAGGGCTTTCTTTCAAGGAGAACAAGAAGTCATGGATCACCTGGGAAAGAAGCACAGGAATAACTGCCAGCTGGGAGAGCAATGACACAGCCAGACTGCATCCGTGGCATCTCAGAGGGGAAAGGTTACCAATTTTGCACCATCACTGCACTGTAGACACGGGACAGCCACTCTCTTAGCATACATGAAACACGACTTGTCACAGAGTACCTGGGGAGTCCACACAGTGTTTCTGGCACTTCCTACACCATTATTTAGTTGGGAGCAATAAAAGTTTCAGCTTTTCAGGAGAAGTAGTTTCTTCCATTTTTTCTCTAATCTCTCTTCTAAGCTAGTGGGACCAGGCCCCATGACACCGTCCTTACCCAGGAATAACTGACTGCTAAGGCTCTTGGCAAAGGTCACCATTTGACAAAGTCCAATGGAACCAAGGCTTTGCTGGGCCACCCAGAGAACCTCTCGACCTCTCTTTTACTCTGGGAAGCCCATCAGCTCTGCCCCAAGCTCACCGTCAATGACTGTGTGAAGTGGAATCGCCGCTCCACCCTGGAATCGTTAGGCAGCTTGAAAATGATCTTAACACTCTCTGGGTCATCGGGATGTGGCTCGGGAGGAAGGCATTCAGACTTCCGCTCCTTCTCCTCCTGCAGCGTCTGCAAAGTAAGGATGGAGCAGGAGCAACGGGTGTGCACTGAACTGACCTTTGCGCTTGTCCCCTGCAGCACAGCTGCTCCAGGAGGCTCAGAGGATGCTCAAGCCCTGAGCAAGACAAGCAGCTCCAAACGGACAAGAAAGCTCTGCTGCAGGCACTGCTCCTGCACAGGGTGAGCGTCCAATGGGGCACAGCAGCCTCTCCAGCAGTCACTTTGCTCTCACCTGTCGCCGCCTCTCCTCTGCTAGTTTTTGCTGCTGCACTTCCTCCTCCTTCTTCTTCTTCCTCTCCCGTTCTTCCTTCTTCTTGCGTTCCTTTTCCTGGTCCGCACGCAAGGATGCCAGATATGCCTCATCCTGCTGCTGCCTCAGAACTTGGGTTTGGTTCCTCTCTTCCCTGCAGACATGAGCAGGGAGCGGTCAGGGTTAGCAGGCCCCAAAGTGAGGGCACGGCAGGCTGATGGCAGACCTGAGGGTGCAGGTACAGCCTCAAACTCATAGGAGCACACACATCAGCTAATGCCTCATTTAGAATACCACAAGCTCCTAAAATGCAAGCGGTCTCCACAGTCCCCAGCGCACAAACTGTTTCCCTAGCCTGAGTGAAAATGAACTGAACACAAGAGATTTCTCACCCACTGCAGCTTGACAGGGTGGACAGACAGCACATAAGCAGTGCCCAGGATTTCTGACTCATACTTGAGACTCTTCATGGTTTTATCTCCTTCAGGTAATTCCTCGTGTGTTTCAGAAACCAGAGATATCAAAATGTGTTACTGGGTCCCCCACAGAGACCACGGGGCAGGGGAGCGGCAGACAGAACACCAGAAGGTAGCATCCTACTTTGGACAAAGCCTGCAAATCCCTACAGTTACCAGGGACTGGAGCTCACGCTTGCGAGGCACTGCCAAAAACACAGTTGGAATTCAGGACAGCCAGTCCAGGCAGCAACACTCGCCCACCGGCTGGCTGTGGACGCCAGCTCTCCTCCTGCCTTGCTTTGCTCCCACTTGGCTCCTACCAGCTATTGTCCCAGCTTTACCTGCAAAGCTCCAGCACGCTAAGGGTGTGCTCCACCTGCGGAACACAGTAGAGCACTCACACCCACCTTTCAGTAGTGGGCAACACATCCAGCTCCCTGGCTATAGGGTGGCCTGAATTTATGGACCAATGATCCCACTGGGAAGAGGAGAGCCCAGGGGCTGTGTTTCAGAATGGAGATGCTGAGCTACCTGCCTACAGTGGTGTCTGGAGGGAGGAAGGGGCAGAGCCTGCCTCCACAAGGTCTGCATTACTGGAGCTCAGGTCCTGTCATACCTTTCCAGACGTTCGGACACCAGGTACGTCTGGTTGGCGTCCATGATGAACATCAGTTGATTAATGAGGTCATCAGCCTGGATGAGGCCTTCTAGACGTCCAACTACTGTCATTCTGCGATCCTTCAGCATGATCACAGCCAGGAATGGGTATGTGTTCTCTCGCAGAGCCTGGGAGACTGGGAAACAGGCACGAACATCACCATAACTGCCCCAATCCAGAAGGTCAGCAAGGGGTACAGCACAAAGCCTTTCCATCACCAAGGGCCTAGGAAAGCAGCTCCCACAGCTGCGATCTCTTCCAAGGCAGAAAAGGTCTCAGGCTCCATTTTGTCAAACTAAACCCTAAAAATCAGCAAAGGGAGGAAGTGGCTTGGAACGTAGAGACCGAGGGGGAAGAAAACAAGCTTTCAAGTAACCAAAAAGGTTCTTTAATTCAAGCAGGAAGGAAGTAAATTGCTCTGAATGTCCATTCAGAATGGGACAAAAAAAGCCCTGGGTTAAACTGCAGGAAGAGAAGCACAGGTCAAGCACAGGGAAACACTTGCTAAGATGATTAAGGATGGCCCGACTCTGGAAGATACTGTCATGGGGAAGGTGCCAGAGTCCATCCTGGATTCTTCTGAAAATTAGGTTGTTTCTGCCAGAGGCAGGCTCTGTCTTGAGGCAGGGAATGCAGCAGATCAGGGACTTTTAAATTACAGTTTGCCCGTGGCTGCTGACCACCTCCTCCTTAAAACATGCATAGTACATCACACAACTTGAGAGTCATACCAGTGGAGCCCTCCAAACTAAATCAGAGCACTCCGTGGATTAAATGAAAGGCCACAATCCATTCCAGCTCTGCTTTCTAGGCTGTGACTCCAAAGCACTGCAGCAATGAAACAGCAGTAAGTACAGGAATGTCTCCTTAGAAAGCCATTCTTACAAGGGGTGGAGAGCTGGTAGCTGAACTATGAAGCCAAGAACGACTCAGTGCCAGAACTCCTGGCCTCTCCTGCCATGAAACAGGAAGGGTCAGAAGTGACACAGAAAACCTGAACAGGACTTTGGGAAAAGGCTCCATTTGCAGCGAAACCCTATCAAAACGATGGCAGGCCAGGTACCAACAGCTCTGGAAAGACAGTACTTAAAAGGATCTCATTGTGGGCTTTTGAGGAGACAGTGAGACTGGGTGTGGAGTAAAGATGACTGTCTCAAGGAAAGAATGCACCTAAGTGTCACCTCAGGCACAGTATGAGCTGGTGTTAAGGGCACAGCTATTTAGATACTTGTTTCTGCACTCAGTTTAATCCTCAGCACACACCCACCAACTCCCATTAACAAGGCACTGAAAGCAGCTTGAATGCCCACAGCAAAGAGCACGCAACTAGGACTGCCCAGGAACATATGGAACAGTGGAGGTGAAGAGCAGAAGGTATTTCCCTGGCATCCAAACAAGCCCTCTAAGATACTACATGGAAAACAACACGTATTTCCCCATGCAATCCTGAAATCTCTTGTCTGCACAAAAACCAACTGTGTGTTCAAACATGTAAATTTGTCAAAGAGCATTTGGCTTTGTCTAGAGATGGGAGGGAATAAGTAAAGCCCAGGAGGGACACACTCACCTCTGTATCCCTCTGGTTTATTGGTTGAGCAAGCCCAGAAGAGCATTCTAGTGTTTATGAGGGTGATCACCTCAGGTACACACAGTGTATTGCTAGGAGATGAGAAGAGATCATGTGAATGAAGTTGCATTTCAAGTGCAAAGATAACTATTTGGAAAACTGTCCTACCTACCGGCAGAATTCATCTGTGTCTTGGTGGTCATCTCCATGAAGATAAACCAACAGAAAGCGCAGCTCCCGCTTGGCATCATTCAGTGCCTTGGCATAAGAGCAGAGAAGGTAAAGTTACAAGGTCTCTAGGCAAGGGGAAAGTGGCACCCACAAGACTTGCATGACACAGCTCAGCAACATTTACTCGGGCCATGACTCTGCCACTAGTGTGGTTTTAATGAAGCAGCAGTGGAGGATGAACCTGTCAGACCTTCTGATTAAAACCTCATTTCAGGATGTGGCGCTGGAGAACACTGAAGTCAGAGCGAAGCCAGGTAGGCAACTGTGTGGATTGACACCCCCCACCGCTCCACCAGACTCAGCTGGCAGAGAAGAGCCCTCCTTCACCCCTCAGACTCGCAGCAGCCAAGGCTGAGCTTTCCACTCTAGCCTGTACAGGACACAATCTTCAGACCACATCAAGTGAAAACACTACTAAAAAAGGTAACTCAATAACGCTGCAGGCCCCAACAAAACAAAACCAAAACATTTTGCATCTACAGTCTCTGGATTCCACCCACCAGAGAGCATTTCTTAACAAGACCACAGGATAAGTGCACAATAGGCTCCCTGTTTTACTGGCACTGGGTTTTGGTAGCCTAACCATTCCGTGGTTATTTAAGTTTGGATTCCAGGCAAGACAGAGGGGCCTAGAAGAGCTGCGGAGGCGGCGAGCTCCATCGCTGTGCAGTGTGGAACAGATACAGACTCCACATTCTTCCCTGGCACTTGGGAAGCAGTGCTGATCCAACTGTCTGCTGGGACGCACTGCAGGAGGCCCTTCCCTTGGCTAGGCTGAGAGAAGGTGCGGAAGAGGCAGCACCCACTAGGATGTCCCTCTTTTACAGAGAGAGCCATCAGCCCACATCTAACATATGGACTCTCACCTCCCATAATTTCTTCAGGGGCTTCCTCTCTCAATTTTGAGGTCCTGCACCAAGTTCTGGAGTTGCATTATAATACAAACCCAGGCAGTCAATCCCAATTTGGTCAACAGAAGGACAGACTCTGGCATACTACATCAGTTTATAAAAACAAAGGCAGGATTACAAAGAATAGCTGTTGGCTACAGAGCCATACAGACAGTTGAGGAACAGTCAGAGCAGCTTTGCTTTCCAACTTTGCAGGCTTGGCATGTCATCAAGCCTGGCAGACACTGGTTTTCCAATACACTTGTTCACTAGCTCTCCATTACCCTGTTAGAGAGTTTGGGGACAAACACTGGGCTTTTAAATTAAAAGTGATTTTGCCATGTAGGCCCTGATACAGTCTGGCAAAATCCCCACTCTCCATCTCCCCAGGATCTATGCACCAACATGTGACACTGACCTGGCTGTAAGTTCCCTGGTAGAAGACAGGGTGTATCCTCCCATATTTTTCCTCAAACATATGAATAAACGAAATAATGTCACCCACTGGGTCAGTGACCCGACTACGAGGATCAGGGCGTATAAAACGCAGAGCAAACCTAGGAAAGAAGCAAAGGACACTGGAAATTCAGCTTACTGACTTTCTGAAGAACAGGTTTTCTTTTCCACAGACAGTCACTGGTATTCATAAGGAGGAAAAAAGTCAGAGCTGGGACCCTTGAACATTTATAATCATGACCTAAACTGCCACCTGCTCCAAACTGCTACCACTGCTACAGAAGCCCCCCAGTCAAATATCTCATGCCAGGCACCAACAAGTATCTGAATTCTGTGTGATTAACAGTTTTGACTTCCTCTGGAGCATCAGGCATAAGCCACACCAACAGTATGAGGTCTGAGGAATTTAGTCAAAGACTAAAGCCACACAGTTTTGTCCAGATAGCTTTAAAAACTGCACTTCTGCTATTCCAAGACTAACAATTCCGGAGTGCAAAGAGCTGCAGAAGAGAATATTACACTAGGAGTCCAATGAAAACAGAAGAAACAGTCATTCCTCTGAGGCTGAAAAAGCTTAACTGCAAAGCAGATATCAATATTGTTTAGTTCTATTGATGCATAGAAGTTACACTGAACTCTGGAAAAAATCTTTAACAGGGAAAAAAGTAATACAACAGGGGAAATGGCCAAAACAATGCAGATGCATGACCACTGGCTATTTATCACCTTCCAATATTTTCTTTCCCCTCTATCAATGCTGTAAGGAGGCGAGATGAACTAGCCCTTCAGAGCAGTAAAGGGAAAAGAGGCAACAGACACCAAAGGGGAAGAAAGCAGAGGTGTTTACAGTTTAGGTTTTACCAAATAACATACAGGGATTAAGGCAGGTTAACCTGCAGCCCAGCCCAACAGGACATGATTCTGATCAAGTTGTTTGTTCAGGAATACCAGACAGTTTGACACTGTTTTGCATCCCCTTTGCATGGCACTCAAACTGTTAAGCCACATGGAGTTAAAACTCCCAATTAAATATTTCATTTATAAAGCTGTAAGATGCTCTTTTTCGCTGCAATAAGATTTATTTCTTACTAAACAGTGTAGGAACTTTACAAGGCTACAGATAAAGCCAGCTGAGCAAATAAATGTAAAATCTGTCATTAAAGATCCAAGTGACAGAGGTACAGCCAAACCTAAGCTAGTGTGTGCCTTGACGCAGTCAATACATGAGTCAGCACAAAAAGGTACTTACCTAAATATATCAAGTAATGTGTAATAGGTAAATCGGAATGGAAGCATTATGAAGTAGTAACCCCATCCTAACAGGCCCTGCAATTACAAATAAAGAATTAGAACAGTCTCCACGCCAGGAACAGGCCTGCTAAAGCAAAGTGTCCACCAGCATCACAGGCACACATGGGAGTATCAGTGCTCTAACCACTGCAAAAGAGCTCAGCAATATTTCATGGCTTTGGACACATCAAATTAAATTTAAGTGACTAACCTGGTTTATTCAGAATTCAATGTGACACATCTAAAAAACTGGTGTCACTGACTATTCAAGCAGCAATGCTTTTGCTCTGTGCTAATTTTCTTAACTGTACAGAATGATTAACAGCACTGAGTCTTACAGGTCCTCAGGCAATTTTGTTTGTGAAACATTAATGCAAGTGACACTGTATTCAAGTTAATATAAATTTTTGAGGTGTTCTAAAAACACAAATATATTGGCACCCTGCCATGAGGAGGGGACAGTCCTTTGTTCCTACTGAACTGATCAAAAAGCTTTACTGTGCCACAGCAAGACATTCTATGACACAAAGGTCGTCTCATACTGTGAATCACACTGGGGAGAAAATATCCACAGCAGTAACAGAGGCTGAAGGAATAGCTCTAATATTATGTTTTCAGAAGATAAAATATTTAGAAAGGAGATAACAGCATACAAAGAAAACAACTCCTTTCCCTGTTTTCAAGTTCTGTTGTTCACAAAGAATCACCCAAGAAGCAGGAAAAAATCCACTGTAAGATAACTTGCCCTTGGCTGTGGCCTTGAGACAACGTAGCTGTAGATCCTGTGGTCGGCTGTATTGACCTGCAATGGCCGTGATGGAGGAGGATTAAAGACACTTGGGACACCCTCTTGCTCATTCAGTCGGTCCTGTACAGCTGCCTTTGACACAAGAAAGAGCAAAGAGAGGTTTCAGACATTTAAGGATGGCAAGAAATACCTTTATTATACTTTGGACGCTAACAGTAGGTATTATTTGTCCACAGCCCCAGAGCACTGGATAAGCACAACTCATTACAAACCATAACCTCCAATACTCTTTTCTGCCTGGAAAGCCTTCTCCGTGGCAGCCTGCACACACGCACTACGGGGAGTTACACAAAGTGCCAGGCAAGTGATTGTTCACAGCCGTAACAACTCTGCTGTGTACTTCTGAAACCAGCTCTCCAGATGTATCAAGCTATTGCTATACAGAGCTACTAGTGTAAACTCAGGAATTGATGGATTGCATCTTAGTTGTAAGGCTCCCCTTCTCCACAGAGTACTCCATTTAACCCAGGTACTTGGAAACTGCTACAAATCTTATTTGCAGTGGTACCTCTATGTTCCAGTTGTGCTGCTCCAGTGTGTGACGACACTGGTCCATGGACTCTATGCCGGTCAGGTCCTAAAGAAGGAGAATAAACACAGATGAGTGCCAGGGAAGTGCTGTATTTTTACTGTTCTTTGCAACACGTGAGCAGACAGGAATTACTGCAATACATTACCACAATACTTTTTTTTTTTTAAGTGCTTTGCTCTCAGTTTAAGAGCAACCTGAGCCAACCCAAATCCACAGACACACAGGAGGCCTCAAACAGGCCTTTGCACTCTTTGAGCATTAGCCAAGTCTCAGCAGTGCCCAAGTTCTGTTACTCCAACTGCACTCAGCCCAGTCAGGAGTCTAACATAATGCTGCCCACAGGTTTCACTCTGGAAGGATATGCCAGGCTGATGCCCTCAAACGTCCCCTCAAAGCATCAACTTAAGACAGGCAAAGCATTTCCGAAAACCCAAGATGACCATTACTTCACTCACTGCAAAGCATAAGAGACTAAAACCAGAATACGCCAGGTACCAATGAAGGTAGTGTCATCCAGCATCACAGGGAATTCTACAGTAAAAAAACTGCAGTCCAGAGACAGGGCCCAAACCAGAAAACATTGTCCAAACACACCAGCAGACCTCAAAGCCCCTGAGCTCTCACGTCAGTGTTTGGGAAGGCGTATTTTAAACCCGTGCCAATCAGAACTTCTGCACAAGAGATCAAACAACTGTATTTGTTATCACAGGAGGCCATGTCAGCACCTCTTGAATAGAGACAAATCTTTGCTGAAGCGAACATCCCTGTCACCATGCCACAGAAACACATCTCCCCACACCACTCACTGTAAGGTGCTTGAACAGATATTTCAGGGTTGTGTACTGCACCTATCAACATGGAGCCAAAGCACACACTTTCATGGGAAAGCATCAAGCCACAAATGTGTTGCTGCTACCCTTTTAACAACAATCCTTTGAATTGGTCAGTGAAAGATCATTACAGGTGACACCATTAACAATGCTGGCCATTTTGAAGGAAACTGCTGTTATTTTAAAATTAAAAGGAGTAAAAAAGTTTTTTTATAAATGGGCTACAGAAAGCCAAGAAAACACTTATACCTTCAGAAACAATTATTAAGCTTGTATCCAAGTTGGCAGAAGCAATGACAATAATTGTCACAAGCAGTGTAATAAATTCAACATTAAAATGTGCTGGCGATACAAGGAGACTTTTGAAATATGACAATTCCCTCCAGCAAGATCATTCTTGCCAAGAGAACTCTGCAGATTCTTGATGCTTCACGTCCTCACCTGGTGGATTTCTCTCCAGACCCCTCCCCAGCCCACTGGTGTAACACAACAGAGGGGTGCACCTCCCTGGGCGGCTCAGGGACACGCTGAGAAGTGAAGTAGGCTGCTTCCCCTCTGGACTGCTGCTACACAGGGCGACAGCCGGCGCCTGCTGACCTACAGAGGTTCTGTGAGCCGACCTACACAAGGCTGGTTCCACACACGCTTCTCCGCAGCACCTGAGAAGATCTCAGCCACGCGGGAGTTCGGCAAGCAGCAGGGAACTTTTGCTCCCCGTGTCTGTCATACAGCAGAGCTTAGCTTTTCTGCAGAAGGCAGCCTATGATGAGCACCAACACAGAGCAGTGACAATATAAATCCTTGTGCGCAGCTTCTATCGCACCTTGTGATCCAATCCATTGTTAGCAATCCTATTTAATTCTGCTCGTCATCTCCCCCATTTCTTGCTTCATTTAAAAGCCCCTAAGGCAGTGTTGACAAGCTGACCATTTAAGAATGAACACAATTGGGTTTTTTTAACTGTAGAAGGATGGTGCACCTATTTCCTTCCCTGCCCCCATTCATACATTCCACATGCTATTTCCACCCGAGTCACACTGTGGACAAATGCCCTATTCAATCTCTGGGCTCGTTCAAACTTTTGAGCATTTCTTGGCTTTTTCCTGACGAAGTCTCCACAGATCTCTACCTCCTCCCCAGTCTAACTGGTAAAAATCATTGCTTCATTCTACTGTATGGAACCAGACTGTTCAAAGCATTGCTGACATTAACCACATGATTGCAGTCACTCAGAAAAAAGCACTTCAAGTCACTGCCCAGTGCTGTATAAATGTTTATTAAAAAGTTAATTCTGCAGCAAGCCTTGCAAGGGAGCACTACAGAAGTGAATTTCATAGAAGAAATGAAGGTCAGTGAAGTCAGCTGTTGTTGCCAGAATACCTTTGTTTATCACTCAGCTTCACAATTTAGTATTTTAATTTAACTACCTTTCTTTAAAGATGTGCTTCACTACTTACAATTTAGGGTTTACATTCTGATTTTTTTTTTTAACCTAAACTCCTACAGAAGGCACTTCATTGTCCTTTTAGAAGGACATTTTAAAAGGCACCTGCAATTTACTCAAGTATTTGATTTTACAATGGAGTCACAATGCATGTATTTCAAAGCTTTGAAAGTCTTCTGATCACCATTCCTTAACACCTTGGAAATTCTGCTGGCATTTGCAAAATTTACAAGATTCAGAAACTCATTCACACCTTTGTCTCCAAATGTCTGGATTATTGCTCAGCACTAATAACAGGGTGTCATGACTGAACATTCCCTCCTTTTTAAATTATGCAAAATGCTTTAGCAGTTTTCGGTCAGAAAGCAGCACCAAATTAACAGCCATGCAGAACTATCAACAAGCATTTAATGAGCACTGAATCACTGCAGCATTTGCAAGATCTACTGAGCTTCAGAGACACACTACAGGGCAGCTAACTTCACCCCTTCCCGACCATCATTACAGCGACAGGCACACTGTTGGTCAGATCTCAGCCTTCTTCAACAGCACTTCTCCGTAGAGGTGAATCTACATTTTTTTTCTTAGCATCTTAATACAGTTGTTCTCAACATGAAGCACAAGTGACAAAACCACCCCAGCAGCACCATGCCTAGTGCTCCCACCACTCTTCTGATCAGTGAAGCTGCACAATTAAACACTGCAGGAAAAAGAAATTGCCTGTGTGAAGGCAGCTTTTAAAACTGAACACTTTTTTGAACGTTACTTTGACGTGCTCTGTAAGACAGACACACTACATGTAGCTCCAGGATGTTCTGGAGGACACATGGGTTCAGAACAACTTGCACATGAAGTAAGGAACTGCAGGAAGGCAGCTCAACTGTCAGTTATAGAACACTTGCTGTTAAACACCAATACTGTTCACTATCACTCCTAATGACAACTCGTACTGTTATCTCGGTACCTTTCACGGCCACTGCTTCACCTTAGTCACAGAAATAGATTAGAAACTTGAAACGCATCATTTCCACAGCACCACTCATAGCATTTCTGGTGAATCCCATGGCTAGCTGCAAACGGTGTTATTCATGTGCCAGACAAACGAGCATGTTCTAAGTATCATTAAGACTAAGAGAACAAACAGTATCTTCAGATCAGTCACTAACTGCTAGTTTCCTACTCACTGTAGTCTCTCAGCTGTCTCGAAGAGCATACACCTTACACAGACATAGTAAGTAATAAAAAGATAAAGCCCCCTGTAGTTAAAATTAATCCCACTAAAGCAGCACCCTCAAACCTTCAAATAAATACAGATCCAAGCTCAAGGCAGTGGCTCATATTTAGAAAACAAAACATTAAGTACCACAAATGCCAGGAAAGTTCAACACTGCCTTCCCAAACACTACTCAAAGCAGAATCCTACCCTAGAGCTGCTGCTGGATACAATTATTTGCATCTCTCACCTTTGAGACTGTTCAGAATGCTAAAATCATCTCAATACTGAAGTAATAGAAAGTGAAATTCCATGCTTCAAAAGATGAAGGAATACCCCTGAGCAGATAAAGGTTGTAAACTGGACTTACGAAACTGTTCCCTCCGCAGATACGCTTGTATGTTGAAACACAGCTAAGAGATGCAAATCCACAGGACTGTAACTGGCACTGCTCTTAATTCCCAACCCACTGCCAAATTCCAGAGAATTATGTTTCCAAGGGTAAAGAACATCTGACTTCAAGCAGAAAAAAGCCTTTACTGAGGCAGTTTCTCTTTGCATATAACAGCAAATGCCTTTATGAGGGCTTTGATCAATATGCAATACACTGAGTAGGTAACATGCCTGGAGTTTGTTTCCTCCTTCCTCTTTAAATTAGAGATGTTTTCAGTCCTGAGCATCTTGTTTTCCCCAGTTGAAGTTAAGAGATGGTATCATGAGTGGTAACTTTCTCCTTTGCAAATAACACTCCATTACTTTACATTAGCATATTATAACATTAGACATCAGCCCAAGTGTAATGAGCACAGATCAATACCAAGATCCTACAAAAGCTGCTCTGCTGTTTCTTCTGTCTCCCAAATGGAACTGTATCTCCACAGCATAAGCTGTACACATCAAGTTTCTCTCTACAGATGTCAAGACAGCCAAGCCTTGACAGATGAAAAATTTAGATGCTTTTATTCCTTTATAAGCCAATGCTTCTGCAGTCAAAAGGAGGCTGAAAGCGTGCAAAAGTGCTTTGTTGCTTTTATTGCAAGTTTATCCCAATTATCTCTCCATAACGGTGCTTTTTTTTTACTCCATTAACCTGCCACAGCAGGGTGGCAGAGAACTGTCCTATTCCGGCCCTGTCCATAGGAAGAGAGCTGCTATTTTGAGCATTCTGCCAGCAGAGCTGTTTGTACGAGCACTATCAAAACGCATCAAGCAAACATCAGTGGAATTAATACAAAGCGTGTATTTAAACTGTAACCCTGATGGTTTGGGACACAAACAGGACAGCACACATTCACCTCTCTACCTTGGAAAGAGCAATTTCCAGCAGAAGTAAGATGAACAGTGTAGGGCAACAGCATCTTCAGCCAGACCAGCTGTTTGCTGGGCAAATAGCAGTCTATAGCACTTGCTCAGTGCTTCCCTTCTGGCTCTCCATCTAACTAAGACTACTGAGGGCTATTACTTACCTCATCTTTGTTACCTCCACTCCTTTCTTAGTCTGCTCTCCAGCTTTATTCACATTGCAGTGACATGCCACCTTCTGTGGAAGTAGAGTGCTCTGCCACCACAGAATACTGTACAAATTACTTAGTGCATCACAATGAAAGTGTAGTTATCTTTGAAAACATTTAAGTGCTCCCTGCCAAGACAGCAGAAATCCCCAAAAGGTTTACAAGCTTACTGTAACAGTGTTTTGCAGAAAAAGCAATGTACAAATTATTTTAGTGAGACTTAGCCATCCTCTCCAAACAGCAAATAATATTTAACGGAGTCCAGCTAAAGGAAACAAGAAAAAAAAAATCTTTTCCAGGTAGACTGATTTACTACTCTATCTCATTTCAAAGAAACAAGGACAACTGCACACCTGAGCCCCTTTCAGCCAGGTGTGAAGTACCAAAGGAGAAGGAATCACCAGTGAAGTCTGTCATTAGCACAGCCCTGGTGAAAAGCTAATCCCATATACCCCAGGGGACAGAAGAATGAGAGTATCCTGGTATCCAAGCCTTCTGGACTACTGCTTTCACATCAGGCTTTGGACAGTGGCCATCCTCTAACTGAAAAAAATTCTCCCCTTTACAGTCTAAGAAGCATTTCCCTCCACTTCAAATCAAGGCTCAACAGGAAGCTGAACTAAACCATGAATCCTTCCTTCTGACTCCTTCTCATTCCCCTCCAGCCCCTAGCCTGCTGTCCATGGCAACACCAGGTAGCATTAGGAAACAGGATTCTTTAGTTTCACAGCTGCCCACAGGGGTTTGAAAATAGCAACAGGGGCACTGATGAGTGCAGCTGGTCCTATCTGTCCAGATTCAGTAGATTAATAAGCACTATGATATCTTACAGCAAGAGAATGGGAGCTGGAGGACAGCTTTTGCACATATATATGTGCAGCATAAGGCAATGGCTTAAACCTCATATACTTACCAGGGAAATGGTAACATTGGGAAAGCAATCGTTAACATTGCTCTGCCTCCTTTGTCTGTAAGTTAAGATTGCCTTAACAGCTTTATTTATAGTAAAGATTTAGAAAGGATATCTGTAATGCATTAGTTAGTTCAGACAGTTGTTGAATCCTGCTGGCTCAGAGGTGAAGGCTTGGCAAGTATCTGTCTGGAATGATGAGGAACACCTGCATCTATCTCAGCTGTGGAAGGCAGGGCTACATGCCTCTGAAGTCCCTTTAAATCCTGTAACTCTACAGTCACATCACATCAAAAAATGCAAAACAGTCCTAAAAAACCATGAAGCAACAAAATCAGACAAAGGACTCTTGAAAGTAAATATCATATCTGTAAAAAAACTGCAATCCAAGGAACACCACATGATCCAATTCAAAAACAAACCCAAGACACCTGAAGATAATTTTCATTGGCCAGCATGTTTAATTACTTCTCACTGAGCAACCCTAGTATTTCAACTCCACAGCACTGCTTTCTCACCAATAAACCACATCTACAGATTGGGGTTTTTTTCTTTAATTATTCAGCTGCTGCACAGCCCTGATGCCTTGGCAAACTAAAGGTTAAGGGACCCAGCCCATGCTATGCAGCAGACAGCAAGATTAGATCATTACAATCCCCAGTGGCCTCCCCCCGGTAGGCATTACCAAACTGTGAGGGTTAGAAACAATCTTCTGAGAAACCACATTCCATAGAACCCACTGGCTAACCCTCCCAAGACACCAGGAAAGGCTTTCCCATTCACCACTAACGACGAGAAATGGAATTTTTCAGACCACCTAATTAAAATGGCCGGGACTTACCGAGGAGTTTTTCCCGTACAGAGTTAATGGGGTTTACTCATCACTTATTTCCTGCCTCGCCAATTAGCGATGACAGAACACCATTCCTAATGAAGCACTCGGGGATGCATAGCACCAGCCGGCCCCTCAGCGAGACCCCAGCCCGGGGAGCCCAAGCCCCACACAGGACCCCCACGGGAAGTACTCTTGCCCCCACCAGGACCGGGACCACGGGGCTCTCCCCTCTCGCCACCCACTCAAGCCCGGCCCGACACCTCCGCACCACCGGGCCCTCTCCAGGCGGTGCCTGCCCCAGCTCTCAGTGAGCCCCATACCCCCCCCGGCCCGGCGCAGGCCGGCAGGACCCCAACGCCGGTGGGGCGGCCCAGCCCAGCCCGTTCCGTGCCCGTGCGCCGCCTCCTCCGCTCCCGCCGGCCGGCACAGCCCCCCCCGACGCGGCACCTGGAACTGCAGCAGCTTCTCGGTCTGCTCCGCCGTCAGCTCCCGCTCCTCAGGCGCCGCCATTTTGCCGCTGCCTCTGACCCGCCGCTCCGTCACTCTCCGGAACTGACGTTCTCCCCCCCGCAACTTCCGCTCCGGGGCGCGCGCTCGCAGAACACCGTTATGAAGCCAATGGCCGTTTATCGGCCGCAACCGGAAATGCTCGATCGCGTTCCGGAGAAAGCCGAAGCGCTCCCGGACCTCTCCGGAAATGCCCGAATCTTATTAAGGGGGCTCGCTGCTCGCGGGTGTTCCCGCTGGGCGCACGGAGAGCTCCGAAGTGTGTCGAAGGCCGCTCGGGCGTTTCCGGAGCTGGCCGGGGTTGGGGGGGTGGCTGCCTTGGGCTGTGGGAGCGGGTCCCCTGTGGGAGCGGAGCCCGAGGGGGTGATGTGAGCCGGAGCCTTCCGGGAGCTGGGTGGGCGGCCTGTCAGCCACCGGGTGGGTCCTGCCCGGCCGCCTCCCGTCCCGCCGGGTCGCCCGTCCACCTGCGCGGCTCCACCCAAGATGGCGGCCACCAAGCCAAGATGGTGGCTGTGAGGGGTCGCCCGCTCCCACCCCGGAGAGCTACGAGTGCGCGCGTGGGGGGGGACGGCGCCCCGGGACCACGGTCCTGCGAGCCTGGCGAGAGGCGGCCGAGCAGCCCCGGCCCCCCATGCCCGCGATGGGGCCGCGCGCGGCCCGTACCGGCTCCGGCCGGCAGCGGCGATGCGGGCTGCGGCGGGGGCTGCCGATGCGGCGGGAGGCGGGGGAGCGGGACGCGCCCGGCGGGGCCGCCCCGCCGCTGATGTCAGCGCGGCCGCCCCGCCCGCCGCCGCCGCAGTGACAGCTCCGCCCGGGCCCAGTCGGGCCCAGCCCAGCCGAGCCGCGCAGCCGGAGCGGGAGCGGGGCGGGCGGGCCGGCCATGGCCGACGACTTCGGCTTCTTTTCCTCGTCCGAGGGGGCCGGCGCCGAGGAGGACCCGGCCGCCGCTTTCCTGGCCCAGCAGGAGAGCGAAATCGCGGGCATCGAGAACGACGAGGGCTTCGGGCCGACCGACGGCGAATCGGCCGCCGCCCCGGCCGGGCAGGCGGCCCCGCCGGAACCGGGTGAGCGCCGCGCTGCGCCGGGGGGGCCCGCGGGGTCCGCCTGGCTGCGCGCCCGGTGGGCACGGAAGGAGCTGCCACCCCCGTGGGTGTAAAGGAGGACTGTGCCCCCTCTTCCCCGAGGGCGGGGAGGGGTTTCCTCCAGGCTGCACCCGCCGTGGGACTGGGGTTCCCCGAGGGATGCACAGCATCCCCAGTGGGTGATGGCGTCCATGCTGCACCCCTGGTGGGCAGGCGATGGGTTCCCCAGGGGACCAGGCCTGCATCCCAGCAAGGGCTCTGTGGGGCCTGTGCTTGGTCCCAAAGGGCTTGATGTTGGGGTTCCCTCTCAAACCTCAGGATGTGGGGTGAAACCTGAGCTGGGACTTGCCAGCTGTGGGGCAATTTCTCCCCTGTGTGCTTGGGCTGGGTTCCCGGGGTTGGGTGGATCCTCATCTCCGTGTCTTAGTGCCCTCAGCTAGGGCAATGTGAGAGGCATCCAGGCAGAGCTGAGGAGTGATGACATCCCCGTCACTGTCCCCACAGACAGGAGAGCCCTTTGGTGTGCAAAATGGTGTGCATTTCCACTGGGGGCATTGTGGTCCCAGGCCCTGGAGGTAGAAGGTGCTAATCCCGATCTCTTGCCTCCAGTCTGCAGGGGCTCAGGGCTCTGCTCTCCACATGGACATAGGGATGCTCTTGCCACCAAACTCTTGCTCCTTCCCCTAACCCAGGCCCACAGGGCTGTGGAGCAGTGGTTTCACCTCTCCACACTGCCGCTGTGGAGGCAGACCTGGGCTCGGAGAGGTGTTGTCAGCCGCAGTGATAAATGCAGTCAGACAGGCTGGAACTGGGTGTAGTCGGAGCCTCACCATGGGGGCGAGCACCATGGGGACTGTGCTTGCCTCAGCTATGCTGTGGCTGTGCGGCTGCCTGTGCTTCCACCTAGCCAGCTGGTAGGAGCCCTGTGGTCATCACTGAGGAGAGCTCAGGGCCTTGAGTACACCTCTTTCAAAGTCTCTTCTCTCCTGGCAGTGGAGCTCCCTGCCTGGGGCTGGCTTTGTGACCCTGGTGTGCAGCTCACAGTGTTCTCTGGGACTGGGGGGCAGATGGGACTGGGGACAGATGGGTCTGTACCCCAGCTGTGGGCATCGGAGGTGCCTCATTCCCAGCCCTAACCTTGCAGCTCTTCCCAAGGGCATTCCCCCAGGTAGGCTCTCCAGGACCTTGGCATGCATGCCTGCCCTTCTCTCCTGGTGGAGCACACTGCAGTGTTTCTGTGGGCTCTGTCCCTGGCAGGGTTGCCTTCCCTTCACAGCCCTGCACTGCTGGGCACTCGGCCGACAGCTTCTGGGTCAGCTGTCTGTGTCCATCGGCAGCCTCTGCCTGCCTACTTGCTGGTTGAGCTTGGTCTGGTTGTCTTTCTACAGTCAGAGCACCTGCCTGTGTCCAGCCTCGTGCCTGAAACAGTTTCCCTAACCTTCAGATAAGATAAAACACCAGTGAAAACATCGTAAAGACATAAATGCCTGGAGAGGCTTGTCTGGGGGAGAGAGAGGTGCTGTCTGAGTCCCACCAAGGACAGGAGACCTTGGGGCTTGGCTCACATACGTGGTGCTGTTGTGGATGGGTGTGCTGGGCTGGAAATGGCACAGACAAACTCCCAGGAACTGATTTGCTTCAGTGTCATGAACACCAGCCCCTCTGGGATCACCTGCAGCTGCCAAAGTTGTGTTTCTCTTTCTCTCTTTTTCTCTAGCTGGTTTCCAGAATGGAGGAGCCACTGTCAATGGAGATGTCTTTCAGGTGAGAACTCAGCCCCTTGCCCCAACCCAGTGGTTCTAAGGGGGATTGGGTGGGTATGGGGCCAGCACTCCAACCCTCTGACCCCAGGATTGACTGGTTTGCTATCCAGCCACAAAACAGCTATAGTGTTCCTGGAAAGGTCTGGGTCTCATGGAGGAGTCCTGGCTGCTCCATTCTCACCCCTCATTAAAGAGAAGATTGGTCCCATCTGCTTTGACCTGCCCCAAATCTGTTTGTAGGTGGCTTGGGCCCTAAGAGCAGATGAAAAATCCTCTGTTTCCCACAGAAGCCCCCTCTCTGCAGCCTGGGTAGCTCCTGGAGGCCTCCGGAGCAGTCAGGACCATCTTGTGGTAGAGGCCAGAAGCAGGACAGGGCTGCCATGGGACACTTACTTTGCTGACTCAGCAGCATTTCCCATTAAACCCACTTCCTCATGGCCAAGGATGTTTCATGGGTGCCACCCACGTGGGTCTCAGATCCTCTGGGAGCCTGAAGCCCAGCTCTGCTTGCTACAGGAGAAGCCGTGCCAACATCTGACAAGCCCTTCACCCCACTCAGTGCCCAGCTGTATGGCATGTGCATTGCTCGTGCCTAGTTTACGGGATGATAATCGCATCAGAAAGGAGACACACTTAATTAGATTGGGGATCTTGGAGAAAAGCTGTAATCCCATTGCTGAGCTTGGTGTCGGGCTGGACATGCTGGCCAGCGGAAGGTGTTAGGAGAAGTGCTGAGCCAGCGTGGTGCTGGGTCTGGCAGGAGCCATACAGGCAGCTCAGCTCAGAGCAGCGAGGGAGGCTCTTGCCTGTGGGCTAGTGTCTCCCCAGAGAGCGGTAGCCCTGCCTCTCGCCTGGGCTCTCCCTGTCTGTTGTGACCAAGCCTGTAATGATGGCCAGTCCTGGGGCTGCCTTGGCCCGAGTCAGGACTGGGGAATCCTGGTGGGGAGCATGTCACAAAGCTGGTGGCTGTCCTCTGCCATGGGGCTGCCCAGAGGATGCGAGAGCTGCGTTGGCAGCAAGTGGTAAGTCAAGGAGTGGAAGTCTTTCTGGGTGACAGGGCCTAGGGCTGGGAGCTGGGACAGCAGATTGAGCAGCACTTCGGGGACACTGTCCCAGATGTCCCAGGCTGTCACCCTCCCTACCTCCTATCTTGGCTTGTCTGAGTGCTGGGAGTGTGGAGTCCTGCCCTGCTGCCAGCCCTCTGAGGCGACTGGGCTGTGGGAAGAGCTGGTTGCTGATGGTGAGATGCTCATGTCCTGCAGGAGTCCAATGGCCCCACCGATGCCTACGCAGCCATAGCCAAGGCTGACCGGCTGACCCAGGAACCTGAGAGCATCCGCAAGTGGAGGGAGGAGC
The DNA here is from genome assembly GCF_031877795.1 of Strix aluco. Lineage (NCBI taxonomy): Eukaryota > Metazoa > Chordata > Aves > Strigiformes > Strigidae > Strix > Strix aluco. Next base: position 10,042,435 of record NC_133943.1, on the reverse strand, counting down.
AGAAGAAGCGTCTGGAGGAGCTGGGTGAGAGCCAAGGCTGTGTGTGGCCACGCTTGTGGCACCTCGTGACATAGCAGTCAGGGCTCTTGGGGTCCCTCACGTGGGGGTGACCCTGCTGCATCCCTGAGAGGTGTCTCTCGTGCCCCACACTGTGTGGGTGCCCCTGCCAAAGTTCTGCTGTCCTTGGAGCAGTGATGCCGTTCAAACAGTACTCGTGGGGACTGGGGACAGACCTGGGGGGCTGCAGCTGTCCTGCCTGCCGAGGGGCTGCCCGGCAGACCCAGCGGGTGCCAGTCTGGCTGATGGGGTCTGTCTCACTCTGGCCTTAGATGCGGCATCGAAGGTGACTGAGCAGGAATGGCGTGAGAAAGCCAAGAAGGACCTGGAGGAGTGGAACCTGCGTCAGAATGAGCAGATGGAGAAGAACAGGGCAAACAACAGGTATGTTGGGGTCAGCACAGCCATGTGGGCTGTGATGGGAGCTGCTGTGCAGCCAGATCTGCCTTCCTGGGATGTCTGGGGGTCTCCAGCCCTGCAGGGACGGAGCTTTGCCAGGCAAGGGGAGAGGCCCCAGGGCTTTGAGCCGCTCCAGTGACTGTGCAGAGCCGCCCTGTCTGGGATCACCATGGGACCACCCTGGGATCTCAGTGCCTCCTGCCCCCGGCCTGGGCCTCGCATCGGGGCAGGGTTGGGGCGCTGCCTGTGCAGCCCTGCCGTCAGCGGCAGGTTTTCCTGGTGTCGTGTACGCTGTGATGAGTGGGTCACACTCTGCGGGAGAATGCTAACCCCCTTTCTGTTTCTCTCTTTCTAACCCTCTGCCTGCCTGTCCGCTCTTGGCTCTCTCTCTCTCTGTGCCTCGGGGGCTAGGATCGCTGACAAAGCCTTTTACCAGCAGCCGGACGCCGATGTGATTGGCTATGTGTATGTGCCTCTTACAGACCGTATCCTGCCCCGCAGGGTCTGGGGGTCCTGGCCCCAGCACTGGCTGCCCAGCCAAGGGAAGGGGGGATGCTGGGAGGTACTGGGCCCTGGTAAGGTTCTGGAGAAAGGATAATGCAGCTGAGTGTCTCCAAATAGTGAAGTCTTAGGAGGCAAGTGGAGCTCCTGAAAATGCCCCTGTAGGGGCTGGTTGAAGAGGCAAACTGTGGGGTCTTGTGCCTTTTGGGGGACGGCTCTGGGGATGGGGAAGTGCCCCTGGATGAATGATGTCTTGGGTGAGTGCAGCCAACAGCAGCCTTGAGCAGTGTGTGTCTCTGGATTCCAGAGGATGCTGAGCTCATCAGCTGGAGCAAGGGGACAGGAAGGGGGACACGAGGGGTTCCCAGACAGAGGGGAGGGTCTCCTTGGAAAAGGTTCCGCCAGTGACAACCCTCAATGTCTCCACAGGGCCTCAGAGGAAGCATTCCTGAAGGAGTCCAAGGAGGAAAGCCCAGGCTCTGAGTGGGAGAAGGTGGCCCAGCTCTGTGATTTCAACCCCAAGAGCAGCAAGCAGAGCAAGGATGTCTCGCGGATGCGCTCGGTGCTCATCTCCCTCAAACAGACACCCCTGTCCCGCTAGCTGCCGCCTGGCACAGCCGGGAGTGCAGCAGGGCAAGGCCAGGCCCACCGAGCCGGGCGGCTTCATGGGGTCAGCCCGGAGGGGCCTCACCCTGCCTGCCCGCTGCTCCCTGGTGCGCGCCTCGGCTGTGCTCGAGTCACTGGTTGTATCTCTCCCCATGGTTTTCCTTTGCTTAAAAGGTGCATCGGTCTCTTTTTACACTTATTTATTATGGTGGCATTTCCCCGGGAAGCGACACTGGGTGGCAGAGCTGAGTTAGTGGGGGAGCCTCTGGCCAGGTTGTGCCCAGGGGCCTGGCTGACTGAGAGGGGGAACACCCGACCCCGTGTTCCCCACCTCACCCCTATGCTGGGAATAAACCTGCCTGCGGCTGTCCTGGCATTGGGCAGCTGCAGGCATGGCAGCCCCGTGTCTGGGCCTGGGTCCTAGCCCCGAGGCAGAGATCTTAGTGGGACCCCGGGCTGCCGTATGCCTTTCCCGCGGGGTTTAGAGCAGAGCTGGTGCGGGGCTGCGAGGGTGGAGGAACAGCCCTGACTCAGCTCCGCACTGCCCGGTCCTACCGGGAGCACGGCTGCAGCGTGATGCTCCGGGCTAGCAGGGACTGAGGAATGTCAGTGCAGGCACCCAGGCTGGGCTGGGACTGCCAGCAGTTGCCCTATGCCTAGCAGAACTCTCCCCAGCCTGGTTGTGCACCCCAAAAAGCTGGTGGGGCTCTGAGCAGCAGTTGCAGTGTGTTTGTGTTCCATCCGTCCTGTGGGGCTGCTGGTGCCAGGCAGCACGGTGCTGCAGGGCACTGGGAAGGGGTTGCGGGATGAGCGTGCAGGATGTTTTCTGTGCTTCCCCCCAGACCACCAGCAGTTGGGAATGTGGGGTGCCAGCCTTCAGGGGCCCTTGGCTCTGCTCTGCTTCTTCCCCTCCTACTAGGATGGGAGATGGAGGCTGTGTGGTTGCAGGGGCGGAGGTAGGAAAGTCCAGCTGCTGTGGGGCAAGTTAAGCCCCAAGCTCCCTAACCCAGGGGCCCAGAGCAGGATTGGGCAGAGTTCTGGTACTGGGGCTTGTGCTGTCCCTGGAGAACCACCCACACATCTGTCTGCAGCTGCTCTGTGGCTTTTCTCAGTCCTCCCCTGGACACGCCTAAGGCAGCATGGCAAGATGCCTCAGCCCAGCTCCCCACCCCACACAGCACACGCTTTCCAGCCCAAACACTGGCTTTCTCCTCTGCTTGGCGGGGCCAGCACCAGCCCCGGAAACCTGCAAAACTCCTGGCTAGCAGGACAAGGGCAGGCCTGCACATGCCCTGCTGCGGGCAGCCTTGAACCTGTGCCCAGGGTCCGGCCCGTCGGGGGCTTGGGAAGGGCTCGCAGCAGCAGGTTGGGGGGACATGGAGCAGAGCCCACAAAACGTTTGCTGAAGCCTCACTGCAGAGCCCTGTTCAGTCAAAAAGCAAGTATGCAGCGCTCTCCTGCCCTGCAGCTACAGCTCCACAGGTCAGGAAGGTCACCTGCCCTGCTGCTGCAGCCCTTGTGGGGTGACCAGACACCTCGGCTCTGGGGCACGGGCTCAGCAGCAGGCTGGGAAGGGAAATGGGTGTGTAGGGAGTCACTGGGTGGTGTGTGCTGGGATTGTGCCCCCTTGTCCATAGGGCTGATCGCTCCTACTCTGTCCCCCTGCGCTCCAGCATGCGTAGGCAGCTCTGCTGCGGTGTGGGATGGACACCGATGCAGGATGATACCTCGGGACTCGCCTGCCTGCCTCTACCTTTCGCTGCAGCGCAGCGGGAAGCGCCTCGGGCTGCTTCCCAGGGGCGGGGAGCCCCCCTGCACTCTGTCCCTCCAGCCCCTGCAGGCAGCTGGGCCCCTGGGCCCCCCAGCTGCTGTGCCCCCCATGTCAGGCAGGGGCAGCCAGCTCCCGGGGAGCCGTGCCCACAGCTGTTCTACATCCCCTCGGCTTTGGTATCTGTGACTGTTCAAATTACCTGTTACAATAAACGGACATCACCAATCCTACAGGGCACTGTTGTCTTTCTGCTTCAGCAGCACACGTGTGTGTTTAATAGAGCCCGTGGCCACGGAGCCTCCTGCGGAAAGGACGGGGCTGGAGGGGAACCACATCCTACAGGAAAAAGTAGGAGCAAGGGGAAGGGCCAGAGGGTTTGTGCTAGGCCGGGGCAGAAGCAGTGGCAGCAGGACTGGGGGGCTCTGCTTTGCCCCCTGTGAGCTCCTGCTTGTCCAGTCAGGCTGAGCTGCTCCCCAGCCTGCTGCGCCCGTCTCCAGGCTGCCAGGGCTGCTGAGGGATGGCGCTCGCAGGTCTGCCCACCGGCTGCCTCTCACACCCCTGCCCCAAGCTGGCTGGGCTGGAAGTGCCAGCGAGGCAGCCAAAAGCGGCTGCTTCTAGGCAGCCAGCCAGGGAAGGCAGGCAGCGCCCCGGGCTCGCCGGTGCCGAAGCTCACCCTGCTCAGTGCCAGCGATGGCTCATCCCCTACCCTCACATCTCAGAAGTCAGCTCCGGTGGGCAAGAAGAGCCTTCTCTCTCTCCTTGCCGAGGCTCACCAGCACAATTCGCTGGACAGGAGAAACCAAGCACTTGTTTGCAGGCAAGAAGCACATTTACGCCTCACACCCTGTCCTTCAGAGAAGTTTCTAAGGGCAAAGCAGTCTCACCAAGCCACAAAGCCACCACAGACCAGGGAGGGCCGGGGCGCAGGCACCAACATGCAGACACCCAGAGAGCAAAGCCTGGGAACACCCCAGGCAGCTCAGCGCAAGGCGGCGTTGCAGCAGGGTTAGTGGTGTCTGTGCCCCTTTCCCCTGCAGAGACACACTCTGCCTACAGGCAGGTACAAGCGCTGCAGCCACACAGCAAACAGAGCCTACGGCTCCATCTCCTCCTCGCTCTGCTGCCCTGACATGGGAGGGCAAAGCCTCGTTGCTCATAAAACACCCCTGGTACGATCCAAACAATCCAAAGCCAACAGTGGGACTTGGAGCTGCCCATCACAGCGTTTGTCGTGACACAGGCAGCGCAGCTCCCTCTGGGAAGAGGGCACTTGCTCAGCAGCCAGTTCCAGCTCCCAGGAAGCAGCGAGCTGCGCAGGAACTGACTCCCCGGCAAAAGCAGCTGAAACAGCAGCGCGTCCCAGAGAACGTGGCCAGGCCCCGTTTTGGAAATGCGAGTTCCCAACTTGTTTTCACAGGGAGTTACATCTCTCCCATCCTGCTTGCATCACCACAGCTTTGAGACAGCCGTGCCTGCTCCCTTTCCTTACTATGCTGTTTACTCTTCTGGCTTCTCAATGCTCTGCAATCCAGCATCAGTCAGAACCTTGCTCCAATTCACTTTATTACTCACCAGTTGCAACTGAACAGATTACACATTCTCCCCAAACAACTCACCCACTGCTTATGAACTCTGTCCTGCCAAGATCAAGCCATAAACAGAGCTGTTCCTTCCTACCTGGGCAGCTCATTTCTCAAATGTTGGTGCACCGCCTGACTAAAGCCACACCTCAGTGCAGACCACAACCCACAACTTTAACAGATTGTGACAGCACCAAGCAGGGACAAGAGGTCTGACGGGTGGAGAGTCTTAGTGAGACGCAACCTCCAGTGTTGCAGGAGGATAAGCACTCATGGAATCAAAAAATGGCACAGCCCATATTTCAGGTTAATCACAGAGGTGTATTAGCTGCATTTCCAGTGCTCTGGAACACAGAGGCTCTCTGACACTGGCTCCACAGGCATCACAAATGTCTCTCAGAAAAGCCAGAATCCATCCTGCCAGCTGGGGCACAGGCTGGCAGGCGCACACCCACGGCCGCAGCTTCCCTCTTGCCTGATCTCACTTTCTAGATTTCATGGCTGTGACCACCATGCCTCCCAGGAGGGCTGCGATGGTGAAGCCCTGGGCCAGGATACGTGCCCGCATCATCAGCTGAGAGTGACGGGTGTTGCCTCTCTGGAAGCTGATCAGTCCGTAGGTCAGGACGCCGACAGTGCAGAGGCAGCCTGTGGAGAAAGACAGAAGGACGGCTCAGGGGAGCAGGGCAGGGTCTGAGAGGACGAGCTCATGCCTCCTTCCCGCCTCCCCCCACACCTGAGCGCTGTTGGCTTGTTAGACACACAGGAGACGTGCCTCCCCTGGGGGCAGCCCCTTGAGGGTGGGCTCCAGAGGGACCGACCCACGGCTCACGGCCCTCCCCCGTCACCAGCCTCCACCGCCCTAGCCCTTCGCCCTCCCCGCTTACCGAGGGGCACCAGGGGGTTCTCGCGGGTCTTGCGCAGGAACTTGTCCCCGAAGCCCTCCTGGCTGAACACCGGCAGCGGGCTGGGCTCCAGCGGCGGGGGAGGCGCGGCCGCCATGACTGCAGGGAAGGTGACCACCCGCGACCCTCCCCGGCTACCGTAGCCAGGAGCCGGCGCGCGCTCCCGGCGGTCAAAGGACGCACAGCGCTCCTGTCAGGCCGCACGCTCCGCCCCTTCGCCGCGGAGCATACCGGGAGTTGTAGTCCATAGCGGGTGCCCCAGAGGGGGCGCTGCCGGCGCGGGACTACATTTCCCGTGGTGCCCCGCGGCGCGGCCCAGCCCCGCGCGGCCCGGCCCGGCGCTCGGCGGCAGCAGCGTGGGGGCCGCCATGCCGAAGGCGAAGGGGAAGAGCCGCCGGCAGAAGTATTCCTACAACCTCAACCGCAAGCGGCTCTACCGCAGCGCCCGCCGCCGCGCCGCCCCGCGTATCGCCTGGTGAGGGCCGCGGGGGTGGGCACACAGCGGGGCGCGGGCTGCGGGCAGGGCGGCCGTGTGGGGATCTGCTGAAGGTCTCGGTGGGCCCCTGGGGGACCTTGTCTGTGGGGAGGGTGAGCACAGCCCGTGATGCCGGTGCCTGTCTCCGCGCAGCTCGCATATCCGCCATGCCTGGGACCCGACCAAGTCGGTGGCGCAGAATCTGGCCGAGATGGGCCTGGCCGAGGATCCCAACAAGGCCGTCCCCATCCCCAGGAAGAAGCTGCTGGTAAGTGCGGCCGTGGGCCGACGAGGAAGGGTAAGGGGGGCTCGGCTGGGGCTGCTCCTTTGTGGGGGGTGGAAGGTCAGGCCTCCCCCTGGACACGCAGCCGGGCTTGGGGAAAAGCAGCGTGGAGAGCAGCCTGCCTTGGAGTGCAGGTCTGGATCAGTCTCTATAGGTGGATGAGTTTCTTATCTTTATTAATAAGCTTTTCTTGCCAAGATCCTGGAGTGAGAACAGGCTAGAGTGTCACACGGAAATAATGGGCTTTGGAGCAAGTATAAATAACATCAGTCAGTCTCCTGGGACTTGCCAGAGGGAGGTGGGGTTGGGAACGCTGCACCAAGCTGCTTCTGATAACAAAGAAAGCCTCCTGGTGTACAGCAGTGCCAGCCCGGCCTGCCTGCATCAGTGGCAATGCTTCCAGGTGAAAGGTGGCCCCACAAAATGTCACACTCATGTGAAAAACCAGCAGAGACTTGTTTGCCACTTGTCTCTCTTCACACAGTATTGCTTGAGTAATAGGCTTGCCCACGGGCTAGCCTAATGGCACAGATAAGGCTCTGTTTAAGTCAGCTGAGATTTCCTGGTCCTAGCAGCAGTTGTATAAGCAGTTTGGAGTTTTGGGAACAACAATATGGGGACACAGCTTTCTTTTAAATGGGCTTTTGTTGAGTTGCTTTCTTTCTCATTTAACACAGGGGATGGAAGTGGAAAGCAATGGACAAAGAAAGAAAATAGTGCGGAAGCCCTACGTGGTGAACGGTCAGTGCCACTTCTGTCCTCCCCGAGAAGTGCTTCACCACCTTCAGCCCTGGCAGGTTTCCTGCTGAACTGCAGCACTGCCATTGCATTTGGGGTTCTCCCAAGGCCCTGTGGGTTATTTTGTCTCTCATCTCTGTGCTGTGCCAGGAGCAGGGAAGGGTGTTACTTCTTGTCCAGGCTTGTGGGCTTGTAGGGGAGTACCCCCCTGGCAGCAGTCAGCTGCGGGTTCCCAGCCAGGCTGGAGCTGAGCCAAGAGCCAGGACAGCAGCTCTGCTGTTCCTGTGTGTCCTCTGTCTCATGAATTTCCTTTACCCTTCTGTGCTGCCTTTTTCGCAGTATTTCTACCTGCAGTCCCAAGAGGGCTCTTAACACTCTGAAACGTGCTGGTGTGTGGCACCAGGGTGATAAGAAACTGTGGCTGCAGTACCCAGCATGTTTTAGTGGTGGGCTGGGCAGCTCTGAGCAATCTTGCTCTGCAGCCTGGGCAGAAAGGCTCCACTCTTCGTGGTGGGAGCTAGAGTTGCTGCAGTACAGGCCTGGGAGCCCGCAACCTACGCAGCAGGCTGTTGTCCTGTTTGTTTCCCTGCATGATTGTGCTGGGAAGCAGCCCTGTGTGTGTGAGCAGCCGAGCTGTGCTGCAGGAGCCACCTCCTTTCTACAGTACTGGCAGGGCTTATCTTGGGAAGAGGCTGGGGAACTCTTGAGGTGCTACTCGCTTCCCTCCCCTGCTTCATGGTGTCTGTTCTCTGCCTAGAGATGGAATATGAGGCCAGTCTCCCTGAGAAGAAGTCAAACACCCTCTCACGAGACCTCATTGATTACGTGCGGTACATGATACAGAACCACGGGGAGAACTACAAGGTATGTACTGGCTGTCCCAGAGTGAGGAGCACCTGGAGCAATTCACTCCTGGTTCTTCTGCAGGATGGGTATCGCTAATCCTCTCTGTCCTGGATCCTGTTTTGCAATCAGCAGATTGTTAAGGGGAAGTGCTTTGAACCTTGGCCAGATCCCTGTCTGAGTCAGGCAGTGATCGCAGCCGGCCTGCGTGGGCCTTTGGAGTGTGGCTGGGCTGGTGTTTGCTCTTGGGGCCACTCCTCTGGCTTACCCTCTCCTTTGTCACAGGAAATGGCTCGAGATGAGAAGAACTACTACCAGGATACTCCCAAGCAGATAAAGAGAAAGATCAACGTGTACAAGAACTTCTATCCCGAGGAGTACAAGGATTTCGTTGCATCACTCAAGCAGGAGAAGATGGATGTGCAGTGACTGCCCTTTTTCCTAAAGTTTGCCTGCAACTGCAGGCTTGACATGACCATTTTCTGAAGCAAGCAGGACCTGAGACAGGTGACAGTCACTCACGGGCTCGGTGCCTGCAAGCTGAGCTATGCAAAGCCTCTGGCGATGGAGGAAGGACCTTCATTAGACAGAGACAGTTATAACCAGGCATGGAAAACTCTTGGCTGTGGCTTGTGGCATTGGGACTGAATGTGCTGTGCCACTCCCTTTCTGTGTGGCAGCCAGCAATTCTTTCACCTTGTTAAAATAAATGACTTTCAAACTGGTGTGAACGTCTTGCTCGGCGCAGTCCCACTCCGGAGAGCTCCCGGTGCCAACCTGTGGGACATGGGCATCGGGTGTATGTCACCCTCTGCAGCAGCAGGGCTGGGGGCCCGTGGGGTGCAGGCAGCACTTGAGCCTTTGCTGATTTCCCTGTAGGCAGCAGAAGTTGGAGCTGGGCCACATGCTGCTTCCTTCTCCGTGAGCAACCTTCCTGCCCGCAGCCTGGGAGAGCGGGTTGGGGGCCCCTTCCCTGCCAAGGAGCTGGAGAGCAGCGCAGAGTGATCAGCCTCTTTTATTGACAAAAGGAAGCGACTGTACAAAAGGTTTCGCAGCAGAGACTGGCCGGTGCGTACTCCCTGTCCCTGATGTGCTCCCTGGCCTCCACAGTCAGTTTTCCTGCTGCCTGCAGGCAGGGCTTCCTGCGGTCCTGAGCCCAGCTCCTTCCCCTTCTCCCTGGGGCAGCTGAGAGGGAGGGAGACCAGGCAGGGGGGGAAATGCCTGCTGGGTGCTGCTCCTACCAAACAGTGTCTTTACCCCTGTTCAGGGTGAAGGGACAGTGCAGAGCTGCCTGATACCTGCCTTCATCTCCCCTAAACAGGGCTTTAAATAGTGGGGGAATTGAGAGCTGTGCTCAGCCCCAGTGAGGGACGTCCTGAGCGGGTTATTTCCACTGGTGCGCACTGTACCGGCAGGGCTGCGCCACCAGTAACTCCTCAAGTTTTTCAGGAAGGAGAGCCCATCTCCTGGGATGGCCTGTCTGTGCCAGCGGATGAGAGGGTTACCTCGCTTATTCAGCCCCATTCATTTAATATCCTGCAGGGCTGCCATGAAGCTGTGGGGCCCTGCCCTGTGCTGCACATTCCCACTCACCAGGAGGTAAGAGCTGTGCCTGTGCCTCCATCCCAAGGGAGATTTTGTCCCTGAAGTGGCGAAGGCGGCTGCCCTCTCCCCACAGCAGAGAGCAGAGCCTGCTGCTCGTGTTCCCTGAGGGCAGCTGTGCCGCAGCTCAACCCCAAACCTCATGGGGTGCAGCAAACACCCCAGGACTGTCAGCCTGCTACCAGGGAGTCTGAGCTTCAGCTGCACCCACCCAGCCACCTCCATCCTTGCACCACAGACCCCAAAGAGGAACCGTGCCGGAGGTGGGAGCCTGTCCCCCCCCAGCATGGGTTCAGGGCTGGGAGAGCAGGGTGACCAACAGGCTCTTCACACGTAGGACGCTGGTGGCAGTGCTCAGGCTGGCCCAGGTCGCGCTGGTGGGCAGGAGGAAGAGCTCCCGCTGCTCACTGAGAGTGTGCAGGGCCAGCTCCTCCCGCAGCTCTGCCGCGCTCAGGGCATCACTCTTGTCCTGCAGGGGAGAGAGACGGCTGCTCGGGAGGGGACCAGCGCCAGGAGCAGCGCTGCCGGCTGGCAGGAGCCCGTCCTGCCTGTGTGGTCCTGGCAGGGATCACGCACAGGCAGGGCTGCCTCGCTCTTGCGTTGGTGTGGCTTTGGCGCAAGCTAATGCTAAGCAGCACCAGGCATGCGCTTGGTTGCCTGCCTGGGGAATGTATTTCCCTTTGGGGATTTTGCACACTGTTACCGGGGTGCTCTCCTAAAACTCGTTAACTGTCACACTGGTAATGGCAGCCAACGCCGCCTGTTGAAGACTGAAGAAGACAGGCCCTGAGAAATCAGATTTTGCAAGAGCTGGCAGATTCTGGGCATTAGGATTTCCCCTCGGGGCTCTGGGGATAGACAGTTTTGCTGGAAACAGCCCCGGGAGCAGCTGTGGGGTCAGGCGGGCAGACAGATGGATACCCACCTGCTTGTTGGCCAGCACGACCAGGGGCAGCCGGGGCTCCGCGGCCAGCAGTGTGTGCAGCTCCTGGCGTGCCGTCAGCAGGCGCGACCTGTCCACCGAGTCCACCACGAACACCAGCACGTGGGCCTGGCTCAGGTAGTGGGGCCAGTACACTCGCAGGTTCTGGCTGCCACCCACTGCGGGAGACGGGCAGGATCAGGCACTGGTATGGGGAGGAGCGGGGCTGCCGCCTCCCCGTAGCACCCCAGGGAGACAGAACTCCCATCACCTGGGATGCTCTGCACCCCAGCCTGGTGCCGGCAGGCGGGGGGACCCTCCAGGCTGTACAGACCCAGCCCCAGGGGACACGGCGGGGCCAGGCCAGCCTTACCCTCCAGCAGGTCCATCTCCAGCCCCTCGACGTAGAGCTGGGCAGAGTTGAAGCTGCGGGTGGGTGCGATGTGCTCCCTGGCCGTCTGGCTGCAGATGTAGTGCACGACGCTGCTCTTCCCGGCCCCGTCCAGCCCCAGCACCAGCACCTGCCGCCAGTCCAGCTGTGGGGTGCCACAGGGAGTGGGGTGGGGGGGGGCCGGTCCCAGGACCCACAGCCCGATGCTCAGGCAGCTGGTTGAGGGACCAGCCGGCAGCAAGGGGTCCTTGCCAGCCCCCCCAGCCTCTGCACACCCATCTCCAACCCAGTGGGCTCCAGGGGTGGTCCAGACTGAGGACCCCTTCCCAGCAGGATGGGCTGCAGGAGGGTCCCCAAGGGCCATCACCCTGCAGAATATCCTGGAAAACCCAGGCTGACCGGCTCGGGGATCCCGGTGTGAGATCCCAAGGGCATTCTGACCCTGTGCCCCCTTCCCCAGCCCCACGTGCTCAGAGGGATCCCACTGGCCACCCAGAGCCCTCCCCAGCCTGGTGATCACCGGGGCGATCCCGACTCCCTGCTCCTACCCCAGCTTCACGGTTTCCGGGGTGTGAGGAACCCGGAGGGATCCCGGCCCCCCTGACCCGTCCTCGGTAGGGGGCTCCCGGTATAGGGGATCCCGGGGAGATCCCGACCTTGTGTCCTTCCCGCCCCGCGATGGGCCGGGGGTCCCGGCGAGGGTCCGTCCCCTCCTTACCGCGTCGCCGGGGGGAGCTCGGTTCCGCAGCTCCTGCAGCTCCCGCTCCCACCAGTCGCTCCAGCCGATGCCGGTGCCGATGCCGCGGAAATAGATCTTCCAGGCGATGAAGAGGAGGGAGCCGAAGGCGGCCACGGCGGCCCCCAGGGCCAGCGTCAGGTCTCGGAGGGCGCCGGGCGGAGCCATGCGGCACTCGCAGCGGCACCGGCACCGGCACCGGCAGCACGCGGCCGCCACGCAGCTGTGCCCCCCCCTCCGCCAGCTGTGCCCGCGGGCCGGGAGCCAGCTGTGCCCGCCCCTGACGTCACGGTCACGCTTAAAGGGGCCGCTCCGACCCCAGGGGAGAAGGAGGGATGGGTGGATGGATGGATATGAAGAAATATGAAGAAATGGTGGGGAGAAGAAGGGGGGAGGGAGGCCGTCCAGTGTGCTGACACGTGAGCCGCCCCCAGGCCCCACACCCAGCACAACAGGCCCAGCGGTTGCACCCGCTGCCCACGGGACACCTTAGTCCTCCGTCCTCCCCAGTGGCGCAACGCGTCCCTGCCCCGCGCCAGGGGCTGCGGGACCTTCCTTGGAGCCACCATGCCCGCCCCCCGCGGCCCTCGGGGCGGTTGCAGAAGGGCAGCAAGGGACCCCCAGCCCCGCTGTGGGGCCATGGGTGGACTGGGCACCCCTCGGGCGGGGCCGCACGTTCTGTCGGCAGAGCCGGTGAGCGGTCAGGCAGGGGATGGGAGCGGGCAGGAGCAGGCGGCGGGTGTGCGGTGCCAGGGCGGGCAGCGGCGGGCAGCGAGGTCCGGCAGGGACGGGCAGCCATGCCCACCCCAAGCCCCGCCCTCCGGGCCCGCCCCCTCCGGTCGACCCCGCCCCCTCAGCGTGGCCCCACCCCCCGGCCCGAACCACACCTCCCGGCGTGCCCCGCGCGCCGCCACCAGCTCTCGCGAGATCCGCGCGCCCACAAGGGCGCTCCCGCGGGGGCGGTGCCCTCGCCCCTCCCCTCCGGTGGCGGAGGCTGCGGCCCTGAGTCCCGGTACCGCGCGGGCTCCGCCATGGCACCGCGCGGCCCGCCGGCCCCCGGCCCGCCGCCCCCCGCCGAGCCTCGCTAGGCTCAGCCGAGCCGCGGCGCTGCCGCCGCCATGAACTCGCGGCAGCCGGACGCTCCCGGTAAGGCCCCCTCTTCCCCCCGCGCTCCCCACCGGCCCGGGTAGGCCGCGGCGGCGCTGAGCGCTGCCCTCTCTGTTCGCAGCGCTGGAGCAGGGCGGCGGGGCCCGCCCGGGCAAGATGTCGCTGCCCGTCGGCGTGCCGCGGCGGGCCTTCAGCTACGACGACGCCCTGGAGGACACGGCGCCCATGACGCCGCCGCCCGCCGACCTGTGCGCCAACGTCCTCTGGAAGCAGCCGGTCATCCCCGAGCGCAAGTACCAGGAGCTCTCGAAGGTACGGGCCGGCCGGTTGCCGCGGTGGCCCTGGCCGTGGCCTGGGAGCGGCCCCTGTGCCCCCGTCAGCCCTCCTGCCTGGCCGGTGCCCCGCACCGGGTGAGCTGCGCCCCCCAGGCTCCGCAGCAGAGACCTCCTGGGCCCTGGGAGCCCTCGGGAGGGGCTGGGGACAAGAGACTGGCTTTGCTGCCTGGCCCAGTTGTGAGAACCCTGAGGTATGGCTGAGATAGGTGTGTTGTGTGAGCCTCCTTGCTTATGGGTAAAGAAACTTCAAGCTGTAACCAGGTGTAATTAAACCAGAGCAAAAGAGTAGGTTTAGGTTGGATGTAAATTCTTTATGGTGAGGGTGGTGAGGCACTGGAAGAGGTTGCCCGGAGAGGTTGTGGATACCCCCTCCCTGGAAGTGTTCAGACTCTGGTGGGATGATGCTTTGAGCAGCCTGATTGTGTGAAAGATGTTGTGCCTGCAGCAGGGGGGCTGGTCTAGATGATCTTTGAAGGTCCCTTCCGACCCAAACTGTATGAAATTACTATGGGGATGCTTTTGAGTGCAGGACCAACTCTTCTAACTTTAGAGGCTGTTTTCTAAGTTTGAAGTGAAGTTAAATGATGTTGAATGGAAGTAGATAACTCTGCATCCTTTTAAGTTTAACCTTTACTTTTCACCTTATTTTGTTTTAAAATCTTTCTCGTGGAAGAAAACCTAAAGTTGTGGCTTGGCGCAAAAAGAAAACTGTCATGTCAGGAAACAGTAACTCCTGTGTTAGGAGGAGGAAGTCTGTGTTTCACAGGACTTCTTGTTTTCTACCATTCATTGTCTGGTTCTTTGTTGCTAGGGTCTCATAATCAGTGGTAGAGCTGTGACCACTAGATACACTGAGCAGGAAACTGATACAAGGAATGAGGGGGGAAAACAAGATCTAAACACCAGCCTCTCATCTGTGTGACTGCTGTTCTGTAAATAGCTTGTGTTTGAGCTGTCCATGGAAGGGTGCTCTTGCCCAGTTGACCTTGAAGTCTGATTTGCAGTTATTAAAATGGAAGTAGATATGTTCTGGTTTCTTTCCTGTTGACCTTTTTATACTTAGGCTAACAACTTGTTGGCTCTGAGCCTGGTAGATTTTCAGATGTTGGATGCAAGTTGCTTGTCCATGGCTAAGAATTACAAAGTTCAAGCTCTAGATGTTCCTGCACTGTAGTGAGAACAGTGTGCGGGTTTCTCCCGTGGGATGTAGGCTAGCTGCTAGGGCAGCTTGGCCTTGTCTCATTTGAGTAGTTAAAGATGTGTCCTGGCAAGGTGCTGAGATACTTTCTCATCTTAAACTGTCCCCTCCTTCTTCCCTGCAGCTTGAGGAAGGGGATGCCAATATGAATGCACCTGTCATAACTCCTTCATCGTCTACTGAAAGTGTGAACAAGATACCTGTGGTGAAGGCCAAGGCCACTCATATCATCATGAACTCTCTCATTACAAGTAAGAATGCTCACCTCTGATGTGGTGGCTAATGGGGTGTGGGCATGAGTGTGCTCTATAGCTTGGTAACACCTCAAGGTAACTACCGGAGTTACTGGAGAGCTTGTGGGTTCGGACCTGAACCTGAACCTTCAGACTTCCTCTTGAGCTGTATGAGGTTTTCTTTGGAGGATGCTTCTAGAAGGAAGCAAGGAACTAGGGAATAGGCCACAGTTAGTGCCTCCGTGTTTCCAGGCGCTGGAGGGGGGTGACGGGGAGGCGTGCAGGGCACATTATCTGCTGATAGGACATGGCAGTCTGTGCCGCCTTGTTGCTGGAGTGCAGAGGCGGCGGCTGCTGCTGCTCTGTTTGCTTATTAACTTTCTATTTCTGAATGACAGGTAGAGCTCTAAAATTAACCAAAGTGGTGTGGAGAGCTGACATACTGTGCTAATGGAGCACTTGCTGGCATTTATGTTAGTTAATAGCAGCAGCAGCTGTCTCTTAACAGTAACACTTTAAAAAAAACAAACCTCCTAAAGCATGATCCTTTAAAATCAAATTGGGTCAGTTATGTGTGCAGAGAAGACATGCCCATTTGCAATGAGGAATTATTCATGTGTTAATCTGTCCCTGCTGCCTCTTAGTAGCTGGGATATGAGCTTCATCTTTTCCTCCAAGCTGTGCTTGTAAAGGCTTCTGGATTTTTCAGACCAGCATTTTAGAATAGCTATACATTTGCACTTATTTCAGTCTTGGCTCAAAAATAACTCAACCAACATATCAGAAAATAACGTCCAGGAGCATAGGCTCTCTTCTGGACAGCAGCTCCTGTTCTAGTCTAATGATAAAATACTAATCTAGTTAAAACCATGATGGCCTAAAAATCTTCTTGTGTTATAAGAAGTCAGGAGCCCCAGCCTATGGCTCTCAGGAAGAACATTCAGTCACAGGTTAGAAATTAACAAAGGTCCTTTAGGTTTCTTATATATACAGTGCATTATCCCTGCAAATAACATTAATATGGGAAGTGTTATCTGTTTTAAAGAAGACGTTGGGCTTTTCCAGTAATCTTTCTGTGCTCTAATTCCTTTTGACTTGTTTCTTAGTTCCACTAGGGAGTGAACATCTTATGATGGTAGTGGGGGGGAAGTGCTTATATTTTTCAGAATGGAAGTTGATATCAGTGTATTAGATGCTGGTTCTCTATTTGGCTGAAATAGCTTATTTTACCTCATCTAGAATCACTGGGAGTCTCTACCACCTGTTCTGCAAGGCTGTGACTGTCAGATTACATAGTGGGGGTGGTGAAAAACTTCGTTTTTTTTGTTGGCCAAAAAAACCTGCCTTGAATCTAGAGGATCACTTAATATCCAGTTTATTGGGGTCTCCTAGATTTAGAAAGTTATAATTAGGAGTGATGCAGCTTCTTGGGTGAGATAGGTTTAATTACACGTGTTGCATTTGTAATACATCTGGTGATTTGGGACAAATCATTGTTGATCTGACTCAGCCCTATGACTCAGGATAGTTTTCAATTCAGAGTATCTCCTTAGCTTTATCTTGCTGCCTCTGTCAACTCATCATGACATGTAGGTATGAATGATGAAAAAAGGGTCTTACATTCAGTTGCTTAAGTTGCCTTTGTGTGCTAGAACTGCTTGTGGTGGCATTTCTGTGTGAATATGTGCTCTTGTCCGTTCCAGAGCAGACTCAGGAGAGCATTCAGCGCTTTGAGCAGCAGGCAGGGCTGAGAGACGCTGGCTACACTCCCCACAAAGGCCTCACTACTGAGGAGACCAAGTATCACCGGGTGGCTGAGGCAGTCCACGTAAGGCTTGTTTTGCACTGAATTCCTCTGTTGTACTAGCTTAACGCCTATCTGGTGACGTAACTTTTGGAGCACGTCACTAGAACTCTGCTTAAACTGCTTCCACTGAAGGCTTTTAGCTCATTGTGTAAAAAAAGGTTACCTACTTATATTTTAAAGTTAGTGCTAGCCTTTATAGTTTTGAAACAAACTTTTTTCTGAAATCTATCTCATTCCACAGCCATGTCAGACTGTCAGTGTCTTTCCAAGTGGGTACATCCCTACACAGAATCTAGTTTCTTGCTGTACCTTTGGTGCCCTGTGATTGACTGTGTAACTGTCCCAAGAGAACATGTAAACCGTGTATTTCTGATGTGGAAGTTAGCAGATGAAATTGGGCTTGCCTCTTACTGGAAATAAAGACAAAAGTCTTGAATCAACATGCTTCTGATGAGCTCAGTTGCCCCCAGTAATCTTGCAGTTGGAGTTTAATAGTGAACTCTCCAAGTGTACTCCCACAAGGTCAAA
Organism: Strix aluco; assembly: GCF_031877795.1. Lineage (NCBI taxonomy): Eukaryota > Metazoa > Chordata > Aves > Strigiformes > Strigidae > Strix > Strix aluco. Next base: position 10,025,418 of record NC_133943.1, on the reverse strand, counting down.
GTTTCAATAACAGTGTTGGCAAATTGCATTAGTGTGGCTTGGATAGCCACAGGAAACATTTTGAGAAGGTGCCTGTGTCGGTGTTTGAACTATAACTGCCCTTCAAGTGACTTTTTCAAAGTTCAATTTGTACTGTCTGACTTGTAATAACCTGGTTCACATACGCCCAGTTCCTGTTTATTTTATGACCAGGCATGCTTTTCAAATGCGGTTCATCTCGGTGTTCTAGAGCAGTGTTTCCATCCTGCTGTATGTGAATTACTTCTCAGGGTCTAGCACTCATACACCTTGTACCTTCTATACAAGGTCTGGTCTCACCTTCATTAGAGAACTTGTGGGACTGAAAGCTTCGTTGCTCTGAGAAGTGCTGCAGACAAATGGCTGCTGTGACACCTGGGCTTGTTACCAGGTAGCTGAACTGCCTAGCTCTGCTACATCTACAGCCTCCCTATGAATGCTGGTATTAAGCAGTGCATTACTGGTGGGTAGTGATGCTGAATTGCAGAGTAAGTTGTAGGTGTTATTTTGCTTTCTCTAGCCTGGAGGATGTGTCTTGAGCATAGCAGACTTCCAAAATGCTTATATCTGATGTGGAAAGAAGCTTAAGGGGTGTATGCAAGTATTGTAATACTGGGTTTAGCTTTAGGTGAAGTGACATTTAAATCCTTTATCACCTGTGATATAAACAATTGTCCAGTTTTGACAATAAAACAGGCTGTTTATTCCTTATGTCTTGTATTTAAGCTTTGTTGCTTCTGTGTTTCTCTTGCCTCTCCTAACAGAAGCTAAAAATGCAGAGTGGAGAGATGACGAAAGATGACAAACAGACTTCTTCTGCTCAGTCCACTCCAAGCAGCACTCCCCATTCTTCTCCTAAGCATAAAAACAGGTACTCTGTTCTGGCAGACCACTGCCTCCTTCAGTTTCCTACAGGTTGGTGAGGTGGGAGCTGCTACAAATAACCTTCTTACCCAGTGAGGGACTGGCTGTGGGGTGAAATTCAGAGCTTGCTGTGGATCTGTATTGAATAGGTTCAAATGTTTAAAGCCTGTGGAACTTAAACAAACATATCTTCGTCCTGGGTGGTAACAAACCTATTAAGATAGTTTAAATTGCCCCTGATAATTACATGTAAAGTTCCTGACACAGTGGGGCCACTTGAAGTATGTATTCTCGTGTTTTATACATCTCAATGATTTTTCCCTAGGGGTTGGTTTAGTCAGGGATCCTCGACTTCTCTCCCTGGCCCAGACTTTGCCATGGAAGCTGGTGGAGACAAATTGCCATCAGAAAGATGGAGCTTTTTTGGACCCAAAGCCATCCAGAAATCCACCACTGATCCAGGTACGTCCTCTAAAATCTCCCACTGTGCAAGAGCTAGGGGCGAACTGTCACGCAACAAACTTGCTAGCTATTTCTGGAGCTTTATCCTGCTTGCCTTGTTACTTTCTAGGATCACCCTGTGAATGTGTGCTATTCATATAATTTCTTTGCCTAAATATAAAGCAGTTAGGTAAAACCTGTGCCAAGGATCCGAAAGTAGGAACAACTTGCACTGAGCTGCAGTGGAAGGACAGGGTGTGGAGGTGACAACTTTTTAGTCTTTCTCTGCTCTCTGGTGGAACGAGACCTGGAGGTGCCAGCCACTGATATGCAATAGGCTTTAGATAACATGAAGCTGCTGGGTGTTGCATAGGCTTTCTGCAGTGTTGGGCATCAGTGACACTGCTCACTCCTGGCAGCAGTGGAAAAAGGACTTGGCTAGTTTTCCTAGCTCTTATGTGCTGTGATTTTTATCTTCATCAGGAGGATTTACCATCCAATCCTATAAGGGTGCCCAGAAGCCATCCCCAATGGAGCTAATGCGTGCTCAGGCTACTAGGATGCCAGAGGATCCAGTCACCTTCAAGCCCCCCAAAATGGACATTCCAGTTGCAGAAGGGAGGAAACAATCTCCACGTTCCCATAATATCAAGCCTCGGGATCTGAACGTGCTCACTCCTACTGGGTTCTAGGAAGAATGCTTCTGGTGTCTTTAGTGGGCTACAGGGTGTCTTAGGTTCTGCTTCCCTGTCCCATTGTGCTGCAGTAAAATAGGAAAGTCTCCCTTCAGCTCTTCATCTCAGAAAAAAAAAACAGTTAAGACTGTCCTCCTAGAGCCAGTCTTGGAAAAACTCCTGCACTAGTACTAAACCAATGTAAACCATCCTGTCTGCTGTATTGCACCAGTTCGGTCTGCTAGGCTGCACTAGACGTGCTTCCCAGTACTCTACACCACAGTCAAACCTTGAATCATGTTCCATGGGACAGGACTGCATGTGGTGTGCAAGCAGGCTGGCTTGTCTACCTGTAGTCTGATTGTTGTCCTGCTCAGTGCTGCAGTACTGTGGTTCTGTCTGGCATGTGGAGACCACCAGCAGAAAATGATGAAAACAAGCAAGGACTGAAAACTGCAACATTAACTGCCAGAAGGAAGCTGCTCTGGGAATGTGGTGGGTCAGTTTTAAATGTGGCACTCCCTTACTATCCAATGTGACCTTATAGTTCAACACCTGGTACTTGTTCTTGGAATTTTTTTAAAGGAAAAGTGGAGCAGTGACCATTGAGGCACTTTCTAGAAAGGCCGGGAGCAGAATCTAATGGGACTTGGCAGTAACAAGCAAGAATTGCTTCTCTTCCAACTCTTCATGTTTCTCCAAAAACAAGGAAATGACCAGAGCTGGTGTGGCTTGAATGAGGTAATCCTCTCTCCTTTCTGCAAAACAACACTGGCCTGCTGGCTCCTAGATGACAGACTTACAGATGTTCTGGCACTCTGGGTGCTGCTTGATTTTTTTTTTTTTTTCTTTCTTTCTCCCCCTAACATCCTCTATGAATTCTGTAGAAGTGTATTAGACACCAGTGGCACTTCCCAAATAGGGTTTTTTTGTTTCCTCAACATTAAATAAATGCATTTTGCAGGGCTGGGAGAGGACTGAGGGCGGATCAAGGTTAAACATCCCTCCTGGCTATGATACAGCTATATGTAATTTTTGGTCTAGTCAGAACCAGTTACTGGGAACAACTAACACTTGCTTTCGTGAGAAGTGGAAGGAACTCCTGGCTGCCATCTAATCCCTTAAGCGATATAGGCAGCATTGCTCTGTAATCTTCATCTGTCCTGTGGCAAACAGGTCTCCTCTCTCTTGATCTCATGGTTGTTGCAGAGCTCCTTCAGCCAGCAGCAGGCTTTCTGTAGCTGCCAGGTGGCAGCAGCAGCCTTGCATCTGGTACTGGGAGCTTCTCTGTTGCCAGGACATTATACAGAGGTTACTTAACAACTGGTAACCGTTGAGCTCTGGGGTTTCTGCTGCCTTAAACCAAACATTCCTCCCGGAGGCTGAGGCAGGGTTGGCTCACTCAGCTAGCTGCTGTCCCCTCTGAAGAAGCACGTTTTGTGGCTTTGCTTCCTCTTGAGCTTTGACAACACTGCCAGTGATGTGTTGTGTTGAAAGTCTCCCACCCAACTCAGCAGTTTTCAGTGTCACCACTCATTTGCACCTTGGCAATCAGTGACTCATTTGACATTAATTTATTTGTTGTCTGTATTCATGTCTCTAATGTGTATGATTTTTTTGTTTGTTTGCTACAAGAAAATAAAATCCTGTGAATGGAGGTTCTTGGTGTGTGTTGGTGCTGGCGAAGCATCTGTGGAAGAAATGTGGGGCTGTGCAGTGAGCATGGGGTCAAGGTTCTGCCTAACAAGGCTCTGGCAACACTTGTGCTAGGGTAGAATGTTTGCTCTGTAAAACTCCCTTTTGACAGGGAAACTAGGTTTAAAGCCAGACTCAGACCTGTCTTAGGGCTTGTGCAGATGAAACTAAACATGAAATCTTTGTGTTTTCTTAAGCTATTCAAATGGTGATTCTTCATGTTCCTGAGACTTCTTCTCTTGCAGCTTGTGTGCTGTATGTGCACCTGTACGGTGGAGGTGGGCACAAGTGTGGGAGCCAGGCTGGTATTTGCCTGGAGGTGCCCAGCTCCCGGTGGTGTGGCCACCTCTGCTTTGCCTTCCTCTAAGTTCTGGTCTGAGTGCTGCTGTAGCATTTGTAGCTGCCCAGGTACTGCTGATAGAGCACACAGTTGTCCAGGGCTGGGGATGTCTGAGCTGAACACTGGTGTTTCCTGTGCTCCTAGACTGTTCGCAGAACTAAAAGTGATGAAATAGATCCTGAAGCACCCAGGTACTCTGGTACAGGCTGCTGCTGCATGTCTAGGTTACACAGACTAATCTCATAGTTCAGTCTGGAAAGACTGGGATTAAAGTGTGGCCTCTTGGTGTGATATTCTACTTTCTGTATTTTACTCCAGCATCATTCTTGGGGATATGACCAACAGATCAAAAAGTAACATCCACAACTATGGACCTCTTGCTGGAATGTGGCTTCTTTTCTAATCTAATTATAGAAGTCTAATCCAGTTAAAAGGACCTAACTGGAAAATATATGTGAATGAGCATACCATGGAGGGAGAGCAGCTTTCTAGAGCAGGGAGTATTGGGAGGTTACTGTTGGGAATGCTTCTGGCTACTCCTCCCAAAACAGACCTTCACTTTTCCCTGGATGGTTAGCCCTGGATTAGAGGGGCAGTGTCATGCAGATGAGTCGTTTGTTCTACATCTGGCAGTTGGGAAGAGGCTTCCTTAAGAACAAGGAGCAAACCTGTGAGCCCCAGGTCAGACCCTTCCAGTTCTGGGCTAACTGAAGCCAGGTTTCTGGATGAGGCCTTGCTGTGCTGTGAGGCTCTGGTCTCCTCATTAGGACCCTGCCAAGGCTTGACTACCCCAGAGGCAGATAAAGGGGTGGGGGGTAGCTACAGGGATCTTTCTCCCACTGCAAACCTGTGTTGCTTCTGAAGTGTCTGAAGAGACCTGTAGAAATGCCTAACTGCTGCCTGACCTCAGCTGTGATTTGCGTTGATGGCAGTGTATTTGAATTGAATATTCATCACGCATGCTTGCCTGCAGTGCAGACACTTCCCTGCATTCCCGAAGAGGCGCAGCCTTTTCAGCTAATGCTGCTATCCAGTCCTCCCTCTTGACATGCTAATCACCTCGGGCAAAGTCATGTAGATGTATTTGATTGGGAACAGAAATGTTCCTCTCCTGAGGACTGAGCAGCATTGCTTGGGGATTGCTGCACTGTGAGTGCCCTCACTGCAGCTGACACCTGCTTTTTTTCTTAAATAATATTACCTTTTCCTAAATATTGAACAGGTAATTTGGCATTTTGCTTGCTGTGCAAACTATTGTCAGAGTTTATGGCTGTGTTGGTTTAATGCTATCCCAAGGTACAGCTGACAGAGCTCTGCACTTCATTTGGGCAGAGCTGGCACCAAGATAGAAGACTCTCAGCAAATATGAAAATAATTTATTTTTTAAAAGTGTACAAAGTGCCTTGTGAAACTGTAGGATGAAGCAAGTTTAAAAGGAAATTCCAAGACCATGTAAATGAGACACTTTTCCAAAGAACCACCAAGCTCTTTGTGCCTCCTGCTGCAGTGGTGGTCTCCATCAGGTAGCGGTGATAATGAGGAACAACTCCCGAAGCATGCACAACTTCTCCATGATCTGCAGGGGAAAAGGTTGCCCCAGAACCTGCTGCATTCGGCTGATGAAGTCCTCTATCTTCAGCTGAATGTCCAGATGGCTGATGTCATCATCGTCTTGGAGCTTGGGCTTGGCTTTCTGAACGATCAAGTCCATCCGGTCGTTGAGCGAGCTCCGCAAGTGCTCTGCAAGAGGAAATGCTGGTGGGGAGAGGCAACGCACAGTGGGCTGCCTGACCTGTTCAGGGACAGATCGCAGCGAGTGGCAGGCAGCGCTGAGCTGCGGTGAGGAGCGGTTGGCAACTGTGCTTGGTCCTCTCATGGTTATCCTTGATGCTTCTGCACGAGACTAGCCTGGTGGAAGAAGGTCCCCTCCTGGAAGTCAGTCTGCATGTGGAGAGAGCCCAAGAAGTGGGGAGTGGGCAGGGCTTGTAGCATCCTTTTCTCCTGTGCTAGTGACAGACTGGACAGCTGTCCAGCTGCAGAGGAGAGTCTCCAAAGAGCTTAACAACAGTAATCGTCTAGGGCTTCATGGAGAATAAGACTCTGCACATGAGATGGTGGTTTCCTCTGCATTCCTCCATGAGAGCCTTAACCCTGGGCTAAAGCAGCAGAAATTGGGAAGAGACTTCAGAACTTTCTGGTAAAATGACTTCAGAAAGTTTTCGGGAGTGTTTTCTGACTGCTGCTCTCCCGGGGTCAGAAATGCTGCTCCTTCCATGGCTACTGTGGGTGGTGCTCCCTGCCCCGTCTACCAAGTGCTGAGTGTATCCTGGCTTTATCATCCCTTTGCCTTCTGCTTTTCCTCCTAAACCACCCTCTTCTTCCACCCACTGCGTGTGCAACTTAGACAACAGTGGGTGCAAAGCACACCCTTGTGTAATTCTCAGTGCTGGGACAGATCCTTTAGGAAGTAGGCTATTTCTTAGGGGCTAAACTTGGCAAAGCAAGTTGGGCGCTCTGCTTGATGCGACACGACTTCTTTGCTCTGACTGCTGGGAATAGTTACTAGCACAGACAGAGGCACATTATATTTCTAAGACTCAGTTGCCATGAGTTCAAGAGTGATGGGAAGAGAAGAGGAAGGGTACTTCGGCTGTTCTACTGCAGCCTCTTGATGAGACCATGTTTATTAAGGCCAGAACAAGCTGCTTACCCAGTATTACATTTTGGTAACTCGTCAGCATCAAACTCAAGTACTGCAGCATCTCATCCCATTTTTGCCATGTTGCTGTTTCATCCTATGACAGAAGACAGTATCTGGTTATTAGAAGAGGTTTTCCCATAAGAAAACAAGGCAAAGGGGAAGTTGGACCAGATACCTGGTATTGCAGCAGCACAGAGGAGTGGCTCAGGAAGTACAGGATCTTGGCTAGAGACAAGGGCAAGGTCGTGGGCACCTCACAGCTATGCTGGAACAGCAGCTCTAGCAGTTTGCAGCGCAGGAGCTGGCTCTCCATGGTGTTTAAGAAAGCTTCCCTGGAAGACAAAGGGATTTATTCTGAGGGACACAGCACAGCCTGACCTGGGACAACTGCTCTGCCATGTTTGTGGTGTCCTACTGGTGCTGATCTGCTGCAGGGGCTGCCCAGCAGTGCAGTGGAAGGAAAACCACCAGATGTGATAGAGACCGTTGTTATGCAGCTTGGCCATGGACATATTTACATCCTTAAGTCTGACCTGTGGCAACTCGAGGTCGGTACAGTCTGTGAAGCAAGCTTAGCTGCTTCACTTCACCCTGCCCAGCAGCCTGTGCAGAAGTTACCCATTCCTGCTGACTGGCAGGGAGCACAGCCAGGCAAGTGTGAAGTGGGGTCAGCAGCCAGCCGGATCTAGGAGATCTGTCCTGGGAGGAGCGATAGCTTGGTTAGAGTTAGTTTGGCTTGATTAGACCTGATGTGTGCTTAGAGAAAGTTCTGCTAAAAGGGTCAAAAGGGCTGACTGCTGGGGCTGGCAAACATGGGTTTGAAATGTCTGTGGGACTAGTGGTCTCGTGTCTACACTAGAACCAGTCAGGCCCTTGTGCTCTGGCTTCAGACACTGCATTTCTTAGAGAAGCAAACAAAAGCATGTCAAGGCAGAGCTGCAAGAACTGCATTATATTTGTGATGTTTGCCAGTATGTGACCATGCTGATGCAGAGTGCTGCTTTTCAGACCCTCTTTACAGTTTTAAGGTCCTGCAACTTTAACAAGTGGGAGAATCAACTTTTCTCAGCAACACAGGAGCTAGGGAGATGGGTTCAGCTGGTGCTGTTCTATCTCCATGGGATCTGTCAGTCCAACAGCCATATGTTTGCTGGCTGGGTCAAACACGAGCCTGTCTTTCTATACCCTATGGTATTTTATGCATCCAGACTTGGATGTAAATCGGGAATAAGATTGCTTGCACAGGCAGATGCTGCCTTGTGTATGTTTGTCTCACCTTTGGCTTCTCAGGGGAATATTCAGTATAAACGGGAATATCACATCTGCGATCTTACAGGAGCTGCAGTTGGGAGATCTGTCCACTTCCACTGCGATGGACAACATCCGCTGGAGCAGGAGCATCACCCTGGGTTAGAGAGACAGTCAACACTAGGAGACGCTACCCCTCAGCTTGCAAAAGTAGAGCGGTAGGGATGGCACCTTGTTCAGCCTCGTGCCTTGCAGTGAGGGACGTAGGGAACATAGTAGGCTAGATTTGATATCTCTTGGTGGCTTTTGAATCTGATGCTCTTGGAAGCAGAGCTAATCCCCAGATGGGCCCTCGGGAGGTCTCAGTGGCTCTACTGAGCATTGGTGGAGCAACACTGGGCAGCCTGAGCTGTGGAACAAGAGCTCCAGCCTTATGCTACATGCAAGAGAAGTATGCTTACTGAGCCAGTTTCCTACCAGGTGAGAAAGTCTCTTGCTCACCAAATCTATGTCTACCCCAAAGGAGACCCAGCAAAACCGGTCACAGGTACAGCCTGGCTTCCTGACCTGACAGGGAGCCACTCCAGCTCCTCCCTGACTTGGGCCCCATGATGATGCCAGCAGGAAGTTGGGGCTTACTTCTGGGTGAAGAATGCTGGTGGAGCCACCTCTGCCTGGTCAGTGCTGGCCTGACATGGTGCAGATGAGCTGTGTTCGGCCCTTGCTTCTGCTGAACAGGGCGTAGTTTCTTGCGGCTGCTTCTGGGGCTTGGAGAACCCGACTCCCGTAACTGCTATGACCAACCATTCGACCACCTCCCTGGGACAGAAACAGGAACTTTAGTGGGGATGGGCCCAGTTGTGCTGCATTCTGACCTCTAGATCCACTTGCAGCTTGAGGAAAGACCCCAAGGATGAAGAATACATCCCACCCACTTGGATAGGTTAGGGAGCAGCTGTGCTGAGCAGCAGATATATACACTTGTCAACAGGCCTGCCTCTTCCTCAGTCCTGTCTCAAGCAATGCCAATCTGACCTCATTCCTGGGAAAAACCCACTAGGTTGCAGGTGGAAATGACTTGCATCTTCTCTGCTAGTTTGCTTTTGTAAACCTGCTCCTGTTCTTTATACCTGGGCCCTACACCTCCCTCTGTCTCCCAAACTTGTTTCCTGGAAAGTCTGACCTAGAGTCTCAACAAATGTTGCCTGAGCTCCTGCCTCTCAGCATCTGGTTAGAGAATGGGGGGAAGGAGGAGGCATCCCTTACTTGACATTGTTGAAGCACTTGTCACACGAAAGCACTTTCTTGGCAATTGACTTCTGCAGCAGGCGCAACCTCAGGTTCTGCTGGAAGTCGTCCTCCAGGGTCTGCACCACGTACTGCAGGAAGAGGAGCCAGCCAGGGGGCTTCTTCTGAGGGCAGATGGAGATAGTATGAGCCTGGCAGAGCCACAGAGTGAGGAGCACCAGGGAATTTGTCTGTCTTGGGAATAAGCAGATGTGTATGACTGAGGAATAGCTCCAGAAAGGGCTGCCTGGCTCAGTTCTACCACTGTGACCCACAGGGGCTTTATGTGTTGCTGTGCCTTCTTCAGATGACACAACCTGCCTCCAGCTGTGCAGCAGGATAGGGAGCACTGCGAATGCATGTGGGATATCCAACTCGGACTTGCGGCCCTCAGCGGCTGCAATAAAACTACATGTTGGACCGGCCCATTTTCCAGCAGAGCACAGCCATGTGAGGCCTTGGGGCAATGCTTACCCTCAGGTGCTGTGTCCTGGATGTAATACACGCAGTGCCAAGTACCTGTTCCTCCATGATGTATTTCAGCAGCGTCCAGTCCCATCCCACTGTGGCAGCGTTGGCTGGATGGAGCCTGCAAGGACAGCACTGTCCATTTGTGCTGAACTCCCTGACTGTCTGCATGGAGGCATGGCAGCCCCTTGCCCTTGCCCAGCCCTTCCCACCCCCACTTGCTCAGGGGCCTGCCCTGCCTTCTCCTCTCCATCTCTGCCCTCTCCCTTTCTCCTCCCCTGACTATGTTCATTTTTTGGAAGCACCTCACTGGGGCTGTACTCCATGGAGAGGCTCAGGACTCCTGGGTTGTGGCCTCACAAAACATTGTGCCTCTCTGTGGGAACCCTGAGGGCAGCAGGGAAACCACTTCAGCCACCTCCAGCCCATGGACCCTGCTGCAGCCCAGGGAAGGCATTTCTACCATGTCACAGCAGTGAAGAATGAGATCCGTGCTTCAGGAGCAAGGCAAACACACTCCTCTGTCCTAGAGGGCTCCCTGGTGTCACAGGCTATACCTGACTCACCCTCAGACAGCCCAGGGTGTGCCTGTGTGGATACCAGGAGGCAGGAGGATCACCCTGGACTACAGGGGAAATTGCTCCCTGTTCTGTGGATCATGGACCTTTATGCTGGGCAGGCCCCTGGGAACACCTAGCCAGCCCCAGGGCACCGTGGCAAAGGGAACACGTACATTTGGATCTTCATCAGCAACATGTAGGTGTCCTTCAGGATCTCCCCTTGGTGGGAGTTCAACAGCATCTGTCTGATCAGGTGGGAGATAATTTCTTTGGGGGGACAGTGCTGGCAGGAGACGAACTCGCTCAGGAAATCCAAGGTGCCCTCGAGGAAGTTCTCCTCCATGGTGGTGTGCACCATGCTCAGCTTCCCTCTGGGGATGAGCTCAGGTTCCTGCTGCATACAAGGCAAAGCAATGGGTGAAAGCCAGCTCCCCTGACACAGAGGAACCCAGCTGTGACATGGGGTCCACCATGAAGGGAACTGCAATAACCAGAGATCCCAACTGCCTGGCAAAGCTTCCCCCAAAAGGGGAAGCAGAGCAGGGGCTGCCCCTGCTCCATCCTCTACCACAGGGGCTACTTGAGCGGGCTCTGGCTGGGCTTGGCAGCAGCTGCTCTGAACCCTGTTTACCTGCTGTGTTTCCCTGTTGGATGCTATGCCTTGGAGAAAGAGGTGCTGGACTCCGCTCCTCCTGAAATAGTGCAGTTTGTTCAGCCAGGCCTTGCTGTCAGCCTTGGTCCTGACTGGGGTCACTTGCTGGATTGCTTTGTGTGGTGATAAGTCATCTGCTACCAGCAAAGGCTCTTGGGCCTTCTCTGGGCTTGTGGGGACGGCTGGGGCAGGGCTCAGCCTCGGCGGGAGCTCCCTTTGCTGGCAGAGGTGGGGAGTCTCTTCCTCTGGGCCACTATCTCTTGAGCTGCTGCTGCTGCTGTCCAGGCTGGAGGGGGACAGGGCCAGCACCAGCGGCTCTAAGTCCAGCTGTGCACTGGCCAGGGAGCCCAAGTCACTGTTAGAAGTGGTACTGCTGCAGCTCTGCTCCGGGCTGCAGGAGGAGTTGTGGCAGTTGGAGGGGGGCGAGTAGCAGCTCCAGTTCTCCGTGCTTTCTGCTGTGTCCGTGGTGGCACTGGGCTCTGTGGGAGCACCGTGCCAGGGTGTTAGAGGGCTCGGCTCCACCACTGCCTCCGTTTCTTGTGTTGTGGTGGATGAGAGCTGGACATGGGATGTGTGTGCTGCCGGGACAGCAGGCGCCTGCTCGGGGACAGCAGGTGCCTGCTCAGGGACAGCAGGCGCCTGCTCGGGGTGCTGGTCAGTACAGCCGGGGCTGTGGGGAGGGCTGCGTGTGTCGTCCGTCAGGTCAATGATGGTGAGGATGCTCCACGGCGTTGGGCCTGTGCTCGTGTCCTCGCAGGTCAGATCGATGATCTCCTGTGGGGACAGAGAGGTCAGCACTGTCAGCAACAGTGGCACCTGGGTGCCTCGGTCCTCCCCTGCCAGGGACCTCTGCTATGGTGGCACCGTAGCCCCAGCCCAAGCAGGAAAAGGGGCTCGTTGGCATCAGCCCAGGAAGAGAAACCAGGGGCAAAAACCCCACTGCCTGGCCGAGGGGATGGGACAGCCTGCAGGGAAGCAGCCCCAAGCTCTAGTGTCAGCCTGCCCCGGCAGCACGGCTGAGCCTGAGCCCAGCCCAGGCTCTTCTTCCCTGCTCCAGGCAGAGACAAACCCCCTGCTTCCCCCGGGGCTCCTTATGGCAAATGGCTGTGTCCTCTGCTCCAAACACCTCTCGCTTTGACCCACAGTAGGCCTGGGAGCCTTCCTGGGATGGGGAAATGCCAGCCCTGCTGGGGTGCAGGAACAGTGCAGGATCTGACCCTCAGCATCCCACCCTGCAGCACGACCTCACCCACTACACGGACACAAGCAGCGGGGAACAGAGCTACCGTCACATCCATGGCACCAAGCCAGAGCTACAGCAGCCCCAGGACTTTGGGGACTCCCATCCAGGACACGCCAGGTGATGCAGCACCCGGAGCTCCAAGGACGTGCCTGTCCGAGGGGCAGCAGGCGCAGGCAGGGGAAGGCAGCTCTGTCTGCACCACCGGCAGGCAGGACACGGCACTTCTCAGGATCTCGACATGCCTGGGAAGGGTCAGAGCCTGTTTGCTCTTAGAAAAAAAAAAAACCTTCAGCATCTTAAAGCAGGAACACGTTTTGCGGACAATTTAAATCCATTTTTTTCCCCTGACTCAGACCTGCTGCCTTTCCCAAGGAGGGGCCACATGTAGCCCGGGGAGGTGGCAGGACCCAGCAGGCCTGGCGTGCTCCGGGCAGCCGGTGGAGCCGACAGCTGGAGGTTGCCCCGGCTCCGGCCGGTCCTGCTGCACCGGACGCTGCGGAGCTGCCGGTATCTGAAAACTGCATCAGAACCGGGGCCAACGGCACCCGGTGCGGGGGGGCGGACAGACCGTTCCCCCTCTATCCAGGGCTGTGCCTCGCCAGCCGCCTTCGTGTCCCGAGCTGCCGCCGCACCGGCCCATCGTCCCCCCGGCCGCGGGGTGGCCCAGGTGAGGGGGACGGTGGCCGCCCCGCCGAGGGGGGCTGCGCCCGACCGGGTGCCCGGGGGCTGAGCCCCGGCGGTCTGGAACCCTCCTCGAGGTGCGGCCGAGGGGACCATGACACTCCGTGGCTGGGATCTTCCTGTGGGGACACGGCCGAGGGGGCTGGAACCCCGGGGGGACACGCTTGGGGACCGGACCTCTGCTGACGGGAGGCGGCCGAGGGGACAGGAGCCCTCCTGGGGGAGACTGGGGGGGATGCTTGGGGGCTGGGGCCGTCCTGCGAAAGACGTGACCGAGGGGACCGGGCTCCCCGGGAACGCACGACCGGGCCTCCGGGTCCGCCGCCCCCGGGACAGGCGCTGCGCCCCTCCACGGCCCCTGAGGCTTCGCGTCCCTGCCCGCGCCCCCGGAAGCGCCGCCATCTTGGTGAGGGGCAGGCGGCCCCGCCGCCCCTCCCCGCCCGAGGGGCCGCTCCGACTCACCGCAGCGGGCGGACGCGGGGGCCGCCGCGGCGGCGGCGAGCGGCTGCCCTGAGAGTCCGAGTCGCTTATGAGGACGACGCTGTCAGCCATCTTCGCGGCGGGCGGCGGCGGCTCCGCCCCCCACGGGCCGGCAGCAGCGCTCGGGCCGCGGGCCGGGCCGGGCCGGGCCTAGGGGGGCGGCGGAAGCTGCGTCAGTCGCGGCGGCGGGGCGGGGCGCGGCGGCGGGCCCGGTCGCGGCGCCGCCGCCATGGCGCTGTCCCCCTACGTGCAGGCCATGCAGGAGCTGTTCCGCGCCAACACGCGGAGCCGCGAGTTCCCGGCGCACGGCGCCAAAGTGCACTCGGTGGCCTGGAGCTGCTGCGGCCGCCGACTCGCCTCCGGCTCCTTCGACAAGACCGCCAGCGTCTTCCTGCTCGAGAAGGACCGGCTGGTGAGCTCTCCCGGCACCGAACGGGTGGGGGGGGCGGCGGTTCTTTACCGGGCACTGGGGGACGCCTGGAGTGGCCACTTGGACGGGTTAGCGGGGCACCCCAGGAGCACTTGGGCTGGGTCTGGTGATTCGGGCCGGTACCAGGTCGATACCAGGGACTACCCCCCCCCAGCCTGGGTGCTCGGACAGGTGGCTTGAACCGGGAGTGGGCCCCGGTGGTCGGTACCAGGACTAGAAGCGGGTACTCGGGTCTGTGCCGGGAGAGGAGCATCGCCTAGGACCTCGCAGGCCGATGCCGGGGCCAGGGAGCCGGGCCTGGAGCTGGTGGCTGGCTGGGGAGGTGGGGAGGGCTCCTCCATCCCGGCTGGCCGAGGGTGGGGAGCGTGACTGAAATGGCGGTGGGGCTCTGGGCTGGGCTCCTGCCCCATCCGGTAACCGGCCGCGGAGCGGGATGCAGCATACTGGGATTGGGGGCAGGAGATGGGTGGAGGTGGGCTCATCCCTCCTGTGAACGGCTGTCCTTTCCCTCCAGGTGAAGGAGAACAACTACCGGGGCCATGGGGACAGCGTGGATCAGCTCTGCTGGCACCCCAGCAACCCTGACCTCTTCGTCACGGCATCCGGGGACAAAACCATCCGCATCTGGGATGTCCGCACCACCAAGTGCATCGCCACTGTCAATACCAAAGGTGAGTCCTTGTCTTACCGGGAGGGCTGTGGGGTCCCAGCAGGACCTCAGCTGCGTGGGACCCATTCTGCGGTGGCACAGTGCTTTGGACCCTTCCTGTGGGTATTGGCAATCGGAGCGTCTTTGCCGACTGCTTTTACCTTTGTGCTGCATCCATCTGTAAGGAGCAGCAGTGAATGTGAGGGCTGATTTACTGTGGTGTCAGGACTGGAGAAACTGCTGAAATACGATGCTGACTGTTAAAATGTCCTCTGTACTTGTCTCTGGAGTCTGTGGGCTGCCAGGCTGGAGACTGGGGAAAGACATGTTTGCAGAGAGCCGTGGTGGAAGTTTGTGTGGATTCAGACAACAATTACTTGAACTCATATGCTGGTTAACCTAGATGCCATCTCTGCCCTTGGAAATACCCAGTTTTGAGTTGTCTGGGCTGGAAATGGCATTGTAAGATGGCATCGCTGCAACCTGCCTCATTCTTACCCTCATTCATCGGTATTTATTGTTGGCTTCTGCTTTTTTTGGATCTCAAAGATTACTGGATTCAGAGGATCTTTGAGTTGACCTTGTTTGGTGGTTGCTGTGGTCCCATCTTGTCTGAAATGGGAAGGGCAGTGATGTGGTCACGTTGGCTTAAAGCTGCAGTTCTGTCAAGTTTGATTTTCGATAACTGTGTGTTTGCTGGACAGCTACTGTATAGGGTTTGTGTGTTAGACTGCAGACTGGGCAATCTTTCCCATTTGGGAATGGGTTGGAGTTAGTGGAGTACGTTGTGGCCTTGGATCAGGAATAAAAGCTGCCTGTCTGCTTAACTCGTGGCTGCTTTGGATTGTTGGGTGGAAGAGGGACCTGCTGCCTTTCTGTCCCTCCAGGGGAGAACATCAACATCTGTTGGAGCCCTGACGGACAGACCATTGCAGTGGGGAACAAGGATGACGTGGTCACTTTCATTGATGCCAAGACGCATCGCTCCAAAGCTGAGGAGCAGTTCAAGTTTGAGGTGAATGAGATCTCCTGGAACAATGATAACAACATGTTCTTCCTCACTAATGGAAACGGTTGCATCAACATCCTCAGGTAGGCACCCATGGCAGCGGGTGGGCAGGGTAGCTGGGCTGGCTGCAGCAGATACCTGTCTACAAGCCCCTTTGTTGCTTTTGGGGAGCCAAAGTCCCACACTCCAGTGATTCCCAGCCCTCTGGTGGGAATGAACTTGCCTGGAGCTGAGGTTGCCCCAGTTCTGGGCAGGGCTCCCCCAGAGTGACCCTGATGCTTTGCCCCATTCACTCAGCACTCAAGGTTTCTGAGAGCACGGCCCTGCACCAGCTTGGTTTGCTGGCAGCCCCGCTGTGCCTCGTGCCTGCCCTGCTTGTAGATGAGCGCTACGCCCCTCTCACTGCTTCCTGCCCTCTCCCTTCCTCTTGGCAGCTACCCAGAGCTGAAACCCATTCAGTCTATCAACGCCCATCCTTCAAACTGCATCTGCATCAAGTTTGATCCCATGGGGAAGTACTTTGCCACGGGCAGCGCTGACGCGTTAGTCAGCCTCTGGGATGTGGATGAACTGGTGTGTGTGAGGTGCTTCTCGAGGTAGGTAGTGCTGTCCCGAAGCTCTTTGCCTCCCCTCTCGGGTGACTATGCGGGAGATGGCTCACTGCCCGCTTCGCTCTGTTGCTGCAGGCTTGACTGGCCTGTACGAACTCTGAGTTTTAGCCATGATGGGAAGATGCTGGCATCAGCATCAGAAGATCACTTCATTGACATTGCAGAGGTGGAGACAGGTAACGGTTTTGCTTTTGGGGAACAGCAAGGAGGGAATTGGATGGAGAAGTGCTGGTGGAGCTGGGAGGGCACTGGGAGTATGGGTCTGCTGAGGAAGAGCAGAGTGCCATGAGGGGGAGCCTCTGCCTCGTTAGTCTCCGGTAGATGTGCGTGTCATGTCTGTGCCTTGTCACCAGGTGATTAAAAGGCGCTGAAGCAGCGTTTGTTCCTCCTCTGCCCTGCGCGGGAGGGAAGCAGCAGGTGTTTGGCTCTGGTGTGTGCTACGAGGCAGCGGAGGGCCGGAGGCTCTCCAGGCTGACGTGGCCCCTTTTCCATGCAGGAGAGAAGCTCTGGGAGGTGCAGTGCGAGTCCCCCACCTTCACAGTGGCCTGGCACCCGAAGAGGCCGCTGCTGGCCTTCGCCTGTGACGACAAAGATGGCAAATACGACAGCAGCCGGGAGGCAGGCACCGTCAAGCTCTTCGGGCTCCCCAACGACTCCTAATGAAACCGCACCGGGGGAGGCAGTGCTTCCCTGCTCTCGGGGGTGGGAGAGTGCTTAATTAGTGTAGGTCGGGGTAAGGAGATGGCTCCCCTCCTTGCCTCCTTGGCAGTGCTGCAACCTTTGGCTCAGCTCTGTGTCCTGCTCTCGGGAGCGTTTGTAAAAAAGCAGCTTGTGTGCTGGGGAGGATGGGGGGGATTCTAGCAGGGCCCCTCTTGCCGTCTGAGGGCTGCTGCCTCCTCCCTGGGGCGTGGGGGGGCTTGTTCCAAAGGTGAGTGGCCAAAGAAAGTCAGTCACTGAGGGTGACTGCTGAGGAGGAGCCTCCGTGAGAGGAGCTCTGTTCTGGTGACGAGGGCAGCCCTGGGAGCACAGCCTGCCCCTTCCCCTCCCAGACATCCCCTGTTCCTTCTGCACACTGGGGCAGTGAGGGGACGGTGGGGGGGGTGTGAGTTGGGGGATGTTTCCCCAGCTGGGGCTTTTTTTTTTTTTTTTTGTATGTGTGGTGGTTTTTTCTAATTTTGATAAATCCTCTTCCGTAACGAAGGTGCCTGTGGCTGCTGTGGGGGTGCTGAGCTGCTCTCCCTTTCCTTGCCTCCTTCCCCTTGGCCACGGTGAGGTCCTTTCTGATGAGGGGTCTGTGTCAGGGGGCTGTCCCCCTTGTCACCCCCTGCCTGTCCCCACTGTCCCCGCCTGTTGTCCTGCGCTGTCACCCCACCAGGCGGCGCTGTGCCCCCACGCTAGGGACAGGGGACACGAGGGACACTGCATAGAGGATGGGGACAGCCGCGGGGCCCTGTCCTGCTCCCATCACCCTGCTCCTGCCTGGCAGCACCCCCCAGCATGGGTGCAGCAGGGCCGTGGCCCCAGCAGAAGACACTGCTTGCCCCACGCCACCGGCCCCCGGGTGGGTTGGGGTGACGAGTAGTGCGTCCCCTGTCCCCACTCCCCAGGGAGAGCCGTGGGGTTGCATTCCCCCCCCCCAACCTCGGCACGCTGGGTCGCAGGGTCACCGCAGAGGAGGTGCGGGCACACCCTGCCTGTGATGGAGACCTTGCCTGCAAGATCTCTATCATTTCCTACCCTAGTATTTTCTTCTGACAGAAGCTTTTCCAGGTGACTGCTCTGCTGACGCTGCCTGGGTAACAGCTGAGCTCTTTGCTGGTAAATGATGGCAAATCAGTCAAAGCCGAGGCTGGCTCTGGATGGAGGATCTCCAGGGCTGTGCCAAGCCTGGGCACTGCCCGGGGCCCTGCTTTGCTGGGGGACATGACGTGCCCCATTACCCACGGCCTGCCCGTAGCGTCGTGCCCCTGCTCTTGTGCGTCACAGCCTTGCCCCCACACCCCAAAACATCCCTTGTACCCCAGGGGAATCCCCAGTCATTCTGTGAGGGGAGTCCCAGAGTTGGGGGGAAGGGGCAGAAGCCCCTCTGCCATGTCTGTGGGACGGGGGCCCACCAGCACCCGTCCCTTTTACTGTGTCCCCAACCCCGTAGAGGGTGCCTGCAGGGTGGGCACGGGGCTGTGGGGAGGCAGCTGGACTGAGCAGAGCTCTGGGAGCTGTGTGTGGCCTCTCCCTTCTCCCTTACTTGGGACCTGTGGCCTCCTCTAGTGTGATGAGCTGCCAGGTCTCAGCCCTGAGGGGAATGGAGGGGTGAGGGAGCTGACACGGGGCCCCAGGGAAGCAATGGCTGAGAAGAGGCCAGAGCAATGTACAAATCCCTTTATTTTATTAGTTTGTCAAAGACTAGTTCGAGCAGGATGATCACAGCATGTCTGCGGGGCCCCCAGCTGACCGCTGCCTCCCCGGGGAGGGCCCTGGTGAGCAGCCGGGGGCTGTGGCGGAGGAAGCACGGGGAGGGGGAGCACGGTGCAGCAAGGGCTGGGCCGGGGTGAGGGCATACCCCTGTGTCCCCCCTTTGGGGTGCAAGCAGCAGCTCCTGGGACGTTCCCGGGGCGCTTGCCCAGGGATCCCTTCCCAGGCCCGGGGGGACCCGTGTGTCCAGCGTCGGGTGGGGGGCAGCCGGGCACTCCCAGCCCGGGACTGGCCCTGCAGCCCTCGGCCCCACACTGGCTTTATTGCAGGGGGCAGAGCGGGGGCCCCAGCAGCACGGCGGGGGGCTCTCGGCTTAGCGCCGTGGGTGGCCCCGGGGACAGCAGGGACTCAGGGGTGGGGGGGGAGCGTGAGCAGCGGACACGAGGACGCATGGAGCGACGGGGCGCACCCTGGCACAGAGACACTAATGCGAGAACGGGGGCCAGCGGGGCCGAGACACGGACGAGGGAGCGGTGGGGACAGGGCAGGGGGGACGAGGCAGGGGGGTCCCTGCCCCACACGTGCCTTTGTACACGGTCGGCGGAGCGCGGCGCCTGCTCCTCCCGGTGCTGAAGTATTGCAGTCTAACTGATATGGCTTTAACTATGGGGCCAGAGATGCGGGGAGAGGGGGGTCCCCTCCAACCCCCCGATGCTGGGGCACACCAGGCAGCCCCGGGGGACCCCCGTGCCCGGGGACCGGGGATGGGGGGGGGGGGGGGGAGCTGCGGGCAGGGCGCCTGGCTTTGTGCTTTGGGCTTGGCCCAGGGCTGGGAACGGGGCAGCGGGATGGCAGTGCTGGGGACGAGGGCAGGCGAGCAGAGGCCTGCCAGGGTTCCCTGGGAGGGCAGGAGGGGCAGGGCAGGGGGCACGGGCAGCCACCCCGGGGGGGCTGGTAGGGCCTGGGGTGCCTCCAGCCTGCCGCGAGGTTACATCAGTGCATTTGGTCCCGGTTCGCCCTGTCCGGCCAGGGCCGCTCCCCTTTGGCACAGCGTGGTGGGGGGGCCCTGCCTGGACGGGACGGGGCGGGTTTTTGGTCTGGTTGGGCGGGGGGGAAAGGGCAGGAGGGGGTGGGGAGGGTGTGTGGGGACCCTCCCCGGGGCCAAGGGAACTGATGGAGGGGTCGGAGGGGAGAGGGCGCCCGTGCCCCAGCACCCCATGGCAGGGTTGGCGGTGCTGTTACTTCTTGAACATATCCTGCAGCGGGCCGGGCAGGTACTTGAGGACGGTGTCCAGGATGCTCTCCTCCTCCTCCTCCTCCTCGTCCCCACAGCCTGCCGGGATCGCCTTCTTGGGACGTGTCAGGCTGCCCTCACACGGCTGCTCCAGTGCAGCTTTCTCCTCCGCCTCCTTCTCTTCCTTCTTCTTCAGCCCGTACTGTGAGGACACAGGCCCTCAGCAGGGTGGGCAGTGGGTGCTGCCCGCGCTGTGCCCCGTGCCCATCACCACCGCCTTGGGCCACCCTCCTCCTTGTCACAGCCCACCTTGTCACGGATCTGCTGCCGGACTTTCTCCCGCTCGGCTTCCATGCGGGCGTGCTTGGCTTTCCGCTCCTCTTCCTGCTGGCGCAGTGCCTCCTGCCTCTCCTCCTCCTTCTTCTGCGCATCAGGGTCCTTCTCCTCCTCACCCCCCAGCATCTTGCCCATGTCCTTGGTGGCCCCTGCGCAGCACAAGACCACCAGCCGGTCCCCAAGGGTGCTGCAGCCTGGTGCTGGCTGCTGAAGCCCCTGCAGAGCCAGGGAGGGCACGGAGCCCCCCAGCAAGGACAACCGGGGACATCCCCGGGGCCACCCGTGCCGGAACCGGCTGCAGATGGGCTCTGGTGGCTGCGGGGATAGGGAGTGCCGTGGGCTGGCTGCGCTGCCCTAGTTCAGCGTCAGCCGGGGGAGATGCCGGCAGCTCCTTCGACGCTGGCACCCAGGGGACCCGCTGGGGAATCCCACTTAGTGGCAAGAGAGCCGGGATTCCCCAGCCAGGCGCTGCGGGCGCTGGGAATGGGAACCCTGGAGGGCTCCTGCAGCAGCTCCCCACTGCCAGTGGCTCTCCCCATGGCTCTGTCCCCCCACCATGTCCCTCCAACCGCGCTCCCCAGGGTGTTGGCCGGTGTCACTCCTGGAGGGGGGACCCTGAGGGAAACAGCACCCACTCACCGCCCAGCGCTTGCTTCATGACGAAGTCCATGGTGCCGGTGTGTGCGTGTGGCTAGGCCAGTGCCCAGCGCTCATCCACTGCCGTCCGGGTTCACTGACCAGGGCCACCTGCGCGGGCAGAGAGGGACATGGTGGGGGACGCCGCGCCCAGGGTCCCCACCGCCCAGGCACGAGGGACAGGACTGTCCCTGGGGCTGCAGTTCACACCCTCTGTGTCTCCAGCCCCAAATGCCTTCCAGCGTGGGCAGAGGGAGCTTTTGGGGTCTGTAGGCAGCGGGTGGGCAGATCTGCCTGCTGGCAGTGCCTGTTCCCCTCGGCCCCCTCCCCACATCCCCGCTGGCATTTGGGGACCTGTGGAAGGTCCGAGGCAGGGACCCCAGAGCCGGTTTCCAGCCCAGCACTGTCCTCAGTGGGGCAGGAAGAGCCCGGGAACCCCAGGGTGGGATGGGGACCCACCACGTCACCACCCACCACATTGCCCCTGCTTTTGGGGGGACACACAGACCCTGGCTGGGGATCCCAGCGCAGCGCAGTCAGACACGGGGTGCTGCGTGTGTGTGTGTGCGCGTGTGTCTATCGCAATGCGTGTGCTCTGCAGAGGGATGGCAAAGAGGCTGTTGGCAGGGTGTGACAGTGTTTGGGGGCTGTAGGGGTTGCGGCGCCTGTGACTCGGTGTGTGCGTGTGATCCCTGTGGGTGCTGGGGACGGGTGACGGCGTGCAGGGGCACTGTGGGTGCAGGACGGAGCGTGTGTGTGCGTGTGTGTGTGTGTGCACACGCTGTGTGTGCGTGTGAGCCGGACGCCCAGGCTGTGTTTGGCCAAGGGGTGTGTTTGTGGGTGGCCGCAGGCTGCGTTTGTATGGGGGGGGGGGGGGGATGTGTATGTATAAGTTTGTGGAGCTGCAAGCTGCGTGTGCCCACACAGTGTGCGGGTTTGCCGCCTGTTTGCAAGCTTTGAGTGTGCGCGCGTGTGAGTTTGGGGGTTTGCAAGCTCTGTGGGTGAGTGTGCAAGGGCTCGCAAGGCGGGGGGGTGCCCGCGCAGAGGTGTGCAGGCTGTGTTTGTGTGCGCTGGGTGTGTCTGTGCTGCGGGTGTGTGTTTGCACACTGTGTGGGGCGGTTGCAGGCTGTGTTGGGGGGGGGGGGGGGCGCTGGGTGTGCGGGTCCGTGGGTTTGCAGGCTGTACGGGGGGGGTGTGCACACAAATTCGCAGACTGTGCCGCGCGTGTGTACGTGTGGGAGTGTTGCGGGCTGTTTGCATGCTCTGTGTGTGTGTGGGGGGGATTGCAGGCAGGGTGTGTGTGGGGTGTGTGTGAGTGTGTGCGTATGTGTGTGTGGGGGGGGGGGGTGTGTGTGTGCCCGTGCCCCCCGTATGCCCTGGGGGGGGGAGGCTACAGGCTGTGCAGTTTGCAGCGTGTGTGTGTGTGTGTGTGTGTGTGTGTGTGTGTGTGTGTGTGCGCGCGCCCTGTGGGTGCCGCAGCCTCGTGGGTCCCCCCACCCCAGCTCCCCGGGACCCTGCTGGGCTGCGGGGGGGCTCCATGAACCGGGACCCGGGGAAGTTTGTTGCTCCCAGCCCCGGGGCACCCCGCGAAACCGGGGGGGGGGGGGGGCTCCTCTAGGAGGTACTGTGCTGAGCCCCGGGGCTACAGCGGGGGGTCGGGGGACACCGGAGACGTGGGAACACGGAGGGGTGCCGGGACACCGGGGCCGCAGGGAGGGTGCAGAGGACACCGGGGGGGGTTGGGACACGGGGGCACTGGAACACCGGGACCGCGTGGGGGGGGACACGCAGCGTGTCGGGGGGTGGGGGACACCGAGGGGTGATAGGACACGGGCGGTGCGGGGGGACACAGCAAACGGGGGGGGGGACACCGGCAGGCGCGGGGACACCGGGGCCACACGGGCTGCAGCGACGCAGAGACACGGGGGGGCGCCAGGAGGGCGGGGGACAGCGGGGACACGGGACGTAGGGGACACCCGGCATGCGGAGGACACCGGGACCGCAGGGGGAGGGTGCGGAGCCCGGGGGACGCACCGCGGGGGAGTTGGGGGGGGGCGCAGGCACACGGAGGATGCGGTGGGGGGGGGGGGGGACGCGGGACGGGGAACACACACCGGGGGCGCAGGGGACACCGGGGACGCGGAGGGGGGGGGGGCGCAGGGACATGGGGAGGGCGGCAGCCACGGCGGGGGGGTGAGGGGGGGGGTCGCGGAGGGGACGCGGTACCGCGGGGACCCGCCGCTCCCCCCCCCCCGCTCCCGGTGGATGCGGCGCGGGGCCCCGCCCGCCGCCCGGGGCCGCCCGGTGCCGCAGCGGCGGCGCTGTCCCTTCAGCACCGGCGCGGCGCGGCACTCACCGGCTCCGCCGCCGCTCTCCGCTGCCGCCGCTCCGCCCTCCCGTCCCGCCCCGCCCCGCCGCGGCCCGGCCCCCGCCCGCCCCCGGCGACACGCGTGGGCCCGCCCGGAGCGACACCCCCCCCGCCCCGACACCGCGCAGCCCGGCACCCCCCCCCACGGTGGGGTGGGATGCGGGACACGACCCCCGGGGAAACGTCCCGGTGACCGGGGATGCGGACGGGGCCCCCCCAGAGCCCCCCCCCCGCTCCGTGCTCCTGCAGCGGAGGGATGGGGGGAGCGCGGCTTGCGCGGGGTTAATGATTCACCTCCGCGGTAATTAATGGGCGAAACGAGGCATTAAGCAGCCGGAGCCACCGGGGAGCAGCCCCCCCGCCCCCCCAGTCCCGCACCCCTCTGCTCCCTCACCCGGCACCCCGAGCCGCAGCACCCCGTCCCCCTCCGCAGCGGTGCAGGGCGGCTGCGGGAGTTTAATTAAAGTCCCTGATAAATCGTCTCGGCCCCCCCCCCGCCAACACCCGCCACTCCGAGGCCCCAGCTTTGGGTTTTTGGTGCTGCCCCCCCAGGGGGGTCCCGTGGTGGGTGGTGGGTGCTCAGGCAGGGGATGCTGGGAGGGGCTGCACGGTGGCGTCGAAGCCACGATGCCCACGGAGCTCGGGATCCCCTTCAGTGGGGGGTCCCCGGGAAGGGATTGGGGGGCACCACCCCACCCGGCTCCCCCTGTGTCTGCCCAAAGGGAAACGGGCTCCTGGAGCCCCTCCTGCTCCCCCTCCGGCTGCGGGACAGGGCTCCCCCATCCTCGTCCCAGTGCACGGAGAGGTGCTGGGGATGAGCGTGCACCCCACCGCCAGCCCCGCCACCCTGCAGAGGGGCAGCCGGCGCCTCCTAATTAATCCAGCCCTGGGTTATTAGAAACAAGATGAGCCCTTTGCAAATCAGATTAGTGGTGCTCTGAGCCACGCTTTGGGGATAGCTGGTGTGTAATGGTGAGGCTCTGGAGAAGCAGCCCTGCAGGGAATCTTACAGCTATGGCCCAGCAGAGTGCTGGAGAGAGTCTGGGTGTGGGGTCGTTTCAGGGACCCCCCCGGCTCTGCATGTGGGAGGCTGCGGGGAGCTGAGCCAGGCTGCAGCTGCCCCCACAAGCCTGGCGATGCGGGCTGCGGAGGTGCTGCCGGGGCTGCCGGACACCGCTGGGGCTGCTGTGGGGAGGACGGGGGCGACGCAGGATGTGGGGCAGCAGTGGGGAGCCATCCGGCAGTCAGGGTGGCCAAAGCCAGGATGCAAGTGCCAGCCCAGCACCTCCACAGACCCGTGTGTGTGCACCCACTGCTGGCTCCTGCCCCGACACACGGCCGCTGCCACGGACAGGTCTCAGCACAGGAACAACACATCACCCCCTCTCACCACTCCCCAAAATACCCCCCAGCGCACCCCATCGCCACCAGCCCTGAGCCCTCAGCCTCCTTCCACCACGGCATCGACCAACAACTCCTTTTTCCACCTCCATGGAAAAAATGCTCCCTGCCCTCGCACCCAGCCCCGCTCTGCCCGCTGGCAGCTGGTGGGATGGGTGTGCGGGTGGCAAGACAGGCCTGCGCTTGGCCCGTCCGTCCGTCCGTCCGTCCGTCTGTCCTGCGGCAGCCGTGCTCCGGGCGCTGACGTCAGCGCTCCCGGCAGCCGGGCGGTGGGCGGGCGGCACCGCTCCTATTGTATTAAAAATAATACAGTGGAGCACAAATTCATTACAGATAAGTGTGACAGCCAGGAGGAATTAACGAGCCCGTCTCTCAGCGCCTGACAAACGCCTCCTTTTGTTCCTGGGATGGGTCCTTGAGTCTTTCAATCTTTGGAGATGCCTCGGCTCATTAAGCACATCCTCCCCCAGTAGCTCCCAGCGTGCCCAGGGACTGCTCCCAGTATGAGCTGTGGCCAAGCCAGCAGGGCCGTCTCTTGTGCCAGTGCCCAGCACTAAGCCAGGATTGCCCACCTTGGAGCTCAGTGGCCTGGAGTGCTGTCCCCAAGCGTGGGACCCCACGCGAGGTGGCTGGGGGGAGGTGGGCGAATCAGCCTCCGTCCCTGCTGCTGCGGGAAGCATGAGGCTCACGTGAGCTGTGGCCAACCGCCCTGGCGCTCCAGCCGCCGGTGCCGGCAGCACAACCGCAGCCGATGGGCTGGTGGGCGCCCAGCTTTGCCCTGCCAGCTGGGCTCCCGCAGGAAGGGCACCCAGGGGCTTGTCACCTGCCCTGGGCATCGCCTCCATCCTCCTGCCCTGCAGACACCCCGGCTCCCGGGATGGGGATGGGCCCAGGGAACCCCGCAGTCCCAGAGCCGAGCTGGCTCTGGCAGGTGTTTGGAGGATGTTCTCAGTGTTGGGAAGTTGCTTGCGCCCGGCACGGGCACTCCTTAGGCACAGCTGTCCCTGGCATCATCCTGGGCAGTGTCACCTGCTGGGTGGCTGCCTGGAGCTGCTGGGGAAGGCAGGAAGGGAAGGGATGGGGAGGGATGGGGGGGCAGCGCCGTGGCCAGATGGAGGAGGAAGCTCTCAGTCCTGCCAAGTCCTGCAAGTCACCTCCGTGCCGGCTTTCAGGGGCAGCGTGGCAGGGACGGAGCCGGTGTGGGTGCCAGGGCCCTGGCAGCGCCTCGCTCCGCTCCCCGCCAGAGCCTGGGGAAAGGACACGGGGCTGGCTGCCGCTGCTGCATCGCCCACAGCATCCACTGCCAGCAACACCCCAAGCGGCTCCTGCCCACCCTGCTGCCAGCATCGTCCCCGGGCCCCACAGCCACACGGGGACCCTGCAAGGTCACAGCCTCCGCGGGCCCTCACAAAGCTCCCGGGCAGAGGGAAGCGGGTGCCTGAGTACCTGCACCCATCCCTGCAGCACCGCCAGCCCGGCCTGCTGCCGCCCATTAGCACAGGACAGTTATTTTACTTATTCCCCCCCCCCCGCCCATCTCTGCAGAAAATAATTATTGGTCCTTCTCATCGCACCAAGGGATTAAAAGTGGTTAACTCCATTTCCAAAGGCTTTGTTATGTTGGTTTTCCCTCGGCTGCTGCACAAGGCGATTTCCACAGTGCCACTTAGGCAGCTTTTATCAGGTTGTCTTCTGGAGGTAATTGGGTTTTTCAGGAGCCTGTTTAAAATTCGTAACCCAGCCTCTTAAGCAAAACAAAAACAGCAGCGGAGAGAAGGGGAAGAGGCAGCACAAAACATGCAGCAGCTGCAGCTTCTGAAGAGCAGCCCTGGCCCCTTGGGGCTGGCACCCGGCGGGGACAGGGATGGGGACAGGCACCAGCGTGCTGTAGCGTCAGGCTGGAGCCAGACCCTCCAGCGCAGCGGCTGAGTACAGACTGCAGGGACAGCCCCTGCCACCCCTGCTGTCCCTCCCGCCGGTGACACCGCGCGGGGTGAGGGGGACCCAGGGTCACTCCGTTATGCCACTGTGCTGAGAGCGAGCGTGTGGTGCTCAGAGCTGCCCACGTTCAGCCCCTGGTGATGCCGGGGCCACCGCTCTGTCCCTGCAGCAAGTCACAGCCTGCTCCAGCACACATGGGTGCCCCCCCCCAGCACTCCCCCATTATCGCTCCCATGCCAGGCACAGGGTGTGAACGTGGGTCGTCTCACTGCGGGGCTGGCGTGGGAGCGTGCCACAAGCCCTGGGGCTGGCGGGGAGGGAGGTGGACTTGTGTCACAGCTTGACCAGGGCTCTGCCGCGATGCTCTGCCCAACCGTGGGAGCAGCACCACGGCGGTGGAGGGCTGGGGGGGGCAGGATCCCCTGAGCTCACCAGTGAGGGACAGAGAAAACAGGCCAAAGCCACGGTCACAGGGCGACTTCTACTGGCCTCATGCCTCAGGGTCTCCCTGGCTCTGGGCTTTGCTGGCTGGATGGGGGAGGCTCCTGCCTGCTGCCCTCCCCATGCCCTGCTCCGCACGGGCACAGCAAAGCACCCCTGCAGCCAGAGGGGCTCCGGGCTGCTGCTGCGGCTTTTCCTGCTCTCCTACATCACTATCACGGGTCCTTCTGCATCAATACCACGGCCACGTCGGCATCAGTATTGAAGACCCATCTGCATCTCTACCACCGCCCTGTCGGCATTGCTCCTGCAGACCCATCTGCCCCCTCCTGCCAGGCTCCTGCCGGGGGGCAGGGGGGGTGCGCTGGGCACCCCCAGTCCGTCCCATCCCAGCTCCGTGCCATGGGGTGCAGCGTGGGCTGGGGAGTGGGTGGCAGGGAGCTGCTGCAGCAGGTGGTCGGTGGGGACGGATCACGGCACTTTGTGCAATGAGGGACGTGTGTCCCCCGGGGGGGCCATTTGCAGGAACTGGTTGTGAACTGGTGCCTGCAGGGCCCCAGCACTCATCTGCTGGTCCAGGGCATGGCAGCCAGTGTGCGAGGCGGGGTGGCTGCGGCTGAAGGAGGGATGGGGCGAGGAGGGGGCTGAGTCCACGGCTTCCAGCTGTTCCCAGCATGGCAGTGTCCCAGGAGGATGCCAGAGAGGGTGGGGTGCTCCCAGTGCTGCTCAGCCCTCCAGAGCTCCCCCAAAAGACCATCTACGCCTACATCTGTGTGAGGAACAGTGATGGAGGGGCTGAATCTGCCAGCAAGAGTGCCCAAAGGGACAGGGACCCAGCTCCAGGCTCCAGCTAAGAAGCATCCAGCGTGGCTGGGATATCAGCTGCTGTGCAACCGACCGCCTTGGTGTTGCCACCACTGCTCTGTGCCCTGCAACGGGGAGCTCTGCTCACCCAGCCCCACTCTCAGGGCCACCTGGAGCCCTGAGGTATCCACGTCCCATGAGCGCCGGGGGACGCCGGGATGGACCCCGCCGGTCGAGTGCTGCAGTGGTGATTCCTCGTCCCCGCAGCTCCCGGCGTGCGTCCGGTGCCTCTGTGCCATGCATTATTAAACAGAGGCACTGCAGCCCCTCGCTGTTTATCCTGGCGTGGCTGTGCGGGGAGCGGGCTGTGGGAGCCGCGGCAGCTCGCTGCAGTCTCAGCCGGAAGATTTAGGCTCACTGCAGGTCTGGCCGATTCCCCAAACAGGTTTATGACCTCTGGGGTTACTCAACCAGCCACTTGCCACCTCCCCACCCCGCGCAGGAGGGATCCCCCTTCCCTGTAAAAAAGCCACTGTGCATTCAGCCTCAGTGCTATCACCTACTCCGCTTTCTCCTGCCCACACAGCAGGTACTTATAGCATTTACATCCCAATTGCTGTATATAAAGGCACACTTGCGCTAAGTCCACCCCATCAATATTTATGGCAGGCACGCACACCCGCACAGCTCTGCAGGGGCCGGTGCAGAGCGGAGCTGGGCGCAGCACACCAGGCACTGCTTGGGGAGCAGACAAGAGCCCCCGCGCTGCCTCCCCATCCCTCCCTGCCGCCCCAGCCATCGCTTTTGGGGAAGCAGCCAGCCTGGGCACATCTTGATTTCCTTCCCCAGGTCCCTGGCAGGGACATGCAGGGCCTGTGCAGGTGCTGATGGCGGAGGTGGTTGGGACTGTGCGGGGAGCAGATGTCTGAGAGTCCCCTCCTAGCTTCATGTTGGGATGGGATCTGGGCACCTGCTCCCTGCAGAGAGCTGCGGGGGGGTTATACCCACCCTCATTGCACCAGCTGGGGAAAGGCACGAAGGACAAGGGCAAGATTAGCTCAAGACCGGGCATCCAGACCACAGCAGAGCAGCAGCAGCCCCTGCCTGTCCCCCCCTCCAGCCAAAGTGCCCTCAAAGATGAGACCCTGGGCACTGCTCCCCTGGGGTTCAGCCTTGTGCTGAGAGGTATTGGTTTTCAAAGATCCTGCAAGCTCTTTGGGGCTCCTGAGATGAGAGCAGAGACCCTGGGGTTCTTTACCCCCTCCCCTGCACTGCTGAGGCTGGAGAGTGGGAGGGAGAGAGCAGTGGGGATGCCATCACGGTTGGTCCTACTCTATTCAAACTCCCAGCCTGGCTCTGGGAGAGCATCTGCCTTCCTGGGGGAGAAGGGCCCATCGCACCCCATGAGAGGGGACGTTCGGGAGCTGAGATGCCCCGTGCCCTGGGCAACAGAGCTGGGTGAGAGCCACAATGCCGGGGACACCCTGTCCTCTGACAGCAGCAGATGGCTGCATGGTGGGGGGCTCCGTGGCAGCGTGGGGGGGACATCTGGGTGTCTGGGCTCCAGCCAAGCTGTGGCTTGGTGGGAGCGGGATGAGCCTGCACTGTCCTGGCTCAGGTTGCTGGGAGGGGTGAGACCCCCGCACTGGGGGGCAGCTGGGATGGGTGGGGGTCTCACTGTCCACCCCGGCTGAGACCTCCCCCAGCCTGCCTGCGCCTGGGGTTTCCGCTGCGGCGTGACGCCGGGCGGGCACGGCGCCGATCCAAGAGCTGCTGGGGCTCTGGCCAGAAAATTCATTCTTGGCTGCTTTCAGTGGGGTTTGGCTCATACCTTTCCCATCTGGGGGCTTTCAAAGGCAAAAAAAAAAAAAAAAAAGAAAGAAAAAAACCCCCTGGCCCTGCACCAGCTTTACAGTCACCGTCACCTGCCATGTTCCTCAGGCAGGATTGTGCCCAGCATCCGCCCCAGAGCCCGAGCTGTTCCCCACTCCCATGGCCTCAGCCTGGTCCTGACCTGGTCCAGATGCCTCTTGCCCTGCACTGGGGTCTCACCAGGGTGCCCATGATAGATCCCCCATCCTGGGGTGCCCAACTGGCTCCGCTGAGGCAGCCCCGGGCGGTACCTCTGCACCCCCCCATCCATCCCATGGCTGCCCTGTGCCTCCTGTACCGCGGGGAACGAGATGGGCCCCCCAGGAGCGGCGGCGTGCAGAGCTGGGGCAGCGCTGCCTACCTTGGTGTGTGCAGCGCCGGGCGTCTGCAGGCTTCGGCACCTAATGCAGGGGGACGAGTTGCTCGCGGAGGCGGCTGGGCATCGCAGGGAGAGCAGGGCCTGCGGGACACACCGACAGCGAGAGGATCAGCTCCACGGTGGGGCCTCAGGACCGGATAGGGTAGACATAGCAGCATCACTTGATGGGTGACGGATGGAGCACACCACTGCCTGCTGACCTCTTTCCCCACCTGGGGGGCCCAGGGTGGGTCTGCACACCCCCCCACATCCTGAACTTCAAGGGTGGGAGCAACCTGCTGCCAAGAGTCACCAAGGGTGGGAGCCCAGCAGGGTGTGCAGAAGGTGACAGGCTGCAGGAGGTGGCAGCCCGTCGGGGTCTTTGGTCCTCTCCTGGATCAGGAACACCACCTCCGCTGCTGGCAGAGGGCTCCTGCCTGTCTCTGCAGACACCCGGCAGTTTGGATGCCTTCATTAAATATTTAGAGGGCTCTCAACTCTTTGAGGGTTTTAAAATTTCACATTAACTCTGCCTTCCTCAGCTTGTAAATGATGAATTTCTTCTTTGGAGAACATAATGGCAAGTTAAAACAAGCCGCCAAACAAAAGCCCTTGCTCAGACTTTGCAATCTGAGAATGTCTGGCCCCACTCTGGGCTCCCCTCTTCTGCTGGACCTCAGGAAGCTTCTGCCTGGGGATCTTGTCCCTTCCCTGAATGTCCTTTAAATCCCCCTGTGATGCTCGGGGAGATGCAGGGGGTGCTCCTAGGGGACGCTCGCCTGGGGAGGGGCTGTGCAGAGACCCAGGTACCAGGGTGTTGGGTGCCACGCCGGCAGTTTCTGGGGTGGTCTGTCCCTTGTTGTGCAGTCGGTGCCACCACGATGGGTGCCATGAGTGTGATTTGTGCGCTGCTACTCGAGGAGCAGGTTCCTGGGGAAGTTACAAATTCACCCTGACTTCGAGCAAAGGCTTTTCCTCCACCCTGGGGAAGGAGGAGGGAGGTTTTGGCAAATTGGAGATAAATACATGACCCAGGGGAGCTGGGGGAAACACAGGCAAACAGCGATGCTGGAGAAGCAGGGGCTGGGATGGCTGGAGCCTGCATTTTTAAAAGCATTAAAGAGCTGGGATGCTTCATCCCAGCCCCGGGGGCAGGAGACACTGCCAGCCCCCAGGCGCAGCACTGGGTTTGGGGAGGGTAAAGGCTCACCCCGGGGACCCCGAGCTCTGGGGGCTGCCGGGAAGGGGCAAAGGGTCCCCAGTGGGACCCCCAAGGAGATCCTGGAATGGTGACTGATTCCCTGGGAAATGCAGCGCTAAAAGCTCAGCCTGGAAAGGGCTCAGCAGCAGCATGAAGGTGACCTTTACTGGGGACAACTGCTGCCTCCTCTGGGATGTGGGAAGGTTTGGGAGTGGGGTAAGATGGGCTGCAGAGTGCTGCAGGGACACGTGCCTGGGGGTGGCTGGTTTCGGGGCAGCTCAGTGCCAAGGAGATGAGCTGGGCTGGGACAGGATCTGTCCCCTGCTTTGCCGGCCATAGCCTGGGGTGTAAATCAGCCGTTCTTTGCTGAAACCCCAGAGGGTGGGAAGAGCAGGGTCCGAGAGGCACCTGAGAGGGTGCAGAGGGTCCCGGGGGGTGCTGCTCTGATCCCTGCAGGGTGTTTTTTTAATGGGCCAGACCAAAATGCGTTCTTTCCTGCCTTGCAATGGGCAGAGCCTGCCAGTACCACGAAGATGCATCTCACCTGGACAGCTGCACTAGCTCTGTCTGTCTGCCTGTCCAGGCAACCAGATACCAACCACAGCCAAAAGCGGAGATAGGGAAGAGCAGAGCAGGGTGACAGTGCCAGAACACCCCCAGCTTTGAGGACTGTGGCGCTCCCAGGTGCTGGCAGGGATGCTTTTCTCCAGCTGAGGTCTGGACACAAGACACAGGATCCAGGGAAAACTTAATACTTGAGATAAGACCATTAGCAATTCCACAGCTCTGGCTCTTGGCACCCTGCTTTTATAGCTGAGCCTGTCCAAATGTCTGTGGAGGAGGGTGGGCTCGGGAAGGGCAGCAGTGGGGTGCATGGGCTGGGAAACTCTGGGCCACATCTCAAAGCACTTCTGCCTAAGGGAGATGCTCTTGTGACCTGCCTCGGCGCTGGCATCAGCTTCATGTCCGGGCACTGGGGTGAGGAGGAAGGCTCAGAGCCATGATGCTAGGGAAAAATATCTGCAAACTGGACTGAGTGCCGGCAGTGCACCATCCTGGCTCTCACACAGGGATTCAATGGGCTTGGGGTGCCACACTGCACCGGGCAGCCCCCAGAGGCATTTCCCAGTCGGGGCTCTGTACCTGAGCCAACCTGCCCTGCCTTCAAAAAGCAGACCTTCAGTCTCAAAAATCTCAATGCCTCTTGCAGAATCCATCTTGCCACAGGCTGTGGAAGGTCTGGGTTGCACCATCACAGGGGCCTGGGATTTGGCTGAGATGAGCGATGTTTCTGAACCTCTGGTGAGTGTTAGAGCAGGAGCTGGTGGCACCAGCTAGGGAGGGATGGACCGGCTGGCCTGGTTGCTTACAGGAGGAGCAGGCACCTGTGGTGCAGAACGGCACAGAGAAGGTGACAGTGGCTGCTGGCGAGGCACCGGGAGACCTAGAGAGATACCAGAGCCTGGAGGCACAGCCCGGAGAGCCCACAGCTGGATGAGGCAGTCTGGGTCTCCGCAGCCAGGAAGGCTCTGTGGAGCCGGGAGAGGCAGAGGGGAAAGCTCCTGGGACAAGTGAGCAGAGAATGCTCACGCGAGAGCAGCCCGCAGGAGCGCAGCTTGTTTACTCTGGCTGAGCAGGCCTGATTGCTCTCTATAAATACACCCGGCGAGTAAACACTGGGGAGGGAGAAAGATCATTTAAACTCGAGGATGATGCTGGCATAAGAACAAATGGGGAGGCCTGGCCAGGAACACATGGAGGCTGCGGGCAAGGGCAGAGATTCCGGCCGCCAGGAAGGTCCTGCTCTGGGCAGGGGGGTCCCGCCCTGGCTGTTCAGGCAGCGCGTGATGCCCGAGGGCTTGGTCTCGGTGCTGGTGGGAAGCAGCAGCCCGGGCTGCAGTGACCATGCCCCCCTACCAGACCAGACCTCTTGAGCTCTGGGCCATGGGGGCACGTTGGTGCCCAGTGGTGGGAACGGAGCTGTGCCATGCTGCCAACGATCACCGTCTCTTCCATGGAGGGTTTCTCCACAGTACCAGACCTCTGCTAGGACCTCTCAAGCTGCAGTGTTTAAACCGTGCTGGGCAACTCACTGTGGCTCCCCTCGGCTCCCAACACAGCTCCCAACAAGCAGCACTGGGCCTGGTGGGCTGCGCCTGGCAGCAGCCTCTGCAGAAACCCGGGGAAGAGCCAAGGTGCGAACCGCAATCATCCTCCAGCGCTGCCAGGTGTTAATAGCTCTGTCTGGTTGGGGTCATTTCAATACTGATGATGTTATCACGTGATGCAATCGAAGAAACAAACACCCAGCCCATAGCCAAGGGAGACTATCAGACATTTTTCTGTGCTGGTTTGTCTCAGCTGAGCCATCTCCGGTTTCCGCAGGACAGTGAGGGTTTGACACCCGGGGGCTGAGCTCCCTCCTTCCCCTGGCCATGCTGGAGCCTGTCCTGGCAACCCTTGGGGTCCTGCGGCCTCAAGGGCACGAGAGCAGGCTTGGTAGGGAGGACATCTCTCTGCACCCTGAGCCCGGCCCAACCTTCCTCATCCTCTATTTGCCAAACCCAGCACCTCAGCTTGATTCAAATCACTCCGGCTCCTTCACCAACCTCGGCCACTGCCCACAGAGCCTGGCTGGTTGTGCGGAGAAGCCCTGAGCCATCAGCCCTGTCCTGAGCAAAGGTGCCAGCACTGCTTCGCTGCTCTGACTCACCGCACTGCCTGCCTCGGGCAGCAGCTGCCCGGTCACGCTCGTGCCATGCGGGTGGCAGTGCCACCGCGTGCTGCCAGGCCTGGATCACGGCAGCCACCTGCCCTGTGTGCTGCAGCCACGGCGCTGGGGACACGGCAGGGAGAGGGGCTGGAGCGTGGGGTATAGGAGGGACCTCGTAGGGACGGTGCAGTGAGGAGAGGGGTTGGAGCCCGGGGGACTGTGCAGCTGGGATGCTCCACGAGTGGCCGGACGTAGCCGCGGAGAGCTGGATGGAGGAAGGAGCCGGTGATGGGGAGGCGTGGGAAGAGCCCGGTGGGTACCAGGAGCTCCCCACAGCAAAAGGCTGCGCGGAGCCTCCCCGGGTGCAGGCAGGGGGTGGTGGTGGGGAGTAGATTGCCTCCTCTCCCTGCCCACGGCCCCGCTCTGCAGAGCTCCCCCGCAGGGGACGGCCAGGCACGGAGGGGCTGGAGGGGGGGATGCAAAGCACAGTCCGAGGGTGACAGCCCTTCTCCTGCCATCCCCTCCACATCGGCGTGTCCCCCCCACACCCCAGCCCTGCGGAGGGGCACTCCGGGGGCGCGCCGCTCAGCCCTGCATCTTCCACCCGCAGCCCGCATCTCGCCCCGCATCCTTCCCCGCATCCTTCCCCGCATCCTTCCCCGCATGCCGCATCCCGCATCCCCGCGGCCGCCGCCCCGTTACATAAGCCGGCGGCCCCGGGAGGCTCGGCGGGCCGGTCCCCGTGCCCGTGCCCGGCCCCCCCCCCGGGCTCTGCGGCACGGCGGGCCCGCCCCCGGCCCCGGCCCGGCACCCGGCCCCGGCCCCGCACCCGGCCCCGCACCCACCTGGCTGGGCTCAGCGCGGCTCCGGTGCGCCCCGACCGCCCCCGGCGCAGGGAAGGAGCCGCCGCCGGAAGGGAGGCGGGAACCGTAGCGGTACGGGGGGGGCCCCCGGTGCTGACTCCCCCTCCGCCGCACGGCCTCCCGGGCGGGGCCGGCTCCGTGCCCGCCTCCGGCCCGCCCCGCGCCCCCGGCGGCAGCCCCCAGCCCCGGCCTCCCGGCCCCGCAGTCGGCGATCCCCTCCGGTACCCGGCGATTGTGGCCCCGCTGCCCGGCCGGTCCCCTCGGTTCCCGGTAATTGCTCCTCCAGCCACCCCCGCCGATACCCGGCTATGCCCCCCCCAGCACCCAGCAATTGCCCGCAGTAGGCAGGCATCCCTCCCAGTACCTGGCTACACCCCTGAGCCCCAGCACTTGCACCTCCAGTGCCCGTAACAGCCACCTCCCAGTACCTGGCCATGCCTCCCAGTACCCCCCATTTCTTGGCCAGCTCCATCTCCCCAGTACCCAGCAATTCCCCCCAGTACTTGTCCATCCCACCCACCAGTCCCCCTCACCCAGCAACTCCCTCCCATATTCATCTTCCCCCCAGGGCCCAGCACTTCTCTCCCCCAGGGTCAGTGATTCCCCTCCCATGGCACTACCAGCCCCCCAGAGATGAGGAGGCGTCTCTAGACAGGGCATCTCCGGGTGTCTCGGGGTGCTCCCCAAATCAGAGACCCCCATTGCACCTGACACAGCCCCTGCCTGGGGTCTATTGTGAGGTGTGATGGGGGGGGGTGATGAAGAGCTGAGGGCCCATTGGGGTCCGCGGGGCTCACAGAGAAGCTGAGGGGAGTGGAGTGAGCGGAGGGGCTGCAGCCGGGGGCTGCGCCGGGGATGTGGGCAGGCTGCCCGTGTGCTGCTGTGTGGGGCAGGGAACGGCAGAAGGAGGGAGTGGGGCAAAGACCAAGAACTTGCCCCCAGTAGTTTTAAGAAGCCAAAACTTTGGTGTTCAGCGCCCAGCCCTTGGTGCAGAGCGTGGCCACGAGGACTCCTGAGCCCCCCACAGGCCCCTCTCCGCAGGCTGCTGCCTGCACTTCCCTGGCAGGCAGGCAAAGCACTCCTTCCCCTGGGCTTTGCTTTGGGTTTGTGGGTGTGCAGAACAGCTCCCACCGAGCCCTGGGGTTACTCTGGGGTCGGTGCTGTCTGGGGTTGGCTCCTCGCTTTGCAACTTGTCTCTGCAATTGATCCATGGGGATCTCTGATCGCCCTCTGAAAAAAGGGGTCCTGCCTCTCCGTCCTGAAAAAGGGGTGCGGGATGGCTGTGCCTTAGTGCCTGAGGAGGGCTCAGCAGCGGGGCCCTGGGGGAGTTTGCTGCTCATGTTTCTCACCCTGGGGAGTCCCTCCTCCATCAGGCATCATGGCAGGTGGGATGCGGGTCAGGCGGGAGCCACCTCCAGGTCAGCCCTCCCTGCTCCCTGCCGTGCTGCTCGTCACATCACACAGCAGCTCACTGCACCACTCCTTCTTGCAGGGCTGCTGCGGGATGGAGAGGCTGATGAATAAATCAATCCCCCTCAGTGCTGAGGCAGCAAAACTTGGATGCGAGCAGAGCAGCAGCACTGGGGCTGGCGGCCTGATGGCCGGGGTGGCACCGCTTGTGAATTCCCCCCATGCAGCCGCTGCAGAGCTGCCCGCAGCCAAGTGGGCAGCTCCAATTGCCTTCTCGCCATGTTTTATTTATCAAAGCGCTCAATATGCAGGCTTGCTTCTGCTGTCCCACATTCTTCCTGGATTCTCCTGCCTTGAAATGGGAGCAGCAGTTTGGAGAGGGGCTGCAGGGTGCTGCCAGCTCCTCCTGGGCTCAGGGGGCATCAGCCCCTTCGCCTCCCTGCAGTGGGCTCCTGCGAGCTGTTGGCATCACCCTGCCACATGGCTGTCACTCAGCTGCCACTGTGCCGAGGAGACAGGGTCCCTCGCTGCGAGTGAAAGGACAGCGTTGTGCGACTGACCTTTCCCGAGCTCAGGGAGCACTTTTAAGGAGCAGCCAGGCTCTCACTGCTCCTTCCGTGCTTTGCCAAGAATAGCGGTGTCCTGGGCTGACGCCAGACACTGGAGGAGGCTGCTGTGATGCCTTGGTGCCCAGCAGAGGCTGGTTTTGACCTGGCCCTGGCCGAACCGTGGCCATTCCCACCATTACTGGCCCCACTCGCTTTCCTCCATCGCGTCCAGCTGCCTGTGCCGGAGGAGAGGGAGCTGCAGGGTGCTTTTCTGCTGCCTTGCTGCTAATAAATAAGCCCCAGTAATGAGTTGGGCTCTGGCGGATGGGCAGGTAGTGGCAATAATCCCCCAATTAAGTGGACGAGGCAGACAGTTAAGTGCAGAAAAACCACAAATAAATAATAAGGAGAATCATTTAGGAGCAGGGAGGAGCTGGTGGCTGGGTCCCTCAGCCTTTCCCCCGGCAGCAGGCAGGGCCAGGAGCACTCTGGGAAGTGTAGTTCTGTCTTCCCTGCCAGCATCCTCTTCTGGAGGGACGGCAATCTCTCATTTTCATCCCATTCCTCCCGTTGCGCCAAGGCTGGTTGTCCTGTGGAGCACCAGGGCAGCCAGCCCTGGGAAAAGGGAGCGGGCCAGGAGTGCGGCTCTGATATCCCTGGCTGAGCAGGGAGCCCTGCCTGCCACCCCTGGGTCCCTGGGGCTGTCTCCATGCCACCAGAGTGGGAACCGAGGGAATGGAGAGGCTCTGGTCGTGGGATGCCTGCCTTTGCCTGCTCACCCCTGACATGCACGAGTGAGCATGTCCGCTCTCCTGAATCCTACGGAGGGAAATACTGGCTTGGAGAGCCCAGTGGAGGATGCACCATAGGGGATGCACCTGTGCAGGAGATGTGCTGGATGGTGGCGTGGCACAGGCTTCCTCCCGGAGCCCCGGATGGATGTACAAACCACAGTGAGAGCAAGAGCAAATGCCTCCCCCAGCACTTTCGATCACAGCCGTGGGTTGTGCATGCCTTGCTGCCGAACTCGCAGGGATGATCAATAGTTGTTTTTCTCCTGAGCCTTCACCCTGCTAGTGGGAGCCACTGGCCCTGTTACTTCCCTGGAGTGGCCAGGAGGAGCTGGCCATAGCAGGTTGAAGTGGGACCCGCTTCTTTGCACTTGCAGGATTATAATCCTCAAGAGCCACGGTGTGTACCACAGCCTGGAGCTTTGCAACTGGGCACTGGGGAGCTGGCGGCTCTGCCGAGGCTGCAGGGACAGCCGACACCAGTCTCTGGCTGGGGATGCTGGTGCTGGGGTAGCTGCGATTAGTCGTAAGCAAACTCTTAGGAGCAAAGGTCCCCGAGCTTGTGGCGTTCAGGAAATTTGCTCCCTGTGGTGACAGGTTTCACACTTCGTGGCAACTGGCAGTGGCTGCGTTGGTGTGTGCAATGCAGGAGGAGATACTCAGCTCCATGGCTCTGCCTGTGCCACCGCAGGTGCCTGGGGGGATGTACCCGCTGTGCACAGGTGGCAGAGGGAAGCCCGTGGTGCCAGGGACCAGGCTGCAGTGCCATGGGACACGGTCCCATCCTGCCTGGTGACAGTGCTGCTGACGGTGCCACTGTGGGGATTTTTCCCATGCTGGCAGCACAGGGGTGGACTCAAGACAGGCATTATAATCCCCACAGGAAGTATAAGAAAAGAAGCTATTTAAGTATTACCTCCTCCGCCTGGCGAGCCTGCAGCCAGGCCCTTATCAGGAGAGGGAAGGCAGATAAATCAGCTGTTCCTGTTAGGCAGATGAGCTTATAACACTCACGTGGCACCAAACCTTGCGGAAAAAGGTGCCAGTTCCTGGTGAGAAGGTGATGGAGGGGATGCTGGGGGCAGCCAGGATGGAGCCTGCCCACGGTCCTGCTGGTGGCCAAACATGGGGCAGTGAGTGACCGGCTTCGCCTCAGCTGCCAGGACCCCTGTCAAGAATTTCTCAGGGGCAGCAGCAATTCCCTGGGATTTTCATTTCTGCTCTTGTGCAGGCAGTACCTGGGAGCTGAACTCCTTTGGGGGAGGAGGGGGATAAAAAAGAGCGAAGGGAAATCAAA
The DNA here is from genome assembly GCF_031877795.1 of Strix aluco. Classification (NCBI taxonomy): domain Eukaryota; kingdom Metazoa; phylum Chordata; class Aves; order Strigiformes; family Strigidae; genus Strix; species Strix aluco. The sequence goes on along the minus strand of NC_133943.1, from coordinate 9,986,741 downwards.
GAAATTGGAGCTTTGATGCCTTTCTCTTTGAACCCAGGGGCTTGCAGAGCCGGGCAGTGATGGGCGAGTGGCTCTGGTGTGATGATGGGGCGCTGCTGCGGGATGGAGTATGGACCGGGGTCCCTTCATCCCATTTGTGTTTAGGAAAGCCAGGCCAGGCCCCCATGTGCCCGCTGTCCTGTTTTGGAGGGCAGGCGCTGCCCTTTATGTCAGACTGCAGATCAATGTGTTTTTGAAGGCAAACGAGAGTTTTTGCCCTGAAATGGTGTGGGCACCTGCTCTGAATGCTAAGCAGCTCCTTGGAAGGCAGTTTCAAAGCACAAAGGGCAGCAGGATGCGGGAGCAGAGCGCTCAGCCCCCTCCTACGACCCCCGGGGACTGCACCATCCCTTCCCAAAAGTCACAACAGAGAATTAAACATGCAGGAAAAAAATCCCCAAGGTGTCTGGCTCGTGGTCCTGGGGGTCTGGGTGGTGGCATCCCCCTTGGGAGGTCATTGCCTGTTTTGTGGTGGCCATGGTGGCATCTACTGCTCGGGGCGCAGCGCTGCCAGACCCACTCCTGGAGGATCATTTGGGGGGGGGGGCTGCAGCAGTGGCTTTATTTTGCAGGCAGCTGCTGCCGGTGGGACCTGCTGTGCTGGCAGGACATCAAGCAGAGAAGTGCAGGGGACCCGTCCCAGGGGTGTCACCAGCTCTAGTCCCCCCAGCCCTGTTGCTGGCTGAGCCTGTACAGAGCAGAGCATCCTTGGGGGCCAACACTGCAGAAGTTTGGGGGCGGCTGGTGCAGAGCCGTAAGGCTGCTCTGCACCAGCCACCTCCAAAATCCTGCAGCATCAGCCCCAGCCTGAATCCCCACATGGGGGTGGCACAGAAGCATCTTGCATGCCCTCAAGCTGCCACCCCATGCCCAGGGGGCTCGTGGGGCAGGGGGTCAGGACCTGCACAGAGTCAGCACCAAAGTGCTCCCTCCATAGATTCTCCTGCCTGCCTCTGTCCAGGTGATTTTCACCTCCTTTCATCTGGAAAACCACCAGCAAAAATCATATAACAACTTCCCTGGCAGCAGGAGAGGTGAAGATGCACTTGCACATTCACAGCAGGTGATTCTCTGTGCTGCTCATCGGAGGAGGATTACTCTGGCTCGGGATGCAGAGCAGCGCTCGAGCACCCCTGTCCCCCCGACCCGCACACAGCTGGGCACAGGGATGTGCAGTGAGGACAGAAGTTACCCACCCTCGGTTGTTGCTTCTCCTCCATCCCGCCTTGTGCCTGGCCTGCGAGAGGTGATGGGCAATGCAAAAATAGCCCAGTGTCATCCTTGAACAGCGAACATCCCAGTTGAGGGGAAAGAGGTCAGGGCAGTGCATCTGCAGGGATCCCCCCGTACCATGCCCAAGCGGAGACGCCTGGGAGCATCCGGCGATGGAAGGGCCTCTGGCCAGGGATGAGACCATCATCACGGTGACACGGATGCCAATGAGGGCTCCTCAGGAGTCGCTGTAATCTTATTCCAGGAGCAAATCACATTCCCAGCAGCTGAGGACATGTTAGGTCTTAATAAAAATGGTAATTCCCATCAGATTGAATTGGAAACAGGGAGAAGGGTTGTTGCTTCCCCTCACAAGCCCTCGCTGGTGCCCATGGGGAGCGTGGCAGTGTTGGAGCTGGCAGAGGGCTGTGCTGGAGGATGGGGCTCTGGCTGGAAAGCAGGACCATGGGGAGCTGCGGCAAAGCCCCACAGCTCCTCACATCCTCCAGGATCCAGCCTCAGCTCCTCTCCTGCCCATTCCCTGCCCTGACACTTGCCCGAGCCACCCAGCCCCGAAAGCCAGCACTGTTTGCAGTTTCCTAGGAGAGAAATCATGTTAAAAAAATTAATTACACACCTGAAAACAAAATCTGACTGCTCAAGTGCACATCAGGGATAAATGGTGTGCTCCAAATTAGACAATTTATAGCTTGAGTAAGTAATGAAGAAACCCAGCCAGGCGTGAAAGCGGAAGGGGAGTAACCTTGGAGGGGTGCAGGGCTTCCCCTCCCCAGCCCTCCTCATCCCCCAGCTCCTCCATCCCTCTGAGCATCATTACCGCTTGCTGAGGAACCCCAATTTGCTCAGCACAGCTGGCTGGGGTGGCTTCTTGCAGCCCCAACCTGGGGAGTTTAGCAGGGATTTTGGGTGAGTTTGAGCCCTTGTAGAGCTCGGAGATGGGGAATAGCCCTGGAGAACGGGACAGTTGGGACAGGTAATGGAGCAGAGGGATGTGCTGCGCGTCCCAGGGCGAGAGGGGCTGCGTAGGTCCTGCCACCTTGTGGCAACCCAGCAAGCCGGGGTGTCCAGCATGGGTGAGCCCCACTGCTCCCCGGCCCCCCCGGCATCCCCCAGCCCATGCTGGCCTCTGCAGTCCTCTGCCGTGCGGTGCGTGGGAGGGCTGGCAGCACGCTGCTGAGGAACGGGCAGCTCTCCAGGCTTGCCGGCAAGAAGAAAATAATTTCTTTGCCTTATTTTTCCCTTTACGGTGTCCCAGCCCGGTCTACAAGTGCAGGGATTTAAAGGGGCTGTGCCCCAGTGCCATCACCCCGGGTGAGTTGATGTAGCTGGATCCGTGTGGTGGAGCTGAGCTCTCCCTTATGCATGGGCTGGTGGCTGTGGGTGCTTCCTGGCTTGCCTGTGGAGAGGGACCAGCTACGGGGACTATCGCTGCCCCAGGCACCCCCCTGGGCAGAGCTGGAGTGCGGGCAGCACCTGCGAGAGGTGAGGAAATGCCCTGTCCCCCTTGCATTGCCCGCAGGGGACCCGCCACTCTGGGACCCCCGACTTGCAGGGAGCTCGGAGCACAGCATCACCCCAGAGAGCCATAGGGACTGACCCCCCTTCACTTACACCCCTCCCCAGCTCCCCATGTGCTGTCCACCAGCTCCAGCAAGGGGACGGATCCCCTCAAGCTTCCCGGGCTGCCGACGTGATGGTGCACGGGGCTGGGACCAGCCTCTCTTCTCCCCTCTCTGCTCGACTCCCACCTCTGCTCAGAGCCGCCTCGGAAACCAGCCAGCTAATGATGCGAGATGCGGAGCAGATGGGGGACCTGACGCTATACTCCCCAGCAGCGGATTAAGCATGCAAATGGATGTATAGCGACGCAGTGCCTCTTGGCCTGTATCCTTTCCACCCCCACCACGCGTATGGCATTTCAATTCGCAGCCCCCAGGCCCCCTGCTCGCAGCACCCCCGGCCTGGCCTGGAGCCACACATGGAGGGCAAGGACGGACAGACGGACGCAGGGCTGGGGATGGTCCATGCAGCCCTGCCTGCGTGCAGGATGGCACCTGGTTTGAAAAAGCTCCTTGAATCATAAATTCCCCCCCATGTCCCTGCAAGACAGCAACAGTCGTGTGGATGAACTGCATTTACTGCATCGTTTCCTCTGCCCCCTTCTTGTGCTACTTTTGCAGCACCGGTGGATGCTGCTGCCCCATGGCCTGTTTTATGGGAGAGGTGCTGTGCAGAGAGGTGGGACCAGGGCTGGGACAGGGACCTAGGTGCCACAGCCGCCTGGCTGTGCTGGCCTTGGGGACACGGGCGAGCGCCGCAGCAGGGATGCCTGGGGCTGCTGGCAGAGCCACTCATGTCCTGGGGAATGCCAAGGGGCAGCAGTTCAGCTCCTGCAACACCTGTGACCACTTCTCGGCCTCAGAAAGGCTGGGAAACGTGATCTGCCTCAGTCCTACCCCACCTCCCAAATCTGCAGGGAGGGCCAGGGCTTCTCTGAACTGCCTGACGCCACTGCATGCCCTGGGGGGACTGGGGCAGCCCTGGGGGGACCAGTTCAGCGGGAATGGGAGCAGAAAGTCCCCCTCCCAAAAAACACCAAGTGTCCCCTTCACAAGGCAGGGTGAAACTGCCTCCACCTGCAGCATTGCTCCTTCAGACCATCTCTGCCACCGCAGCACAGCACGGTGCAACGCCGTTATCTCCAATGCCTGGGAGCAGGGAACAGATTAATATTCATCACAAGGGAGCGGAGCATATGGAATATGAATAATGCTAATTGTGTCTGTATAGATTTAGCGTAAGAAGCTTCCATGCATTAAGGAGGGAGGGAATTAGTCCTTCTCCGAACCGTTTCAGACTCATTTGTGGCGAAGAAGCGCCTGCCTGCCTGCGGGTTTCGAGACGGGGGTGAGGATAAAACTTGTGTCCCATGCCTGAGTGCGGGAGAGGCTCGGGGATGCGGGGCGGCTGCGCGGGTGGGCGCAAGCACCCTCTGCCTCTCAAAAAACTGAGTGATGGTGTAAACTCGGTCACTGCAGATGCCAAGGAGGAAAAGGCGCTGCCTGCAGATATATAAGCCCTGCTGCCATGGGCTGCTCTGACCAGAGACCCCTGCAGGCTGCCTGCACTGGAGGCAGCTCTGGGCCTGCCCTGCCTGGGCTGGTTCTCCATGTGCATGGCCCTGCTGGGCTCTTGGTCCCTGGGCCAAGATGCTGTAGTGCAGTGCTGGAAGATGCATCATGTTCCCACCCTGGGTGCATTTCCCTGACCCTAGGTGCAGGCAGCTGCTGTGGGTGGCAGGGAAGGACCTGGCAGGAGGCAGTGCCCTGTGTGCAGGGGGGCTGGAGTGGTTAACAAGGCGCTGAGGGCGAGAAAACTCCTTGCCTTAAACATTCATCCTATTTGCCTTCTGGGGAGAAGAGCTGGTGCCTCATTTTAATTGAATCAGCTCATGGTTTTAATAAGGTGAAGAGGAGAAGGCTCATTTGCTCAGCTGGGTGGTAGAGGCAGGCAGGGAGAGCAGGCTGGGCGCTGCACAGCTGGGGCTTTGGCAGAGCCCCGAGGGGCACAGGCGAGTGTGTCCCCTCCTTGTGTGGCATGGGCTGACACGGGGCAGTGTCACCTTGGTCGTGGGGGACCCTGTAGGTGCAGCAGGACCAGGGCCCCCTCCCCTCAGGGCACAGTGCTGAGCCTCCCCCATGCCCCAGCGCTGCAGCAGGGGGTTGGGGTGGGACACCCCTCTTCTGCTGCGCTCCTCAGAGATGGCCCTGTGGCCACAGGGAGCTCAGAAGGGACTGGGGTCATCCCTCTCCTGGGGATTAGAGCTGGCCAGGGAGGAGGTTTTGCAGCTCCAGGAGAGGATGGAAAACACCCGGGGTCTGGCTACTCCCTGAGATGCCCCCTGGCACCCCTGCAGCTGCAGGGTGAGGAGCGCTCCACGCCCTTCCCTGGGCTCTCCAGGGCCAGCAGCCATAATTGTCTCAGGCTTGACCACTGGCCTCATTCTCCCCTCCCATCCCTGAGAACGTGGGATTCCTCTTCCTGCACTTTGATCTCTCCAATTTTTAGCTCATTCTGGCTGCCTTATAGGCACTAATCCCTCTGCAGGCATCGGGGAGAATCCACCTACACTCCATGCAGCAATCACTTAAGTCTTATTGTGTAAACAAAATCTCAGACACGAAATCCGTAATCCTTAATGGTTGAAGCCTCCAATACCTGTTCCCCCGTGTCCTGGAAGGGAGGAAAGGTCACTGCCATGTTTGCTCCCACCCTCAACCTGAGCCCAGATTAAACATCCGTGCATGCTTTTAACTGTGGGTTTTTCCTTTCTTCCCTGTGGTCCACGCCAGTGAGCCGCCCCCGGCCACCTCCCTGCTCCATTGCATTTGTTCAGCTTAGGGGATCAAACTGGGTGATATTTGGAGTTGGGATGTTTAAAATGCAAATCTCCCCTTGATAGATAAGTGGAATTTGCTCCCTGTTATGAAGGGAACCTCTGGGGAAAGCCGAGTGCTGTGGCCGACCATCTCTGAATGCAAAATCCAGCCGGGGGAGGGAATTACTGCCTCCCCCCCAGCGCAGCACATCTAGGCAAACACTCGTGCCGTAACCATCCTCACCACCATGAAGGTGTCTGAATCTCCCCCAAACACAGTGGAGAGGTAAGAGCTGCAGAGCCAGCAGGGAAACCTGCGGTATTTCTGGGTTACAGCCAGGGGGGGAGAAATCTCAGTGGCCGCTGGTGTAATCCCAGAATTGATGTTTTCTTTCTCTGCACCCGGGGTGCTGCTGATGTATCATTGTCTCTCCCTCCCAGCTCGGAAATTAAAGCTTTCGCCACTTTTCTCGCTGCAGAGGAACAAATGTGTGTCTGAGAGAGAGATTTACACTTTCCTTTCCCTTTTGGAAATGGAGCGTGATTTTCCAGCTACTGCAGATGCTGGGCCTGTCCTGACGCATTGAGACAGGCTGCCGGGGCAGGGGGGAGAAAGAGTCCCCCACCTGCCCCCTCTCCCTGCCTGCCCACAGCAAACCGGGTGGGTTTACACCCCAAAGGGTTTGGCTGAGAGAAGGCTGTGGTCTTGTGTTGCCCCCTCTTCACTCCCATACGTGCCCGCCCTTGTGTCCCCCCCTTGCACATCCCTGCCTGGGGGTGCAGGCTCCAGGCTGGGCTGATTCACCTCCTGGCGTGGCTGTGCTTGGAAACTGCTAACCCCCCCCGTGAAGGGAGGAGAACCAGAGCATCTTTAGGGAAAAAACACTCGATTTGCTGCCAGCCCCATCCAGGATGTGACTGCAGACACCAGGCTGCAGCTGGTTTAGGGGATGCGGGGGGCTCGGGGAGGGCTCGGGGGGCATAAACTGCATGAGGACTGGGATGGAGAGGAGCAGCCCCGGGTGGGAAAGCCCTGGGAGGACTGTGGGTCTGTCCCCAGCCCTGGAGCTGTGCAGAGACAGCGGCTTCTTCCCTGCCTGCAGCTGACTTGCCTGCCCCCAGTCCCCTGCTCACCCAGCAACAATTTAAGCAAAGGGGAAAATCATAAAGCAGAAAAAGTTCAAGCTGGCTCTTTGAGCTGGTCCTGGGCTCCTGCAGTGTCTGGGGGCTTCCCGCAAACCACGATGCACCGAGGAGTATCTGGAGCCTCATAAATATACTCTGGGAATGGAGGAAAAGGGATTTGAATTTCAACTTTGATGCATAATGTGCTTTCTCGAAAAAAACAGCCTTCTTGGCAGGGACCAGACAACTTCCCACTAAATCTCCTGAAGGAGCGTGTTGCCAGTTGCAGAGATAAAACCTCAATGAAACACAATTAGCTTCCAATTGGATTAGCCAAACTCGCCTCTCTCCTCCCACCCAGCCACCCCGGCCCGGTAGCGGGATGGGGACCACTCGGTGTCAATCTCCTGTGTCCCCAGCCCGCTGGGAGGGGGACGGCGGCTCTGTCCTGGGGGGGAGGATAACCCTCTCTTCACGGTTAAGGGGAACCGACGTGTGATAAATGCACATGCACGAAAGCCGGAGCGCTGCAGGGCAGCCCCTGCCATCTCACCGAGGAGAGCTGCTCATCATGGCTGGTTTGCTGCGGTTCTCTGTGGCTTGGAGGCTGGTGGGAAGCCGGGGGCAGGGTCCCCATGTTGTCCCCTACGGTAGAGCCAGCTCGGGGTCGGGACACGACACTGCTGCCTCCCTTCCCTGTTCAGTCCCAAAGCAAGGAGAAGGGGCAGATGGGACCTGCAGGCAGCAAAGGTTGCCGAGAGATTTTTTCTTTAGGCAGAAATATCTTCAATATCGATTTTTTTTATGATTTATAAGCTGAGATGTTTTCTAGTCTTGGAGTTTTTAGGCTTAAGCATCAGTCATGGTGGGAATGTCTCACCCCTGTTTGCCCCCAATTCCCTGAGTATCACACTGAGCCAAGACACGTATCAGCCTCACTTGTGCCCCAGGCACCTTTTCGGAGCAGGATCCTGCCTCCAGGCTGAGTCACGGTGCCCCGGAGCCAGAGGAGGTGGGAGAAACGCCCCGGAGCCATCCCGGGGAGGGGAGTGCTCCCCCAGCCCTGTAGCATCCGCCCCGCCAGGGAGCAGCTGCTGGAGGGACCAAGAGATGTTAGCAGGGCTCTGAGGGGAAACCGGCCCATTAATTAAGAGCTTAATTACCCAATAATGAACGGTGGACTTAGCTCAACCTTGAAGCAGGCCAAGTGAGTGAAGCACCCTGGGGGAGGGAGGGGGGAGGTGAGATGCGGTATTTGCAAATATCTGCAAGATCTATACATGGAGAGGACAAAACCCCGCAGCCCCCTCGGTACCTCTGTCCCTGTTGTCCCCAAGGTGTCCCGATGCGCTCTTGCTGCCAGCCCCCACGTCAGTCCCATCACCCTGCTCATGGATTGGCATCCATCTCCTGCCCAGGGAAAGGGGCTCTGGCCCCACTGCCGCACTTGGGGGGGTTATGGGGTGCCCGGCTCTCCCGCAGAACAGGACGGCTTCGCATCTCAGCCTGGGGAATGAAGATGAATGACTTAAACGTAGCCTGGAGTTGGCGCAGCCCAGGGATATGGTGCCAGCAGGAGGACATGGAATGGGGACCATTTGTCCCTCTGGCAATACGACATACCCCGGGGAAAGGGTGGCCTGTGGGGTGGGAGTTTCTGCTGGTGGAGGAGAGAGGAGAGTTTGTGAGCTGGAAGGGAGAAGGATTTCTTTGGCTTCGTGCATTTTGCTGCAGAAAGGCGGTTTCAGCTCCAAGGGTAGGGGAAATGAAACAGAAAAATGCCTCCCATTAAGCAAAAGGGATGGAGAGCACTGTGTAATAGTGCTGTCTGCAGGGGCTTCTTGCTCTGACTTTGCATCCAGCGTAGCCTTGCACCAGCGCCTGGAGGGAGCCGTGCTATGGCGAGATGTGCTGCTGCGGGAGATGGGAGCCGGAGGCGATGAGCTCCTGGCCCTGCTGCTCTGGGGTGGGGACAGCCGCGCCTGTCACCCACCCCATGGATGACAGGCAGTGCCTGGGGAGAGGGTGGGCAGATGCTCTCCACGCAGATCCCTGTGATCGCCCAGGGAAGTCCCTTGGGGAGACTGGGATCCCCATGATGTGAGCTGAGTCAGAGGCATAAGGAGCTGCTGGAGGGGGTTCACTCAGAGTCCATAGCCAGCACCGAGGGTCAACTGGCCACTGGGACACGGGCAGTGCTGGCACATCCTCTCGCCCTGTCTTCATCTGCATCTGCATGGCCCCAGGGAACAGCCCCCAGCAGAGACCCTGACCCTGGCAGGCACCCCCAGCCCAGGCAGGGCATGGCTGCGGGTGTTCATCAGGGGATGCTCTTTCCTCCCCCTTTGATGTTAGTTTTTTTTAAAAAGCCCAAATAGATGTGATGGGTGTGTGGCAGGAAGAACAACATTCTCTCCAGAGCTTTCCCGAGTAATTCATCCTCTGAGAAATTAATTATCAGTGCCGGCGCTGCGTTTAATCAGCATCAGTGACTGTATGCCTGGGGTCGGAGGGCGTTGCTGTCTCTGTTTCCAGCGGCTCTAGGTTCCTGCCGGCTGGGAGGAGATCTGCTGCTGTCGCTGGCATGAGAGCTGGAAGCAGGGAGAGCCGGTCAGGCTGGGAGCGTGCGGCCTCAGCAGCTGTGCAAACACCACTGGGGCGGCAGCACCCTGCCTGCCCTGCCAGGGTGGGTGGCTGCAGCAGGGCAGCCCCGGTGCTGAGAGCAGCTCAGACGCCTGCAAGGGAGTCCCAGGGTGCCCATCAGGCTGGGAGCAGGAATATAGCCTGGGAGATGGTGGCCTGTGACCCAGCACCCCATCCTGCACCGGGGACAGCAAACCCACACGGACAGCGTGCACACTTGTGTGTGTGTGTGTGGGTGTGCGGCACACTGGGAAGGCAGATGTTGCAATGTTTGTTTGCTGGGGGGGGGGACACGGGGGCATCTGTTCCAGCAGAGCTGCCTCTGGCATCCGTCTCCCTGACAAATGGTGTTTGGTTTGGTGGTAGAGCCTTAATGAAAGCGGTGCCGGCTGCAGGCGCAGGGAGGGGAGCACCTGCCTGAACAACACTCTGGGGGAGAAAGGAGAAGAAAAGGACAAAAGGACGTTGGACACAGCCCTTGGCAATGGCCAGATGGCTCCCATGCAGGGCCTGTGCCTCGCTGCCTGGCTGGGGACACCTGGCCCTCTGCAGCCAGCCCTGCATGATGGGGTCTTGGGCTACCAGCAGAAGGTGCGCTGCTAACGGGGGGTGGTGGTCTGGGGGTGCCCTTCAGCCTGTTTTCTGGGTGTGAGAAGACACTGGCTGGTGTGTGGGTGCCAGCTGGTGCTAGGTGGGTGTTATGAGGCCGTGCAGCCCCCGAACCGGAGGGCAGCAAGCTGGAGGCACCGCCTGCGTGCAGCAGGGGCTGCCACTGCCCCGGGCTGCAGGTATGGGGTTGTCCGGGATGATGCTCTCCCAGCAGGGCCAGGACATGTGGCTGGACAGACGGACACGCCTCTGTTATGCAGCACCGGTAGCTGCAGGTGCAGCAGTGCCACCCCAGTGTCTGGGGGACACCGAAGCCCTGGGGCCAGCAGGACCTTGGCTAAAGGTGGACTTTTTGGAGATGGGGGGGTGATGGGTTTTGGGGACCTCTGGCACTGCTGCCCTGGGGGAGCTGGAGGTCCCTTGATTGGGGGACGTGTTTCTGTCATACTTGTGCCCTCTAGTGGCTTTGACCCCTCTCTGGTCCCATGGCCACGTTCCTGGTCCCATGGCCATCATCCTTGCACCCCTGGCACTGCCAGTCTTGGCATTCACAGGTGGTGGGGAAACGCTGGGCGAGAAGGGCTCAGTCAGGCCAGGAGGGCACCTTGGCACTGCGTGATGCCGTCCCCATGGTCATCTCCTTCAGGCTGGAAGGGAGTGCTTCTCCTTGCTTTCAAGATGGTTTGGCATGGAAATGTAATTTTTAGATCTGGAGGGAGGCAATGGATACCAAAACCTTTCCAGAGGCTTGAATCCCCAGCTAAAATCGGTGGGTGAGTGACCCCAATATGCATTTTATTCCAGGAAATCAAATCTTGAGATTTCTAACACAAAGTTTCTCATTTTTTGACTGCTTGGGGCTATTTGTTACCTTTCTGTCTCCACTGTGTTTAATCATGACAGCCTGAAAAAAACCCCCACACTTTTTTCTCATTATTCTGATGTTTCTCTAAAGGAAATAAATGCTCCTTCACCTCTGGCCCATGGCAGCCACTGCTTCTTAGTTGTACTCCTCAGGGAGGGGATGCCTGGACACCCTGTGGCTGCTCCTGCCTCCGCGTGCCTCTCCCCTTCAACGTGTCTCTTCTCTGCGTGTTTTTGGATCCTACCCAGAGCTGCAGCAAGGATGGAGAAGGTGGTTTGGTGGGAAAAGACCAGCCAGGCACCACAGGTCCCTAGGGTGGGTGGTGGAGCAGGGTGGGGATGGGGTCCCATGTATCAGGGCAGTGTAAGCTCCGTGTTCCCCACAGGGGTAGGAGGATGGGGGTGTCCCTGTGCATTTGGCAGCTGTCCCTGTCTGCACTCCCACTGCTAGCAGGGGGATATTTCCTATCTGAGAAAGCAGATGTTGGTTAGGAGCTTCCTAAGCAGTTTCTCTTCCCTCCTAGAATTACTGCTTGGAGAGAGAATATAAATTCTCTTTTGTTGTTGGTTTAGAGGAGAACAAAACCAAATGCCACCTGGAGAAGTTCCTGCTGCTGCACCCCCAGGGGCTGGAACTGCTGCTTTAGGGCTGGGATTAGCCCATCACCGAGAAAGCCTGCTGATGTGGGATTAGCGTGTATGGCGGCTGCGGTGACAGCAGCGACCTGGAGCAGCAGCATCACCCTGGCTGTACTTGCACTGAGCCAACCCATCCCCATGGCCTCCCGACCGGTCCATGCACTGAGCGGTGTCAGGCCTCTGCCAGCCCGCTGAGGGGCTCGGGGGCAGCAATGCCACAGACTGCATTTTGGATTTCTCCCCTTTCCAGCCTCGTTAGTATTGAAATTAAAAGCAAGTGTTTGTGAATTGGTAGCTGTTCTCCAAGACCCTAATTAGCAAATCTCTTCATCCCCTGGGGCTGCAATCTAATAATCAAAAAAAACCCAACACCCAAACAAGCCCCAAACCTTGTTTGATGGATCGGGAGTGCTACTGGAACAGTCGGAAGCGGCTCTTCCTGCTTAGTATGGTAATTAAGCACTTCAATTGCAATTATTTTTGCAATTAGATAAGTCTCTAATTGTTATCATAGGTGGCAGGGGTTTGGGTGTGTGTTTGCCAGTTCTTTCTCCCTGAGCTGGAGCAAAGTGTGGATGCTAACAGGTGATTCAAGGCCTGCTCCTGTCGGCTTTGTCTGGAGAGGAGTCCTCTGCGTGCTTGGCTGTGGAGACTTGTTTCCAGCCTCTTTGCAAAGGAAGGTGCTGGTGAGATAATTTCTCCTTCTGCTCTGGGGTTCTCACCCCTGGGGTCTTGTAGCTCTCTGTCCCCAGGCCACACGCAGGAGGCCCGGGGAGGGGACATCGCCTGCCAGGGCATCACCTTGCCGCAGGTCTCTGCCTGCCCGTGGATGCTGTGGTGGGGCTCAGCGCTGCCCGGGCTGGGTGCTGTGAGGTTCGGGGGCTGCATCCCCCCCCTCCCCCGGTCCTCCTTGCTCTCCGGGAGCCATTTGCTCTTTGCAACCACTAATGACTAGTGAAAGGGCCAACTCCACGGAGGCTCAAGTGGTTGAGTGCTGAAAGGAAAGGCTGTGGTGGCTCTGGGGTGACAAGGGGATCGGGGGAGCGGAGCGGGGTCCGGTGCGCCGGGTCGGAGGGGCGCCCTGCCCGAGCCGTGGGTGTTCGGGGGTACCCGCCCGCTGTGCCCGTGGGTGAAGCCCCGTGGCGTGGCCGCCAGCGAGGGGGCCGGGCGGGCAGGTCTGTCCCAGGCAGCAACCAGGGGGAGCTCCGAGCCTGCGCTGCCGCCGCGCCGGCCCGGGGGGCGGCGGGGGCGCGGGGGACGGTGGAGCGGCAGCACCGCGCCCGGCGGTGCGAGTCCGGGTGTCCCCCGCTCCCCCAGGGTGTCCCCCGCTCCCCCGGGTCCTGACACTCACGCGGGGGGGTCAGGCACCCCCGCCTGGCTCTGTGCAGGGAGCCCCTTCCAGCCCCCCGCCCCCCGAGGCTTGGGGCAGGAGTGTCCCCGAGCACCTGGAGGGGGCACCTGGGACCGAGCTCTGCCCTCACCCGTTCCCCTTCCCCGGCCAGAGCCCTGGCACACACAAAACCAGCTGGCCTGGGGGTCAGTGCCCTCCCTTCCTGGGGGGATCCCGCAAACTGTCCCCTGCTGTGCCCTGGGGGTGCTCTGGGGCGCAGAATGAGCATGCTGTGCCCGGGGGTAACGTGGGTCAGGCTTATTTCAGGAAGAAAACTCTTGCCCCACAGCACCTTGTTCGTTCCTGTCCTACCTGGTCCTCACTGCCTGCTGCTCCCTGCTTCCCACCAGCTCAGGGACTGGCGGGGGGGATCATCTAGCTGGTCCCACAGGGGAAGGTGCTCTTTGAGGGGGTGCCAGCCCTTCCTGGGCTGGCTGCAACACGTGTCCTGGGGGGTTGTGTTGTGTGTGTCCAGGCTGTGTTCCAGCAGAGGGATGGGAATGGGACAGCAGGGTACGGGGGAACAGGGAGGCTCTTCCTAGGACAGAGCATACACAAATAAATGAATCATCTCATTTTCCCTCTGTGTTAAATAGGTTTTTATACCACTGAGGACTTCTGCACAAGCTTGGTGCAGAAACATCCTGTTTTGGTAGTCTTAGTGCTGAGCTGCCGGGAAGGGCAGAGCTCAGGGTCAAACCCTGGCTGCTTAGTGTCCCCCCGTGGCCCAGCAGGCTCCAGGGCCTCTCTCCTTCTTGCAGTGGGGCTGGGACAGGGGTTGTGAAGCAGACACAGAGAGCAGGGACAGACCCAATAATCCCCAAACCTTCCCAACGGGGGAGGCAGTCTTGCCCCAGCATGGATGCTGCAGGACTGGGTGTCCTGTGCACAGACATCTGGCACTCCTGGCTGCCAACATCCGCCGTGCTGAGCCCTCCTGCCGCATAACCCCTGCCCCGCTCTGAAGGGTGGATATGTCCCTTGGACAAGGTACCAGGGAGGGTAGCACCTGTGCTCCCCTTCTCTGTCCTAGGCTGGTCTGTCTGGCACCAAAACCTTGACCACAGCCCCTTTTTTTCCCCTGCCCTGTGCCCTCTCAGCCTGACCCACTGCCTGGGGAGGGCACCCCCATCCCAGCCCTGCCAGGAGCACACGCTGGCTCCTGACCCAGCTCCTTGGGCACCACTGCCTGCTGGTGCGGGGCTTGATGCTGGAGGTGTCACAGCCTCAACAGGGCAGCGAAGAGGCTCTTCTGCAGCTCCTCTGAGGGCTCTTCAAACACATCACCCTCCTGGGAAGAAACTTGGGCAGGCAAAGGCCTCTCCAGCAGTGTTTGGGGATGGAGCAAATGCTGCATGCCAGAGCAGGGATCCTGCAGGGGAACAGAAAGGGGTTTCAACGGCTTTGCAGGTGGGTGTCTCCCCCCACCCCCCCTCCTCTTTTCTTGCTCCCCAGCATAACAGATGCTGCATTAAGCACCCACTGTGCCTGGGAGGGACTGTGGTGTGATGATGAGGATGCTCTCAGCAGATCATGGCTATACGCTGACATTTGGGTAGAGCTGAGCGTCACCCCGGGACCCATCATCTGACATCCCTCTGAGTAGCATCACTTTGCTTTGTGGCTTCCTCTGCCTGCTCTTCCCATCCACTTGGTCCAGCCAGCAGTGGCAGGGTTGTGACCTCTGCAAATAGCTTGATAAAAGAAGGTGTCCTGGGGTCGGCAGCTCCTGGGTGCTCCTTCTCTCATGGCCCCTCTCCCTGCCACCGCACGTGGGTTGGGGACTCTTTCAGGCAGGTGCCCCATGCGAAGTGACATTTCCTGTCCCCACCCCCATGGTGCAGAGAGGAAATCTGTGGCCACACCAGGACCTCAGATCTGCAAACCTCTCCCTGACGACTTTGCTTTATTCTGCTGATTAGATTAGCAATCTCTCAGGGGATGACTGGTGTTTCACGTTTACCTCATGGAAACTAAATGGGTTTCAGAACATGTGCAGCACAGAGAGGGAAAGCATGAAGCAGAAGAGCTGCAATTGGTGTCCCCTCTGCCCCTGCTGTCGGGCAATGATGGCAGCAGAGATGACTCTGCCTTGTGTCTGCACTGCTGGGGGGTTCACTGTGAGCTGTTGTACCCTCCAGGCTTGGGGTTCCATGCTGCTCCCTCTTGTGGGGCAGTGCTGGGGGCTGTGATGATGCTCCCCCGGGGAAACAGCCTCTGCACTGCCACCTCCCCGCTGAGCGATGCTTGTGCCTTGGTATGTTGCATTGAGGGACTTGCAGCCCAGTGGGGCCTGATGGAGCCATGGGGACCTCGCTGCCCTGTCCTGCTTTTGCCCCCTTGCTCTCCAGGCCTCTAGTTCTCCTGCTGACGGGCAATGGCATTTCCAGGGTGATTCATGGGGAGTCCCTCTGAGACGTGCAGGCTGATGCTGTGCCCCAGGGTGGGGGCCTTGCGCTCTCCTGCAGCAGCCCCAGCTCCATCCCAGCTGCACATGTGGGCAGGCAGGCAGCACCATTGCCATGACCTTGGCTAAGGTTAGTAATGCTCAGTGTGCGGCAGGGACAAGTGTACTTAGCTTCCAGCACATGGGTGACCGTATTTCCCCCTCCAGGGCACAGTCAATATGGGAGAGCCCAGGTTATCAGCATGCAGCGTTGGAGGGAGAGCATGCGGAGGTCAGGGTGACCTTGCCTGGCTCTTCCTGAGACGGGCTGCACAAAGTGGCTCTCTGGAGCCGAGAGGCATCCCCATGCATGGCAGCTATGTCCTCCAGCCCAGCACTGCTGGGAGAGAGCGGCAATGCCCGGTGCAGCAACAGCCCCTCACCCCGGGAGCCCTGCCAGCATTCCTGTAAAAGCTGCTAGCAATTTATGTGGAGCTGACGTAGGTTTGCATGAAAATGAAGTGTGCTGGAAATCCATGCTCTGAATGCAGCTGCCTCTGCAGTGTGTGGAGGGACAGGCAGGATGCAGGCATCTTCCAGGGCATCGCAGGGTGGTTGTGTAAGCCCACCCCTCCAGGACAGCCATGGGGTGCACATCTCTGTGCACCTCCCCTGGGCTTGGGGCTGGGTTTGGAGAGCAAATGGTGCTGGAGAGAGGAGTGAGGATTCACCTCTGATAATATCACCCTCTGCACCAAGTACCATTGGGACGGGATGGCTGGACCAGGGAAAACGCAGTGGGTGCCACAGCACGGAGAGCTGCCCCCTTCCTTCGCTTGTACCCAGCGACCCTGGCCCTGTACTCACCTTGCAGCCCTCACCTCTGCTGCTGAGTTTCTCCCTGAAGAAAACTGAGTGTTGTCCTTTCAACCTCACAGGATTTTGGAAGAGGGCAGCCAGGAGTTGAAGTTTGGGAGACATGGGTCCTAGGGCAGCGGGCTGGCTGAGACTCATGGGAAAGCTCTGGTGCTGGAAAGGGTTAAATTGCACATGAAGATGGAAAGAAAAGCAAGAAAAAGAATAGATCAGTTGGTCAGTGCCAGTCTGGTCAAGCCTGGCTTTGCTCTGTGAAGCACCAGGTACTGCCTGGCTGGTGTCTGCCCCCCGGGGTGGCAGGCTGGGGTGGGCACGTCGTGACTGGGACAGTGATCCTTTCCTACGGCAACTGGCTTCTCTCTGCCCGTATATTGTGGCCACAGTCCTGCCCCAAACTGCCCTGAGTACAGCTGATCTGTGCAAGAGTGTGATCCAGAGCCACTCGCCCAACTCTGGCATTTTTTGCCTCCCTGTTAGTGCTGAATGCTTCTTCTCTTGGGCTTTTCATCTCTCTGGACCTCAGGGACTGGTCTCATAACCTACAGCCATGCCGGCTGCTCGGCCTGCTCCTCTTCAGAGTCCTGTCTCACTGCAGTGAAGCAGGTTCCTGGGGTCCATCAGGTGTTGTGCATACAAGTAGTGCTTTCCATTACCAGTTTTGTGTGAAGTGAATTGCCTTGCCTCTCTGGTGCCTGGTGGGGAGACAGAAGCAGCTGTCTTCCCTTGCATCTCTGCCTGGCCCTTTAATGGCTGCAGTGCTCCTGTGGCCTTTTGGTTCCCAAAGCAGCAGTGACTGACTTCCCGTCCCTGCTTCTGACACCCCTGAGACCAGCTGCAGTTCTCCAGTATTCTCACTCTTGTTTGTTGGTCTTTTCTCTATGCGTCATAACTGGAAAGAATATTGTTAAGGGCAATGGTTCAAAATATTGCCGGTTGCACTTCCCTCTGAATGACCCCGTGGAGCTGCTCTGAGCAGAGCTCTTCTGAGCTCTGGTCCTTCTTATTTGGGGGGGTTATGAGTTTGTGGAGTGATTCTTGTTGGTCTTTTTCTGTTAACGTGGCCAGGGCAGACGAGTGGGAAGACTACGCGGAAGGGAAGTGGGGAGAGGAACCAGCTTGGTTCGTGCTTGGGGTGAAATTGGCTGCCAGGCTTTTGGTGTACAGGTAAATGCTGTGCCCGCCTGTCTTGTATGGTATTAGTTGATCCAGATCATCTGAGAAGAGCCGATGTTTATATATCTGACTATGGAAAAAAAGGGTTGGAAGGGGCCTCACATGATCCTTGGTATATCCTTCCTGTTCAAGCGAGCAGGCTAAGAAGGGAAGTAGTGACAGTAAAAGCAATAACTGATTATTTGGTGCTCAAGCAGCTCTTATCTGATTGCGAGCAGAAACCACAGTAGTGGTGTTGTGTAGGATGGGAAGAAGATCTCTGGATTTAGAAAGGTCAAGAAACATCCTCATGCTTGAGTCTTCCCCTCTTGCTTCCCCACAGGTCCTGTGTCTTGTGTATCTGCACTGTTGTGGCACTGGCTGCCGCTTGCCCTCTTCCTTGCAACCTCCTGCACACTTGGAAGCAAATCCAGCTGGGATCTCGCTGGGGCTGATTTTAGCGGTGGGGGAGCTTCACCCTGCAGGGGTGAGGACAGTCTGGAGCCACACGCCAGGTCCCTGTGCTGGGGCTTTTGCCAAGTCCTGCTGACACTGGGCACCCACATGCTGAGAGTTTGGGGACAGAGGTCCCCTGGTTGCTGCTGGCCCCAGTGTGGGCTTTGGATGTAACTCCCATAGCAGGATCAGGCCCTCAGGGGAACC
The DNA here is from genome assembly GCF_031877795.1 of Strix aluco. Taxonomy (NCBI): domain Eukaryota; kingdom Metazoa; phylum Chordata; class Aves; order Strigiformes; family Strigidae; genus Strix; species Strix aluco. The sequence continues at coordinate 9,968,744 of NC_133943.1, read as the reverse complement.
AGGGGAAGGACCTTGTCTACCCGGGAAAGCTGGGAGGGGGAAAGCCAGGAAGTGAGTGACCCTGACCTCTGCCAGAAAAACAGAAACCTGTTGTTCTTCCCCTTTCTTTCCATCTCCTTGTTCTTGCTTTGTGGTAAAGCAGCACTTTGAGAAGTCATTGACGTTTTTTGTCTCTTCTTCCTCTCTGTTGCGTAGGGAAGTCCCGCTGATGCGTTTCCCATCACCAGCTCTCCCTGGCTGGCTGCAGAGCCCCGGTGCATGAGCTCCTGGTTTGCTCAGGAGCTGCACTTGTGTGTGAGTAAACAGCACAGCTCTTTGTCTCTGTATGTTTGCAGAAGCATCTCTACTGTGCCAGGCACATGCTCTCCATATGTTTTTATATACAACCTGCAACTACGTTTACCAAATGCTGTACCTTTGCGCACTTTATTAGTTCCTCAGAAACTAAAAAGGCAGCCCCAGGAACTGTGTTTTCGTATTTGTTCACACTCATCCATCCTTCTGTGTCTCCTGGGGCAGACTGCCCTGCCCCAGGCTGCCCATTTGTCTTGGGAAAGTCACATCTGAACCCCAGGGGAGGCACGATGCTGGCTAAGCCTTCTGGATGGCTTTGTCCTTGGGTTCACCTCTCTACATTCTCCTTTTGGTGCCTTGAGACTGTGTCTCTGGGACAGGATCAAGGGCATGTGCTGCAGGAGAGCATGAGCACGGCTTCTTTGCTGTCATGCTGGGAACGGAGAGTCAAAGGACTCCTTATCTATGGATGGAAAGTTTCTGGGCTGCTTATCAGATACTGCCTAGAAGGTAGATTAAAGTCTCGGGAGCAGCAGCTTGCACCGTGGCAGACGGCACGCTTCTCTGTTCTCCTTATGCTCGGGAGGGTGAACGCCTCTGAGCAAAGTGGTGGGTGGGTGGCCCAGCCCTGCAGGGACGTGGGTGCCCAGGGAGGGGACTGGTGCCACAGCCTGGCACAGAGCTCACCCGCCTTGCACCCATCCTGCTGCCTCAGTGCACCTGCACCCCTCCAAGAGGCCTGACCCCTGTGACATGCTTGGGGTGACGCTGAGGGAAGTTTTGGCTCTAACTTTACATAGGCATTTAGATTGGCAAATGTTTTTAGAAACACAATTTTGGCTATTCTTGCTCCTTTTGAGAGATGGGAATGGAACTTGCTGTTGGCTGAATTAGTTGCTGGTGCAAACTGACAGCCTAAATGCTGAGGGTGCATGGCTTGGCCAGGAAGGGAAACTGCTGAGCTGTTCTTCAGGGAGCTGGGGAACCAGATTTTGGCTCCTGCAGGGACTCGCAGCCTGACCGCAGGTGCTCTAACTCTGTGCCCCAGGGCTACCACCCTGTTGCCCTCCCTGTGACGGGCAGTCACCTTTCCCAAGCCCCTGCATCTCTGCTGTCTGCCTAGGCTTTGCTGGCCACCTGCCACCAGAGAGCAGGACGTTGCTGGTTTTTGGGAATAGCTGCAGCTAATGGCTGCACCCTGTTCTGTACAGCAAATCCTGACGGCAAAACTGTCCCCATTAGCCAGCAAAGCCAGGGATGTTTTGTGGTCCCTGTGAATGGGCGGTGATTGCAGGGGTGGCCAGCCACATGTGAAGCTGGAGTAGCTGGACCTCTGCCGCCAGCATGGAGGGATGTGAGCTGGGTCCCTGCTGCTGGTGATGAATTTCTGAGTGGCTGCAAAGAGCAATAGTTGCCTGGGCAAGGATCTCCTGCTGGGGTGTCGGCTTGTTGCTTAAAAGTTCACAGACAATGTGGGGTGCCCACCTCTGCCTTCCTCTCTGGGGATGGACTTACCATCAAAGCCCCACATGTAAGAAGGCTCTTACCTCTTGTGGGCTCCATCGGTCAGCAAGATCCCTTTTCCATTCCTCATCTCCAGTTTCAGAGGCTTACCCTCCTGCTTGCCCTGTCCCCGCCTGCAGCTCCTGCCCCTGGACTGGGCCTTCTGGAGGGGGGGCAGGTGGGAGCTCCTGGGGCCCCCAGTCCTCCAGCAGTGCAGCAAGTGCTGGTACGCCACCCGGAAATCCCTGTTGAGTGTCCCGTAGAGGATGGGATTCAGGGCTGAGTTGGCATAGCCCAGCCAGAGGACAACGGACATGGGTGTGCCTTTCACCCTGCTGTCTCCCCACATCCCCCGGTATGTGAACACTGTGAAATAGGGGAACCAGCACACAATGAATGCTCCCATCACCACCGCCAGTGTCACAGTGGCTTTGTGCTCTTTCACCATGGGTGGCATGGGGGTGTTGCTGCTGCAGCACCATGTGTGGTTTATCCTCTTGGCTTGCTCCCTTGCTATCTTGAATATCCGGTAGTAGGTGATGCACATGATGACCAAAGGGATGTAGAAGGTGAGTAAGGCGTCCACTAGCCCGTACACAGGGTTCACCTCCAGTGTGCACTCCTTGTTGCAGTTAGGGACTGTGTTTTGGACTGCTGTCCCGTTGGTGTTCCAGCCCAGGTGGATGGGTAGGAAGGAGACCATCAGTGAAACGGTCCAAATAACAACTAAACCCACAGCCACCCGGGAGTGAGTGACCACCTGGCTGTAGCGGAGTGGGGTGGTAACCGCAAAGTAGCGGTCCAGGCTGATCATGAAGAGGTTGAGGATGGAAGCTGTGCACAGCATGACGTCTAGGCTGGTGTAGATGTTGCATAAAATGCTGCCAAAGGGCCACTCTTTGGTGAGTTCGTAGAAGGCGGAGAACGGCAGCACCAGGAGGCCCAGCAGCAGGTCGGTGATGGCCAAGGAGACAATGATGCAGTTCGTCAAGCTGCGGAGCCGGCGGTCAAGGGTGACAGCCAGGCAGACAATGATGTTACCGCAGAGAGTGATCACGATGAGGATGGCGAGGCAGGACCCGACCAGCAGCTGCAGGGGGAAGTCCATCTGTTTTTGAGAGCTTGTATGGTTGAAGCATGGATCCATAGTGCAGTTGCGTGGATGGAGCAGTCCTGCTCTCACTGGCTTTGAAGCTACTTGGGGTGACCCTTTACCAGGCAGCCCGAGAGCCCTTTCCAAAGCGACCTTAGGCCTACAGTGACCTTGGAGAACATTGCAGAGTCACTTCATGTGTTCAGCCTCATATGCTAGGAATGACATGGTCTAGGGAAGGGTGTGGCCCTGTGACTTGATTGTGCCTGTTGGCTCCATCTGGGAGCTCAGTGCTAGAGCTGATCGCCCGTGGCAGCTGGTGGTGGGTCCCAGCTGCTTCCTTTTCCTCTCCTGCCTTCTCCTTTTCTCTGAGAGACTGTGGGGTCAGGTCCTGTGGGGTCTTATGTGCTCTGCATGTTTGGTTGGTGACAGTGGTCAGCAGTGCTCCAGCAGGGACAGAGCTTTGCCACTTCCCAAGGACAACCTGCAAAGAAAGCACCAACTCAGAGCTGCAGTGGGCAAAGGTCCTTTGAGCTGCCCCTCACACCCCTCCAGAGCACCTCCCTGGATGCTCCAGCCCACTTAAACCTGAATTGGAAAGTGTCTTGGCAGCCAGGCACATGTGTCTCTGCCAGCTGGCCCCTCCCAGCCCCAGGGGTGCCCATGCAAAGTAGAGACGTGAGAAACGGCAGGGATTTTGGAGGGACTGAGTTCTTACAGGCTTACGATAAGAAGGAGGACTGGGAGGATATGAGGAAAGTTTTCCTGAGAAAGCAGTATGCTTTTCTTATGCAATTTAGCAAAATTAGTCACCACTACATAATTTCCGAAACTCAGCTGTGACTCTAAGTCTCATTAAATTTTGCCTTTGTATCTGCATTTTGCAGCAGCCCATGCCTTGTGTTGGACCCTGCCAGCAGCAACCATGCAGCCTGGAGAGGAAATCTGCACTCTGCTCAGGGCTCTGTGAGGAAAGAGGAACCCATTTGTCAGTGGTGTGATGTCCTGGGGAGGAGATGGCTGGGAAGGGCTCTGACAGCTTCATCAGTCCCATTCCTAGCAGCTGAAGGGCAGCACAGAGGTTTGTTTTTCAGGGAGAGTTTGGATGGAGCTGTTCCTGCTGTGGGACAGGGACACAGTGGACAACATCCCTTGTAGACTTACTTTTTATGGCTATTTTCTGTCTGGATGCAAAGAAAAAAATGCCTTATTTTGCAAGGGCAGAGACAACACAGCAAACCCCTCTAATCACCAAAAGAGCTTTTAGCTGCTGATTACGGTGCTTCAGGACCATGCTGCTACTAGATTCAAAAGGACCTTGGCTCCTGTGTGATTGCAAGTAATATTCTTGTCACTGCAGTGCCTCAGTTTCCCTTTACACGCCTTCCTGACATGGGAGAGAGGGGGTTGGGAGAAGGCTGAGAAGCCCAACTGCCTGTGCCACAGCTGTGCTCTCCCCCCATGCGCTTCCCAGGTGAGTTGATGGGTCTCCCCATCGTCCTCAATGTGCTGGGAGGGGAGAGCTGCGCTGGTCTCCATGGGTGGTGCAGGACCCAGCTCCCCGGGCTCTCCGCAGCCTGTGGATCAGCAGTGAAGCCATCCCTGGTGGTGCACAGGCTTGTGCAGGAAGGTAGAGCTGATTCCCTGCAGGGCGCAACAGGCTGCAGAGATGGAGCAAGCAGAAAAAACTCCAGGAAAGGAAAAGGTCCAGCCTTGGCAGAGGATAGAGGTGAGATTTTAACGTTAAACTCGCCCTGCAAGAACAAGATAAGGATGTGGAGCAGGCTGAAAGACTCTTCAGATGATTTATGTCTTTGATTCAAGGTTAAAGGCATGGGGGCCAAGGGAGGGCATATACCAGGGAGACCGCATGAGTAAATAACTGCTGATTGCCAGTAGCCATATGGTGGAGAGATGGGGACTGGACCGGTGAGATTAGCAATGATACCTGCAGCCCTGCTGCTTCTAAAGGAATTGAAAGTGAATGACGGGTGATGAACTGGCCTGTGGGAAGCCTTCTGCTGAGCAGAGCAAACTCATTGCCAGACAGGGGGTCCTCTGAATTTGGGTGCTGGGATTAAGGCTGTTGGGAGAGGGACGTGATGCTTTCAGCTGCAGCAGCAGCGTGCAGAGCGGTTCCTCACCTCCTGCTGCAGCGCAGGCTCTTGCCATGGAAAGCTCTTTGTTCGCGCACAAAAGGAGCGTGGAACAAGCTGAGCGCTGCCTGCCTGCTGACAGCAATGACGAGAACAGGTTGTTCTCAGAGAAGGGTATTTCCAAGTGAAAGGGATGTTTTTTCATTGCTCCCAACATGTGGAAATGGAAGGATAAATTATAGGGGGAGTAGCACACTTAGAAAATGCTGTGGGTGGATCACAGCCTCCTACGTGGCTGCTTCACCACACATCAACAACCTGCTCCTGCCACCAGCTCTTGCAGCTCACGTGGGCTCTGCCGGGGCTCAGCCCGGGCTCTGCTGCTGGGTCCCAGCTCTGGCCGCATTGTCACACTCGGCACCCGCTGTGGTCCAGGCGGCCCCCAGTGCAGCCCTGCGCTGCAGACCTGGCCAGAAGTTGTTTTGTTTCTCATTGCTTTTTGTAATTAGCTTAGGGCATGAAATGGGCACTTTATTTTTTTTTTTTTTTCCCCCCTCAGGCAGGGAGTAGAAAGTATTTTCAAGTGGGATATGGAGCCGCTGGGCTGAGCTGTGGAAGGAAAGAGCAGGGGTTCCCAAATGAAGGGGACAGAGGTGTCCCCATCCCTGCAGAGGACCCTGGGTAGAGCTGGGCTCTCAGCTGTCCTCAAAGCCTGGTCACAGGCACCCTCCCTGCACACGCGGGCTGCAGGGCTCAGCTGCCTGGGACTTTGTTCCTCCACAGAACAGGGCAGGATCTGCCGCCTGACAGCTTGGATGTTGCAACCCTAACTATAATGGGTGTGTGAGAGACTTTCCCCTATTCCTCTGCCAAATTATCTCATGGAAACAGTCCGCTGAGGGATCACAGCCCCCGGACGTGGCTTTGCAGGAAAAGCAGGCTGGAGGGCTGGTGTAGATGGCAGGCTGTGGGATCAGCCCGCTGCCGTCAGAGCGCAGTCCCCAGGGCAGTGCACTCAGCTTAGGGCCCTTTCCTGGAGCATTGGCCCTCTGGAATTCTACATCTGCTCCTGTTTTTCTGCCCAGGTCACTCGCAGTCACCTTTAATACCAGGTCCTGTGTCCTCTGCTCCTGTTGCATTTTGGCAGAGAGAGTTCATTTCCTCCTTGATGTATGAGTGGAGTAGCTGTTTCCCATGGCAGCCTTTCTAGCAATAGCCTGAATAAATTATACCCTTCCAGCCCTGTCTCACCAGGCAGCTTTTACATTTACCTGATTATCCTCATTATCACAGCCTGGATCTGTTCCTGGTTCAAAATCACCCTCCTGACAGTGAGGGACTAGAGTAGGGCATCACTTCTGGGTCATCCTTCTAGCGCCTTTTCCAGGGGCACTGGTGCTCTGATCGACAATATCTCTGCTGTGAAGGCTTGTCAGGTTGCATTTGTTTCGTTGCAGTCATCCCAGGGTTCCCTACAAGCCATATATTTCTCTTATGGTGTTTTCAGCTGCTTAGAGTAGCAATTTTTGCAGTTAGTCCCTAAGCATATGAACTTGTGCCAGCCCGTTGCGTTTCTGTTGATCTTTGGATCCTCTGGTTCTTCTCCTGCAGTACTTAGTCCCTTGTCCAGTTCAAAACTTCTCCCAAGTTTCTCACCAGTACATTTTCTTAGAAAAACTCCTGTTTTCTGAGCCAAGATCACTAATGAAAACCATTAAATAAAATTTATCTCTAGGCTGATCTTTAAGGAACTCTATTAATAGCCTTCTCTGGAGCATTAATGATTCTTCCATTGTAACGTACTATCGTCTCCCCATTAGCCTCCTTACAATGCTAAAAGTAATTCCTGCCTTCTCCTGCCTGAATAGATATTTTCCTCTCTGTTGCAGCTCGTGTTACATTTGATCCACTGTGTGCCCATTTAAAATGGCAATTAACTCCTCTGGGGAGGGAGCTGTGATTTATCCATGGGAAATTTCTGTTGCATTTTACCTTTTTATTCCTCCTCCCCATCTTTCATCACCCTTTCCTTCAGCATTGTTTATTCCAGCACTTTGTGCGCTTTTCCATCAAGACTAATGGGATGCAGCGCCCGCTCTGGCAGTGTAGGTAGTACATTTGCTGCTCTCCGTTCATGTGCTTCTACTTCTGGCATAATAGGTTTGTTTAAAATCTGCTAAAAGCCTAGGTACCTTGGCACCACGAGTGGAGAAATGGGCAGAAAGGAGCACTTGGAGAGTGCCTGAACGTGGCAGCCTGTCTTTGGGAAGTGTTTCCCACTACCCAAAAGGGCACTGACAGCGATGGCTGGGGGCTCAGGAGAAGCTCTGCATGAAGCATTTTAGCTCTGTCCTGGGGACAGGATGGGTCAGCTCTCAGGCAGACCTGGAATGTCACTCTGCCTCCTGCATTAGCTTCTTTCTGAGCAAAGTGCTGGCAGAAGTCACTTAGGAGCAAAGCAAATTCCGTGGCCCTGCAGAGCTTGCAGCAGAACGTCATGGCTTTTTCTGAAATTATGTTCAAGTGCTTCCAGAGATTAAACATCTGGGCATGCTGTGAGAAGTACTTCAGCCAAGGCTGTGAGATGGGGAGGAGGGTGGGGATTTCTTCTGGTCTGAAAGAGGATGTTTAAGGTTCAGTGGTGGGGTGCAGGCAGGGCTGGGAGCTGCAGGAACCCTGGCAAAGGGCTGTTTCGGTCCTCTGTCAGAGCCATGAGCCTGCCTCACAATGGGACAAGACCAAATTTGCCAGAGCTGGGGCTTGAAGGCAGTGTGAGGGGGGACAAATGTGAGAGTGGTGCAGAAACTAGCTTGCCCTGCTGTCCATAGCGGGCTTTGAGGTTGTGGGGTTGTTTCTAGCTTACGAGCAGCCTTTCTGGAAGGGCTGTGCTTCTCCCCATGCCTCCCATGCAGTGCTGCACCCCATAGCATCCTCCACCATGCCTCTGTCCCTGCGCTCGGTGAGCCCCATCGCTGGAGCTCTTGCTCCCTTGTTTCCATCTCTTCCTTGCAACGGCTCATCTCCCCTCCGCTCCCTGGGGCAGGGCTGTCAGGTGTGCTGCTCGTGGGTGCTCACCCATCCAAGGTGCCCCGTGCCCTTGTTCGGGTGGGTTGACACAGCTCACCCTTTAATCTTACAGGTGCACACTGACAGCTGCAGTCTCATTTTTGCAAAGCCCCTTTGCAACCTCTCTGGGACTGTGGGGAGACACCAACATCCTGCCAGGCTACATCCCCAGACGCTTTTGTCCCTGCTCCTTGGTCTCCTCCGGAGTCTGGTGCTCTTCCTGCCTCATCCCAGCCTAAACCCTGACTGATACACAACAGCAATTACTGTCTCTGGCATGAGCAGAGGGGCTGGGGGAGGCAGGACACAATCTCTATCACGGCCACCAACCCTTAATCATGCTCTCCAGGAGGAAAAGAGTTCTGTAGGTAAGAGGGAGTTTGGGACCCCTGAAAGCAGGAAACCCAAAGAGGTAATTGTAAACCAGTAGAGCAGTCAGTATTTCGAAAGTTTGTTCTACAGAGAGTTCCTGGGAAAGGTGAAACTGTAAACAGAGGTGTCAGGCTCATGGGTGTGCTTGGAACTGCATGAGTTCCCAGCAGAAGTCCCAGGGTTCAGCCTCCTGCCAAAGTCTATTCCAGCCAGGGGACTATGCACCCTCCTGTGCCACTGCTACAGCCCAGCCTGGGGGTACCCTGCCCCACAGAGCCAACTGTGTCCCCATATGGGGCAACCCCTGCTCCAGCACATGCCCAGCAACTGCCAGGGTGTGGAGGGCTGGATGGAGGGGCTGGGGAGCTTGGAGAAAGGGCTTGGGCAGCTCAGTTCAAGAAGTTGGTTTAGCAGCAAACCTCGTGAGGAGGCTGCTTGGGCAGAGACGTTTCATACCAGCGGATGCTTAGGCAGAGCAGGGCTCTGCCTCTGTGCCCTGGACACGCTCCACCCATGTCCTCCCTTCAACCCTGATGTTCTTGGCTTCAGCAGTCCCCACCAGCAACAGCCAGTGAAAGTCCCCGAACTGTCCTCTGCTTCAGGCACAACAGGATGATGATGGTGCCAAGGTCTGATGGGCGACACCCTCTTGCTCTGACTGGGGTGTCCCACTGCAAGCTGCTTAGTACACCCCAACCTCAGCAAGGACCCACAAACCCCTCTGAGATCTCACCTATAAAGTGATTTACCAGTGTAACAACCAAGCAAAAAGTAAGACAAAAGCTTTACCTGGGAAAGGTGCTGCTTTCCCACAGCCTCTGAGCGGGTGGAAGCCCTCGGTAGCTGCGCTGCCTCCAACTTTCCCCCGGCGTGCGCGGCTCAGTTTGTGAAGGCAGAAGCGTGTGCTGCGAGCGGTGGCTGCCTCCTCTCCTCCCTCCCTCCCTCCCTTCTCGCATACCAATATCCAGGCAGAACGGTGACTGCAACATGAGTCAGACCACAAGTGGGTGGGATCAGACACTGAGGTTATCATCCGGCAAATTTGAAATGCTGAAAGTGAGCCGTACTCCAGGCACGTGGTGTGTTGGACTCCGCCGAGCTGTGCCAGGCACAAGGAGGGGTGTGGGATGCCTCCTGCTCCTGCTTCCTTGTGTGCTACTGTCACCTTCCTTGCTAATGTTGAAGATTCAGGGCCCTTGTTGCTTGCTTGCCATGTGCAAAGCCTCCCTCCCGAGTGGCTCTTTGCTGCAGGCACCCACTTGCCTGTTGCTGGGAGGCCTGATGCTGTCACTTGCTCCCAGCACAAACCTGGCTTTGCAATCAGTGTGAGCCCCCTGAGAGCAAGCACAGCTGAGCCTGGAGCTGGGTTGTCTGAGATGGCTCAGAAGCTGCAGGGAGGACTGAGGCTCTTGGGTTGCACTGGGGAGAGATAAGGAAAAAGGGGGGTAGCTGCGAAGCAGGCAGAGGAAACTGGAGCCCAGCCAACGCTGGGGTGCAAATTTGCTCCTTGTGCCACTCAAGGCGGCAGGAGGAGCCCATGCGATGTGTTGGGGGTTCTGCGCCATGGTGGGGAGAGGCTTCACGTGCTCTGGGCCAGTGGCAGGGATGCTCCAGGCTGGGCAGGTTTCCTGCAAGGTTGCGCTCACCTCTGCTGAAAATTGTGCCCTGCATGTGCGATGGCAGGGAGGAACCCACACCAAATGACAAACAGGCAGTGACAGCCTTTCATGTCTCTCAAATCTTTCATCTGTGGGTTTCAAAGCACTGTGCATATATCAACTGCTGGGCCAGCTGTGAGAGGACCTGTTTCCCCTTTTAGCTCTCCCTCTTGAGCTGAGCAGGTCCCGGGCTGTCAGCAGAGCTCCAGTGAAGCTTGGCCATGCCCCTGGTTCTGCATGGCCTGGAGAGAGCAGTGCCGGCAGCGATGCACTGTGAGTGAGGTGCTTCAGTCCCCAACAGCCACTTCTGAGTCTCCCCAGCAATTAGCCAGGGACTAACTTATTACAGTCTGGATGTGGCCCTGGGCTCCCCAGGATGGAAGGAGACAGATCCTGCTGCTCCCTCAGCTGGGCTGAGCTCTCCCAACACCCTGTGCTGGGAATAGAGAGTATGTCGCAGCCCTCATCTCTGCGAAACGGGGATCCCGGCAGCACTGGCACAAAGACCAAAATGCCTTTGATGTGTCTATCTCCGCACACCAAAGCACAGATCTATCTTTAATAAGCTTATGATCTGCTGGAGCCGGAGAGTTTTCCCGCTGATCGGCAGCCCTGTGATGTGTCTGGGTAGCAGAGTCATGAACTGGCTGCTGGGAGCTTCTCAAGCGGCTGGTGTGTGCAGTGTGTGGCTGCAGAGAGATCCCTCCTGCAAAACAAGATTCAAATCTGCTCAGGAATGTCTGCGTCAGCTAAAGTCACTGGGGTGTTTCTTTATTCCAGGGCCCCTCGCTTGGCTCTGCTCTAAGAGGGATCTTTTGCGTGGAAGTCTCAGGATGGGAAGCTCCATGTAGGGATAAAGGCCTCCAGGACCCCCTCTCCAGCCCCCTTTCCCTAATCCCTTCCAATAAATGGTCCCTGCTGCCTGGGAGGCAGGAGAACCCCATGTGGCAGGCTCTGAGCGCAGTGTGCTCCATCTTCCCAACGTCTCTGGGGAGCTTTGAGGGTTCAAACTCTCACCCGGTTCCATTAGCCCCCGCAGGCAGCCAGCAGAGAGGAATGGTTGCCCTGTCCCCCCTACACTGCCTCCCTCAGCCGCCGGGACCGGCACCCCATCCCACCCCACCCAGCAGCCAGTCCAGCGCTGGGCTGGCGCTGGAGCTGGGGCCAGGCTGCCGTGCCTGTCCCTGGGCTGGATCCCTCAGTCCCAGCTCTGCAGAAAAAGGTGCAGGGTGTGGGGGTGTGTAGTGGTGGAGTGGTCTCGAGCTTGGAGGGGCATCTGGGTCATGGGGAAACCCACCACTTCTACAAGCCCCTCAGCGCAGGAGATCCTTGAAATCTGACCTCGTGCAATGGTCGGGTGACTATGGAGCTTCTGAGGGGCTGTATGGGCTGGTATGGTAGATCTGAGTTAATTGGAGAACATAGCACTGGAGATGTGAGAGGTACAGCCTGCATGGACCATGCAGTGAGGTGCAGGGAAGCAGCTGGGCCTAGAGGCGAAAGGAGCCGTGCAGGGGCATGGGCTGCTGTGCGCTGTGCGTCTGCAGAAGCAACCTGGGAAGTAGCAGATGTAATAGCTGCAGAGACTGTGGCTGGAAAACATCAGTGGTGGCAAGCTCCGAAAAGGAAGGAGGCACTTGAGACCCATCAGACCCAACAGCCAAGCCACCACACATGCCCGGGCAGCGTGGCCACCTCGGCCAGGCTCACCAGGCTGCATGGAGCAAGCAGCAACCAGAGACACTCATAAACTGGGACATTTCACAAGTGGGCTGTGCTGAGCCATGAAGCGAGTAATGAGTCAGGAAATGGCAAGGAGAGGTCTTCTGATGTCCTCTGTGTGTATGTGTGTGTAAAGCAGCAGTTATTAAAGGCTACAGCAACGCTGGGAGCTGGAAATTGAAAGAGAAGCCAGGGTAAGTCTGAGACTCCAGGAATAGGGAAGCAAGATTTGGCAAACACAGGAGCTCTTGAAAAGCCTCAGATGGTGAAGTTATGCCTGGAAGGTGTCAGCCAACCTGGGAGATCACATATGGCAGCTGAGCTCTGAGAAGGGTTTGGAGGTGCGGCTCTGTGCTGCTCTCCCCAGCCTGGGCCAGGTTTGGAAATGCCAGAGGAGGAGGGGAAGAGGAGTAGAAAATACCTAGAAAACAAAGGATCTGGGTGTGGAGCAGCTCCTTGGGCAGTGCAGGCTGAGAGGAGACAGTGGGGTCTCCTGTTGGGTTTCAGAGATGTGTATGTGAACTCTGGCAGAAGATCCTGGGTTAGGGAAATGGGACTTGTGTTATTTTCTCTGGAAAAACCAAAATTAAAAAGCCATGGAAAGGTCCTGACCCTGTCACAGACTGCTGCTCTTCCTGGCTAGATGGGAGAGACCGGTAGCTTACTTGAATCATCTGAACATTTTGATTTTCTGTAGATATATATGGTGAAAATAAAAGGCAGAGACCTCCCTGATATGTTAATGTGTTTTTGTCATTATTAAACAAATGCTTTCAGTGAAATCCTGTCCTGGACAAAATGGTAAACTATGACAGAAATCTCTGATATTCCCTGCCAGGGGCTGTATAAGGCAGAGCATACTTGTGGGAAATAAATATTGCAAGGAAAAGACATGTAAAATAGCTGCAGTGAGTCCAACGTGGGGGCCTGGCGGCTGTGCAAGGAACTGCTCCTGCCTGCAGACCAGGCAGCTCCCCACGGCAGTGGGAGACCCTCGCTGGGCTGTGGCTGAGCTCCAGAGCAACATCCTGTTTGCATATATATTTTTGGTATGCCATAAATGCTGGCTATTCCAGAAATATCTTTGTCCAAAGGCACCTTTCCTGTATTGGGACACATGTACTGGAGAAGAAAAGGATACTCAGGCCTTTCCCACCCCCTTGGTTGCTGCAATGCTTATCCCAAGGAGGCTTAGCAGGCTCCCATCTGCTGTGATATAGTGTCAGACTATAGACACAGTCTGTGATATATTTCTTAAACTTCTCTTAGTGCAGAGAGAGGATGTTAGAAGTTTATTTCCAGGTTGATGGTCTATTTGTGTTATACAAAGCTCTCCAGGCTCTAACGAGAACTGGAGGGTGCTGTCTGGCTTCACACTGGTATGGAACATCCTTCAGGCAGTTGAAGGATCACGTATTTTCCAGGGTGTCCAAGGGTCAAGGAAGGTCCTCAATTCACTCGAACACAGCTGTTCATAAATTAAACTGTGCTAGGGAGAGAGCAGTTTGTATGACACCAGTACAGGGTTTTTAATCTCTCTGATGCGCTGTAAAGAGAAAAAAGGAAAGGCTGGGGTCCATGGGAGGAGATGACAGTCGTTCCACCCCAGACCACAGGGCTGGGAGGGGGGTGGGAGCCTTGGCACAGCGTGTACCCACCCATCGGTGTGCAAAAGGCGTCCCCGAGGAAGGGAGCAACTGGCTACGGCTCTGATGAGTGGGTCTGTTATGGGCTTTAGAACTAATCCTGCCAAATGCACTTGTGCAGGTCCTTGTTTTACAGATAAATATTTAATCCTCCTCCAAACACTGCTGAGATTGTGGCCTGGGTAATATCTTGTGGCAGCAGGTTAATTTGCGGCTGTGCAAAGCTGTTGCCCTCTCTGGGTGCAGAGGAGGTTGAGCTGCAAGTTGCTCCTGGTCCAGGAGCAGGGTGGGAGGAAGGGATGATCTGAGCTGCAGCCCTGCTCAGACCTCTCCCAGCATTTTTGGGCCCTCTTTCCAAAACATCAGCCAATTTCTGCAGGAATGAGCTGTCTGGTTTCAGCTTGGGACCAGTGAAGTCTGGTCAGTGTATGTAAGTGCCAGCTGAGGCTGTTTGGGTGGTTTAGGACCTCTCAGGGCTGGAAGCCGTCTCCTGCCCTGTTGCTTTGCAGGGAAGGATTGACTGCTTGAGTCCCAGGTGCTTCTGAAGCATTTCCCTGCAAAGCTGGCAGGAGGTTGTGCTGCTGGGCACAGGGCAGGAACGAAAGGATTAGCAAAACGCTCCCCTGCAGCGGGACCGCCATGGGGCTGGCAAGGAGCACGGAGCTCAGTGCATGGACCTGGACACAGGCACTGCCCAGGCAGGCTGCCGGCTGCTGCTGCCAGCTCAGACCCTGCCTGGGACCCTGCTGTGCCCCTGCCTGTCCTGCCAGCACGGGCAGATGGGGCACGGGGAGGCCCTGACAGGACGGAGGGTTGCAGAGGAACCATGAAGCCAGTGCGGTGCTGAGCGGCTCCCAGCATGAGATGAGGAGCTGGGCACCGGTGTGGATGTGCAGCACCAGCCAGTCTCCGCATGCAGACCACGACAGCGAGGGCCACCCAGGGAGGGAGCAGCATCGCTTCAGGGGTGGCTCCTCGCAGTGGCGTGGGCAAGCTCGGCCAGGCCAGGCCAGAGGCTGTGACAGCCTCCCTGTAATGTGCCATTCCTCTGTGCCAATCTGCTGCCACCTCCATCTCGTGTCCCACTGCAGGTAACTGTAAAAATGGGAGCTGCAATGGTGGGATGCTGCTCCCTGGCTTGCAGTGATGCTGCAGCTGCACATGGGAGGGGGTAAAGAAGTGGAGGATCTTTCTGCCCTGACCCACAATGTGAATGTCCTCTGCTGCAGGTGAGACTTCTCAGTCCCAGGCTACCCATGCTGATTCCAGCTTCCTCATCTCCCACATGCAGGAAGACCTGGAGCATCTACCAGGGTGAGAAAAGCTAACTATGACCTTCCTCTTCATGAAGACTTTTCTGGCTGAAAAGCTCCAAGGGTGAGGAGCACATCTGGTAGAGGCCTGGAGGACATGTCCTCTGAGAAAAGACTTACAGGTTTTTGAAGGAGCAGACATCATAGCCTGCATATATTTCCAGTTTCATCACAGGGAAGGAGAGTAGAAGCTCCTTACCCCTGAGAGAAGTAGCAGCCAAGGGAGAAGTAGCAGCCAAGGTCTTAGACTGCAAAAACTGAAATTAATTTAGACTTACTCATCATAAGGATAGTCACACACTAGAAGGAATTTCTTAAGGAAGTTTAAGTTGGACAAAGTCCCAAAGTCAGCACAGAGTTGGAGCACCTGGCAAGCTAGTAGCAGCCGCACCAGCACCCATGCATTGCTTTCGTGAGCTCCTGGGAACCATCAAAGTGCGAATGGCTGTAGTGGCTCAGAGCGAAAGACCTGCCGTCTAACAATAATCACCTATTAAAAAAAAATAAAAGCAGGTAGACTGCTCAGACCTGTCCTGTCTTGTACTGGAAGCATGAGAGCTGGTGTGGTGAGGCAACAAATTCCCAAATATACTTTTTTTTTTTTTTCCCTTACGCAGTCTGGAATGAGGCCAAAAACATAGGGCTGGAATCTCTCTCCAGATAATTAATTATTACAGAGAGACAATTTGTTAAGCAAGAGAGGCTTTTAATTTGTAAGAGCTCATCTATTCTTATTGTATCTTTTAAACTGAAGGAAGCAGAGTTGATCAAAATAGACTTGAAATACAAGATTTTAATTTAGAGGCTATGTTCAATGTGCTGACAAAAATAGGAAACAGCTCTCTCAGAAGAGCATGCTCCCCCCAAAACCCGGCTGGAGTCTGCAGGGAGTGCTCCAGAACAGCTCAAATAATTACAAAACCACTCAGAAATCTTTTAGTGAGATTCAACTGGACTTGCTCAGGAAAGGCAGGACTGTCCCCATTGCTGATAGCTGCCTGGGCACTGATTCCCTGACTGCAGAGCTCTCACTGGCGCAGTGTAGGACATCTGTGGGGAGGCAGGGGATGGGGTTTGGGGGAGACCAAAGTCACCTTTGCAGCCTTGCAGGAGGCGGTGGGATCAGAGCTGTGATCTGCTGCCCTTTGGGAAGACCCATCAAGTTTCGGTTAAACAAGGGATGGGACAAGGGATGGGGCAATTGCAGGGGGTCCTGACCAGGCAGCCAAGCCAAGGCCTGCAGCCCGGTGAAGCATCTGCACTCCCCTTGTCCCACGCTATGTGTACTCCACAGCGGGACCCCAGACTGCGAGGCAGGTAGTGAAGGAAGTGGAAGAGAGCCATGATGGCCCTGGGAAAGGCTGTGAGGCTGTCATCCCGCACCCAGAGGCTTCCCTGCTCAGTGCTGGGTTGGGACTGGCACGGCCCCCTGCGCCAGGATGACCGGCTGTGCTGCGACCAGCAGATGAGCTGGGGCTGTGGCAGCGCAGGGACCTGCCCAGGGAACATTTGCAGTTTAGCATCTTTTCATCAGAAAATGTGGGTTCTTCAAAGCTGCCAGAAAAGGATACGTTTTGACCAGTCTTCCTACTGCACTTGTTCTTTTGAAGTATCTATATTTAGAAATCTTTGTGAAATCTCACATTGACACTTTTCAAAGGAGAATGGTTTGTCTTTTGCTTTGAAACAACTTATTTAGAAATTTGTGCTTATCTGCAGCATAACAAGTATGTTGGGCTGTAGAAAAGGCTGGAAACAGGAGTGAAATGACCCTTTCTGTCATTGTTCTGGATGCCTCACTTAGAAAATATGTTGACATCCCAAATTTTTGTCCCAGTTCAAGCTGGGAATTACTTCCTTTTAAGTCTGTGCATGAATGCCATTTCTTACCTAGTTGAAAAACTGCATGAAACAGCCACTAACTGGAAATTAAATGCTGCTTTCCGTAAAAGATGAGGGAATCTCCCCAAATGAGGCATTGCTCCCTGAAGACTGCAGGTCCGATGAGAAGGAGCTTGCGTAAAGATTGTATCATCAGCTGGTTGGAGGAGAGGAGCCAGCCCTTAAGCAATTCAGTTGGAAGTAGAATTGACTCTGTTTGCTTCAGTTTAAAAAATAATAATCAGTAATGAAGTGAAGGCAAAAGGGAAAATGGGTAGAAACTGAATTAGAGCTGTGGTTGTTCCAGTACTCCCCTGCAGCCTTCTGCAAGCTGAGCCCCCCGGACCTGCTTCCTGGCCATCTCCGAAGCCTGGAGAGGCACCGGTAGGTGCAATGGGGCAATTTGTATTTGGGGGTGCTGGCTTCTTGGAAGGAGGGTGAGAAATTCAAAGGTAAATCACTCCAAATAAACAAACCGAGGCTGCCACTGGGCTATGCAGCAAGAGCCTGTTAGTGATGGGAGCTGCGTGCGCTGGCTCTGCGTGGCAGCATTAGATTAGCATAACTGATTAGACACATTGCAGTCTCGACTTTCTGCTTAGCAGAGCTAGGGATTTTCCTAGAAATGTCTAGAAATCAGATGGCAAGTCAAGTGCTTCAGTTCTGGGAAGGAGAATCAGCACTCACACGTATGCCGCAGACAGGCAGGAGCTGAAGGGAATGTTCCTCCAGTATTTTTGTCTGGGACCAAAACTGGTCCCAAGTCATGAAGCTGAGATACGCCCACAGCGATGCTTGAAGACTCTTGCTTCTGGATCTCCATTTACCTGGGACACTTCAGGCCTGTGAACGCTGTGAGCCCAGTCTTGTTTTTAGGCTGAGATCATCCATAAAAACCTGTCCCAAGCCTGCCCCAGCCCCTACCATAGCCCTGCCAGACCAGGAGCCGGGTGCTGGTGCTGATCTGCCTCGCAGCCAGAGGGCTAGTTGCCGTCCCCCCAGGCTATCAGGAACTTAGTGGCGTGGAGCTCCAGCAAACACTTTGCTGCAGTTTAGGTAGATTAGATCTCCATTGCTCCCATTTACAGAGGCAGTATCTTATCTGCGAGCAGTATCAGGCTGTCTGGCACTCTTGGGAGAGTGGAAAACAGGCTGATAGGCTCTGACCTCCAACTCTCCCTTCCCTTGGACTTTGGTCTATGCCTGGCATGTGGCATGTGACACCTGAATGGTCTGTAGTTGGTGGAATGGCATTTTTTCCTTTCTTAAGTCCAGGTGCTGTGTTTTCTGTTCTCCTTTCCCGTTTCCATGGGCAGGTTTCAGTGTCAGGTGTTTGGTTCTGGGGCATAGGAACCAGTCGTGCCCATGATGTGAGCTAGCTGCCCTCTGACTCTTGATCTGGAAGGATGTGACATTTCCACGTGCATCTCCTCATTCCTATCATCCTCATGCCCTCTGCACACTGACAGGGTGTTAGAAAGAAGATGCATTAGTTTTGTATCACACTTGGACTAACTTTAATCTAAACCCCATCCTCTGTAAAACAGCTCAATTTCTTCTTCTTTTCCTCTGATGTATACAGCTAAAACTTCTCTTGCTATTTTTCTTGCCATCCTCTGCAAGAGCCAATTCAGCCTGACCTTTGCCAGTTCTCACTTTATGTCCTGGGCATTTCAAGACATAGGGGTAGGCTGCCTTTTTCCTTTGCAGCACAATCCTTTCACCCCATTCCTTATCAGCTCTCTCTGTCCTTTTATGTAGTTATTTCCTTGGCCAGCACAAAAGCCCTTTCTGGGCTTGAAATACATGTTCCAGAGATCAAAGTTGCAAAACCACTACAGGACACTCCAGCCATCTCTGTGTACAAGTCCCCAGACTCACCGCCCAGCTGGTTTTATACTTAGGGACACACACATAGCAGAGTCCGTCAGGAAGGCAGCCAGCAGCATGGCGGTGGGCTGGGGCTGGGGGGGCCAGCAGCAAGCACAGGGGTGGAAGCAGGACCACGAGGAAGGAACTTCCTTGCTCCCAAGGATCAAGATGAGAAATGGTCCCAGCGGTTTATTTTTATCTAGCGCTCTTCTATTTCTGGGGCACCACCATGTACTGAGCGATGTTCAGAGCCGCAGCTTGGCAGCCGTTCTGCTCTGGTCCCTCCGCAAGCTTTGCCCTGCTTTTACATTGAAGGGGGAAATGGAAAGAAATATCACCTGCCCTTCCTCGTGCTGCTTTTTTCCAGGTTAGGAAATTTAATGTGAAAATCAGCTGTGGCCATCTTGTAGGGCAGAAATAGAGCATGAGAGTTGTAGAGGATTCGGGGCTTGTGGATAACAGATTAGCTAGGGAGGGAGTGGTAGCACAAGGCTAAAGGCAGCTAGACAGCACTGTTTTATTTGGCCACATGCCGAAACAAAAAAGAAAGAAAGAAAGGCCAAAGCTTTTGTCCAAACGCCATCACAGTTTTGGAAAGGCCAGCCCTGGGATTTGGAGCTATGTCCTACCCCCATTGTTAGTGTCTCTCCTGGCCTTGGCACCCTGGGAAGGACCAGGGCTGCAGAGCTCCTCCAGCTCACTGTCCTGCTGCCCTACAGCCAGAGCCATCCCACCAGCTGTGCCGCTACTGGCTCTGCTTTGGCTGCCCTGGAAGCTGTTACAGGGCAGTTGCCTGTGCCCTGCTGTGCAGGCTCAGCTCAGCCACTTGCTAGCTCCTGGCTGGCTGCTCATGACAGGCAAGACACTTGTCATTCCTGTACTGAAGGCTAAACCCATCCTTACTGCAACGGAGGGATCTGTGTGGGATAAACCAGAGTCCAGCCAGAAGAGTTTTCAAGAAAAGCAAACAGCTGCTTCTTCTCTCCCATGTCCTGTGGCTCTTCTACAGCTTCAGGCATGGCTAAGGAGAGTTTCATTTTGGCCTATGTCACCCAGAGCAAACTTCTAGTTCTGGTCTTTCTGCTTTAAGTCGGCATTGTCTCTCACCTCACCAGGCAGCCCTTGTCCTTCAAAGCTGAGCTTAAAAAAACCCCCACATTGTTGCACGGGACCACCCCTACACCCTGAGAGACCTGTGACTGGTGTCATTCTGATGTGATGGAGCAGCCAGTCCTCAGCATCATCCCCCTGGCCCTCCTGTTCCTCCACCTCTGCGAAGAGAAGTGACATCCCTTGGTATCTTTGATTCTGCTGCCTGCACATAAACTCCTGTTCCCAGGCCTCTCGTGGGAACCGGTGGCTTTGACCCTTGTGCTGTTGCTGAGACCGGTCTGACGCAGGGCGTCAGGGATCCTATAGCAGAAATTGTTGGAATACTGCAGGGTAGGAGATGTGCTCCATCTGCCTGGGATCAGGAGAAACATCCAGAGAGGCCAAAGGCTGATCCAACAGACAGGAGTCTTTTCACTTTGCTGCCAACACAACTGTTTTTCCAAGGCATAATTGTTGCCAGAAATCCATGGAGTCAAGACCTGCTATTTCTTCGCTTCTAAACAAAACAAACCCTAGTTTGCTTTCTGCCAGGGAGAAAAGCTCTTGTCTCAGAGAATAAAATCAGGCAGAAAGAGAGCAGGCTCTTGTTTCATCTCTCATTCAGTAATGATAAATTTGGGGAGAGGGAAATTACCTTGCAGGAATTGGGAGATGAGTGCATGGCCTGGGCATGCTCTAGTCTGCATGGGGAAGCCTTATCCATACTTGCAAGATGTTTTAAGCACCTTTCCAACCTGATCATCCTTTGGAAGCAGTTGGGCTCCTTCTCCCTGGTGCCTTAGGCACTGTGAACAGCATGCCACGCTGCCTTTGCAGCTCAGCAGAATGATCATGCGTAAAATCCCCAGGTAATTTACCCTGAGTGGGATCCTGTGATTTGCTGACATTCCTCGTAAGCTGAAATGAACATAAAAGAAATGAATGCAGAGTTGCTAATTTGGAAACATTTTGAATAACTCCTCACCAGTGTGGTAACAGTTAGCAGGGAGCCCTGGTGATAAATAATAGTTGCTGAAATCCTGAATTGGCTATAAACTGGCATGAAGGAGCGGAATCCCCTGCGTGAGGCTCAGCTCAGTGAGTTACTCTACACTACACTCATCAGCAGCTGCAGGTGAAGACAGAGGTAGTTTTAGCTGTATGAGGTTGTAGTAGCAGATGTCCTGACATACGTAAACTAGATCATATGCATCCTCAAATGTCAGCTCTGCTTTACATCGCTTACTGCTTCTGGGAGCTGCAGGGCTTTACACCAGCAGACTATCCACCTCCCTTCTCTGCTGAGCACTCCTCCTTTTTAGCTGCTTGGTGTAATTGCATATAAACTGGGAAGATCCCAAAGGGATCATTACTTTTCTGCACAAACTGCTTTCCTTATTCACATTTCACATCATCACCTGCAGGCATCCCTGAGACCAAGCAGTGTTTCCTTGCAGGGCAGGGTGGTTCACACAGGGCTGCAGTGATAGCAGCTGGTGTACCTCGGGCTGGATGGGATTATGTGGTCTGAGACCTCTGTGGTAGTACCCAAGGTGGTGGTGGGGCAAGATTTCCTCGTGGATAATTTGCTTTCCTTCCTGGTGGCTCACCCTCCCCAGCATCTCTGTGGTGGTCAGTTCCAGAGAGGGGAACGTGGCATTCCCCCTCCAAGATGCTCGGGATGGATCAGCAGAAGGGCCACGGGTCAGGACCGTGGTAGCAGCTTCTCCCTCCCACGAGTTTGAGGCTGACTTGGCAGGGCTGCTTGGTGAGCACAGGCCACCAAGCTGGACACACCTTCCAGCACCATGGCCTGATGTATAGCACCACCTGGGAGGCAAGGAAATGCTTGTGAGAGCAAAGCTTGGACACAGGCTTTCTCTGCTGAACGTGACTGGTTTTTAGAAGCCATGAGTCTGAGCTGTAACAAGTTGAAATTAAAGTTTCTTTTCACCACATTTTGTCTTCCAAAAGAGCTGCTGCTGATGATTGTAGGTGGCTGTGGTTGCAGCTACACCTTCACGGTGTACAGTGTTTGCTGGTCAAGAGGGGAAATTGTGCTGCCAGCATTGCAGCATTGTTGATTTGGGTGGCTAAGGCATGACTCGGCCGACAGCCTGCAGAGTGCCTGAGGTAGCTTCCACCAACACCGTCCCGCAAAGTAATTGCAGAAGCAGATTGCAATTGTCTGTAACCACAAACTTTGAAAGATACATCTTTGTTTTTCAAAACCTTGTGACCGCAGCAGACGATTAATCGTTTCACACACTGGAAATGAGTCAGAGCTCAGAGGACTGCTCAGTTTTTCAGGTACTGGTCCGGCACTCAGTCCTAAGAGTCAAGGCTTCCTGTTGGTTTTCCTCCATCTGCGACACCTCAGGCAGACCCATCCGTTGAGATGGCAGAGACCTACTTTTGCTTATCTGAAAAGGAAATTGTAGTACAGATTGTGAACTGTGCTAGCTAGACCACAAAATCAAGGCAGATTGTCCGTCACAGAGATATGAAAGATCTTACCTGGCTATGTATGTGCTTGAGAAAGATATATAGGAGTTCAGTGTTTCCTTTGGTTAAATATGTTCTGACTTTGCCAAATGCTTTCACTTACTGTGGCAGCCTGATTGTGTGTTTTTTGGCCTCGCTGTACTAACCATTACTAGCTATGGCAAACCCATAGCTAAGATCCCTCCATGTAAATTTTCTCCACATTGAGTTATTTCTAAAAGTTTGTTAAATCATATAGGTTTTTTCCTCCTGCTCCTTCCCAGCAGAGGCTGTGATTTATAACATACATTTTTATATTTTTAAATGTCCCTTTTATATGATAAACGCCCTTGAAATATGTTACTATAAGTGACTCCTGGGAGATTAGTCCTGCTTGAGACATGCAGCTTTTGGCTGCATGTCCTTTGAAAGGCATGACATGTTTAAGAAACACCTCATGTTAGACAAACTGTTCGCAGGCTGAAGACATCCAACAGCAGCCGGTGATGAATGTTTTGCACATCAGAAGTTGTAAATCTTATTTTAATCCTGCCTGACTCATGGCTAGCTTGTCCTGTGCTGGGCTCAGGGCTTGCTGCCTTGTCTTCTGAGTGCATCTTGCCCCAAACACTGGGCAGGCAGTTGGCAATCCCCAGCTCTCAGAAGAGCTAAGGCAGCATGATGCCATCAACTCAACATGATTCAATAGCCATAACTCAGAGCAGGAGGCCTCCAGTTCAGAGAGATATCATGATGGACCTCCTCTGAGTAGAAGATCTCCTTATTCCTCCCATACACAGAGTGGGTCCCCTTATCTGGGACTTCAGTTTCTACGAGCTCAAAACAAGCTTAGGGCTGGCTAGGAGAGCTACAGCTGTGATTATAACAAGCTTGACCTTTCTAAACACTTCTCTTCCTCGAGCAGAGGTTGAAACACAGCTTTCTAAGCCAGAAGGCTGATGTCAGGATTGCTTCATTCAGCAATGTTGGGTAAAGGCTAATAAACACCACTAAGAGCTTGCTAATAGCTCCAATTAGACTGCAGCTGATGCTTCATAAGTGGTTCTTTCCTACTCCACCCCTTCCTTGCAGCTATTTCCTGGTAGAGTTTAGGAAGGTGAGGTGGATTAATGCTACTTTGGGAGACAGTCAAGAGTCCCAGCTGCAAAATCACATTTTTGTCTTTGCTTTTTTGCCGTGGGTCTGGCAGGGATTTCTCAGGGCAGCCGTCTGCTTCTGCCTGGACTGAGTTGGAGTGCAGATGATGTATTTGTCTTGTTAGTGTGTTGCTGGGAATAAGCCTAATTTGGGAGTTTAATAGACCAAAGGTAGAATGAAAATGTAGCTTTGAAGAGCTACTTAGCCTTGCTGCTGGGACCTTCCCTGGCTGTGAGAGAATCAGCAAGTTGTCTCCTCAAATACATGGGCAAAAGAAACTGCGATATAAGGGTTTGAAGAAGGAGATCATATTAAAAAAAGGAAGCTTTGTTGTAGTTTGCTTTGTGTTGTTTTTTTTCCCCTTTTTTTTAACTTTGAGTACTTGTTGCAGCAGGAGACACTTGCATGTCAAGATTTTAGCTGTCTTTTGTCACGTGAGATTTTGAAGCTCCTTTTTTTTTTTTTTTAATTGGCCAAGGATCCTGACTGTGAAGGCAGGGGGGGTGCCTGGTGCTGTGCAGAGCAGGTGCTCAGGGCCAATCACTGTTCAACATCTATTCATCAGCTCTCTGCCACTGTGGGGCCTGGGCACAGGACTTCAGGGGTCCCCCCAGTCCAGGTCTGGGGGTCATGTCACTAGAAACGTGTCATGATGCTCCAGCCCTTGTTTCAGAGCATCGTGTGCTGCATTTCTCATCCTGATCTTCTGTTTACAGACACCAGGTTTCTTCCGTATGTGAGCTGGCCTGAACTGCAGAATTACACAGGCTCCTACAGCAGCGTCATGGAAAACTGTTCACCGCATCATAGAGCGAGGTGGGTTGTAAAGCCTTTGCAAAGACTGAGGCAGCAATGCTGCCGGGGTTCTGCCGTTTCTTGGCTTGAGGATCCTAATTCTGGCTCTTTTCTCCTACACCTTCGATTACAGTTCCTATAACGCATTTGAACAACCTGCTGTGCAACCTTCCTCCACAGGGATTCATGGACATATTTTGAAAGCATCTTTACTCTAAGCCCCCACAAAAAAAAATCAAACCAAACATACTTTGGAATAAAGCACCCAAGCAGATGACTTGGAAATGGCTCTTGCATAGTGCTGGCGTTGTACACAGGCATATGTCCCCTGATTCTGTGGACTTAAAAGCAAGTGAGCACAGTGATTGTGTTAGCAGATCTTGTTTCCTTCTTACAGAGATGAAAGCAAGGAGCAGGCTGGATTCTTGTGGGAGAGTGAGCTTTTTGAGAGATGTCCTCATTAAACCTCTTCTAGAAATAAAACAAACATCTACAGTTGGGAAGAGTAGTAAAAACTGTCCCTTCCTCAGCCCTGGACAGTCACTGCAAAGCAAGGATTTGTTCTGTGTGTGTCTTGAGGTGAGGGGTGTGATCTCCCTATAGATAATGTCTGGGGGAGGGAGCCAGTGCATTGCACATAAAAAACGAGCTCTTGTGCATGGGCCACGCTGTTTGCTGCAGTGCTTTTAGATGTGTGCTAAGGGTAGGGGAAGTAGAGGAGAGGGGTAAGAAACTGCAGCAAGATGTAGGTGTGAGGTTGGTGAGCTGCTTCTTTTTGCTGGTTGAGCTGCAGTGCTGGATATTAGAGATGCACTGCTGGATATTAGAGGTGAGGAAGGTGGTCTAGGGAACCTGTTTTCAGTCTCTTTACCGAAGTGATGTTACTGGTCTGTGCTGGAGGCTGAACGGCCCTGGGGCTGAGGTAGCCCAGCTATTTGTGTGTATGGAGCAGGGTGGGTGGCAGGCAGCGATGCTTTGGTGCAGGATTGGTGCTCCGGTCCCTGTGAACTGGCTGTGAGAACATGGTGTTATTTCAGTTTCAATATTTCCCTGGGGTGTGAGTCATTTCAAATGGTGTGTGTGTTTCTGAAGGTCCAAGGGAGGTTTGCAAAGAGAAGGATGGCTGTCTGTCCAGGAGGACAGTGCTTTTGGGCAGAGATTTGGTAAACTTCCTTCTGCAACAGCAGGTCTGGGAGCACTGGGGATACTTCACTTTCTAGAGAAAAGCTGAATTCCTCCTTTGGGACTCTTTGGGAAAAACACTCCTTAAAATATGACCAGACTAGTGGTGTGTTGTGTGCTAGTGATGGCACTGCTGAATGCAATGGAGATAAGTGCTTGTTATTCTTGACATCCCCTCACAACTGGTCTTGGACAGCAGCATTTTCTGGCAGTGCCAAGATCATGTGGAACTCACCAAACACTCTATGTCAGTACCTGGAGGAGAAGGGCTCTACTCAGAAAATTGGTAGGGGCTTCCCTTGCTTCCTGGGAGCTGAGCTGCCACCATCCTGTGCAGAGGGGTTGCGTTTCCAATGGCCACTCGAAATGGTGCAGAGTTTACTGTTAATCCTCTACATCCCAAACTCTGCCTGGGATGGAGAAATGAGTATATGGATTCTGGCTATGATGTTTAGACAGCTTTCTTCTGGCAGTCTCTACCTGGATTTGGCAGACAGGGGGGCTTTGCAACATTTGGTCCTTGTCCCCAGGAGCGTGGAGGGTCTACAATGCCCTGACCTCATGCTGTGTCTTCTGTGAAACTGAGAAGGTGGCTTGTGCTGTACTAGTGTGGAAAAATGAATGCTTCCTTCTGTATTTCACACCAAACGAACTGTTAGGAGTGCGATTGATAGAATTGCTGTACTGACTTTGGGTGGAAAAAAAACCTCCACAAAACAAAACGAGCAAGCTGAGACACAGAAAGGATTAAGCTTTTTAAAGGGAAGAGCGAGCCCTGGGTGTGCTGTAGGCCACATGCTGGCTCCTGAGGTCTGGACTTGTTCTGTCAGGAAAGGCAAAGCTATCAAGACCTTACTTAGTTGTTTTGGGGGTTTTTGAGCCAGGTTCACATGCTCCTGGGAAACCAGTGTGTTGTATGCTGTAGGCCAGATGCTGGTAACACAAGCTGGGAGGTGAATATATCTGGCTCTTGAATGTTGCTAATATTAAAAAAAATCACATTTGGGAGCTTCTGTGGAGCACTTTGGGGAAAAAGCAGAACAGTTTAATGTGACTCCTGAATGAGTGCCACAGGACACATCCTGGCAGTGCAGGCAGACAATCCCACCGACAAGGCCCTCCTGGCTGGCCAGCCCTGCAGGCCAGGGTGAGCTCTTAGGGATGATACTTCTCTGCCCCTTGATAACAGCCTCTGCTCCCCTCCAGGTGCAGCCCTGGGTGCACCTCCTGCTTCCCCAGGCCTTTCTGCAGCACTTAAATGGTCCCCTGGGCTCCGTCATGCAGGAGGATGCCAGCATGGAGGCAGGGGTGTCTATGTGATGGCTGCTGGCAGCCTTCTGCAGGCACCCCTGGGCATTCGCTAGCCAGTGCACAGAGATGGGATGCTCTCCAGCGTCATCCCTGCACACAAGGTGCTGCAGCATCTGAGCCCATGCTTCCCTTTCAAAGCCTCCATCCTCTTGCCTCCGGAGCTGCTTCAGCTTTTTGCCTCCACTGCACAGAGGAAGGTGCTGGCCTGTGATTGCCACTTTAAAACCCTGTGAGGTTCTGTATGGGAATTTTGGGCCCTTCTGCCTTGATTTTCTAGGACTCTAAGATCTTCTGCCTTAAGGAAACTGTTAGTGGCTTTAGAAGTGGTCCTTCACCTGATTCCTTGCACAGCATTGAGATAGCAAGGAGCCTGCTTGCTCCAGCCTTCCCTGTTCAGCCATCCTGGGAAGGTTTGAGAGATTTGGCGGGGCATCCTGTGGTGGAGAATTTCGGTGTTTAATTGCACCATCTGTTTTTCCTCTCAGCTAATGTTTGCTTGAAGGCTCTTGAGATGCAAACAAGGCCAAACCGCACAAATCTGGAGCAATGCACACAAGTAAGGGCTGTGAGAACTGGTTTTAGGATTATCCTATTTTTCCCCCTTCTTCAGTGCAGGCTCATGAAGCATGAAATGCTATGCACAGACAGTCAGGGTGCTCAAAGAGCTGCCTCGTGTGTGCAGAGCAAATGCTTTGGGGATTGTCCTGAAACATTTAGAAGCAGAGTGATCATGAGGACTGTATTGGGGCAGAGCAGTGGAGGAACTGGAGCACCTGGTAGGAGGTCTGGGATGTCAAAGTGTGTCTGGTGTGAAATGACAGGAATAGAAGTTTCTAGCAATTCCTCAGAAAGGAAATCCTGGACACCCTTGATTGAGTCAAAGGAACTACTCACTTTAAAGAAATCTGGGATGTTTTGTTCTTTTTTTTGAGTTTTAAATCTTCTAATCTAAATCTTTTCATTTATAGGATTGATTAAATATATGGCAGAATAATTTTGAAATAGAAAACTGAGGGGGAAAAGTCATTTTTACAAACAAATTTCTGGAAAAGAAAATAAATTTCAGGAAATCAAAGCATTTCTATAGAAAAATTCTGTTTCACAAAACAGCCTTTCCTGTGGAAAGCTGCGCAGCTGGGGAGTTCCTGGGAAGGGATATGTGAAGCAGGCAGAGGGAAGCTTGGAAGGAGATGCTTTCATTGACACATGTCAACTGAACTGACATAAATCATGGCCCTAAATTTTGCATCACAAAAACCCTCCCTGCCCTTTTTGGGGTAGCTTTGTACATGCATCCAGGAGACTGGAAACAGCCAGAGACTGGCAGCAACCAGGCGATGTGGGCTGGATGAATTTTCAACCATTGTTTAAATGTCATTTTGTGAAAATCCTTTTGGACACTTTGCTTCATAGCTCGGATCCTGTCCTTGTGGAGGAAGGCTGGGCGCCTCCAGAGCTGCTCTCAGCGGGGGTCTGGTATTAGAGGAGATGTCTGTTTTGCCTGGCACCAGTCAAGCTTGTCTGATTATTTGGAGGAGAATTGGATGGCAGTGCTGAGCGGTAGCTATTAAACTGGGCACCTGTGGATCCTGCTCAGTATGCCTGTGTGCTACAAGCCTACACAGGTTTCCACAGTGTCTAGTACCAGCAGGCAATGTTGGTGTCATACCTTGGATTTGGACAACATAATTATCGTCACACCCCACCCTCCTACCTCAGTGTGATTTACTGCCAGTGTTGTATTAGCAAAAGGGAGAAAAAAAAAAAAGCCATGTTCCCAGTGTACAGATAGTAACAGAGATGTTTGTATGGCAGTTGTGACTGGTGTAATCTTGGTTATGAGACAGCTTTAAGTGGGATTTAAAACAGTCAAA
The DNA here is from genome assembly GCF_031877795.1 of Strix aluco. Lineage (NCBI taxonomy): Eukaryota > Metazoa > Chordata > Aves > Strigiformes > Strigidae > Strix > Strix aluco. Next base: position 9,940,332 of record NC_133943.1, on the reverse strand, counting down.
GATGCCAAAACAAATAGCAGTGAGATAGATGGTCTATTAGGCACAGTTCGTTTGAATCACTCAGTGCAGGAAGACTTTTACCTGGTTTGTGATGCATTGGCAGTGCTAAACAAAAGGAAAGAGGGGTATGGCCCCAGTGGGATACGACACCAAGGAATGGGCCAGCACCAGATTTCAAGTATAGCACCAGGCAAAGCTTTTAATGCAGTTGTATCTGCTCAGTGATTCTTTGGCTGTGGGGCTTGGGCTTCACCCTGTTCAGTGCCCAGCACGGGGGGAAGATTTGGCACTGTGCTCTGAGCCTGGAGTCCAGCCAGGTTGTCACCTGCCCAGCTAGAGAAACATGATCCCAAGGACTGGTCGTTACGCTTTTATCTTTGATTGACTGCTTGGTTGATTTTGATGTTCTTCCAGAGCAAGACCTTTGTCCTGATTTTTCAATCATTTTAATCCAAAGCTGGTCCAAGTGTCAGTAAGGAATCAGGGAGGTACGTTCACCCTTTGGTCCCAGCCTAGGCTACCAAGATCCCCAAGCTTCCAGGTGACCTGCTCATTTTCAGTGACTGCTATTGAACACTTGGGCTGCTGGAGCCGAGATGCCGTTCACACCTTCCAGGCACGCAGATATATTGTGCAAGCAGGTTTTATCGACAGCATCACGTTTCTCACTTGAAGTCCCAGTGTGAACCCCAGCGAGAGGACATGTGGTCACTGGGAGAGGGGCCACAGCAAAGCAGACAGCCAGAGGCTGGTGGTGTGTGAGAGGACACGTGTCCTGCCAGCGAAAGGACAAGGAGAGCTCCTATTCCAGTCAAATGTTACACATCTTTGTGCTTCTTCTGGGAACAAAAGCCCGTTTCCTATCTTCAGCAATGACCTTTGCACATGTGACATTCAACAGAGAAAACCATAATTGCATAAACTAATGATTTGCAGAGCATGAGCTTTCCTGAGGCTATGTAAAAATGGCTGGTCTTTGTCAGCAACGGGTAGACAAGGAAAACAGAAGTTTCAGGGCCAGCTGGTTTATGTATTTTTAAGTCAGTCTGCTGCTGGTAGAGCTCTAATTGACCCAACTCTGCTCTGGGAGTCCTGGCTGTGCAAGGCAGCCGCCTTCTTACAGCCATTGCTTGCCTCAACTTCCATCAGTTGGCTGGAGGCATTTTCCTTGTACTCTTTTTGCTAGTTTTATTTCTGCGCATGTAATTACTTATTCACTTAATTCCTAAAGAGAAAAGAAGCAAACCCAAGCAACTTGGTTGGAAAGACAAATGAAGAGGAGCTTCTGTACTGGAGATCATCAGGAATTAATTTCTGACATCCTCGCCTTGGTGCAGTCCAGACTTCATTAAAGCATTTGCAGAACTCCTGGCAGTCAAGCATGCAGCAGAATAATTTGCATCTCCCTATAGATTGAACTGGTATCTGCCTCTGGGTTTGGCTGGTCTCATTTAGGAAATGTTTGTGTTGCTTGCTGCTGCACGGAAGGGACTCTTTGTACTATCCTTTGCATAACAAAACAGCATACACTTTCAGCAGGGCATACAGCAACAAACCGGCTGAGGAGGCAGCGAGTCGAGTCCCTGCCTGATTCTTGAATAGATGGAGAAGCAGAGTGAGAAGATGATGGTACGGTGCTCATGGCCATGAAAATAGGATCTGAGCTTGGCGCTTAAGCCTCTAGCATTAAGAAGGATCTTGGTCACAGAAGCAAATGGATGGAGCTGGGCATGCAGCCATCCTTACCCTTAAACAGGCTGTGCATCCCCCCCGGAGACCCATATCTCCCTTGTGTGTGTGATGTGGTGCTGTGAATACTGAAGGACACCCAGGGCCTTATGTGGTGCTTTCAGATCTCGATCAGTCAAATAAACAAGCTGAAGTTACAGTGAACTAGCTGCGACGGTCTGACCTGGGAAAATGTGTCTCTGCAAATGTCTGATGTTGCCAGCCATGTGGGCTCCCCCGGGAAGGAGCCGGGTGGGAGCTACACCAACATGCGATTTAATTTTGTTGTCATTAGAAAAGGTGGGAGCCTGTTAGGCTGCGGCGAGATCGGCAGGATGAGCCAATCATAATAAACATTTCCAGGAATTTAGCTCTTCACCGTCTCTTGAATGGATAATGCGCAAGCTGCAAGTTTGCTGGAAATCAGTGGCTTCGGTAGGGTGGGCAATTACCCGCTAGCATTACACTGCAGGAAAATTTGTTCTAGTTTTGCTAAATATAGCAAACAATACCCATGGCGACATGTATCATGGGATGAAGATGATGGACAACTGATCTAATATGCTGCTGGGTCCTGGGTCCAAGCAGATGCATTTTGGTCTGGGTCCAAGCTGTGGTGTTAACCCTTTCAGCTAACTGCTGGGAGAGCATGGACTGCTTCATCTAGTGTACATGGAGTCCCGCAGTATTAGACATGGCATTATTCTCACTTACATGCACATAATTATATGTAGCAACTTCTTTTAAATAGTTTGAAGCAGTGTAATGACTGTAATTAGGCTGCCATATACAACATAAGAAGGAAAAAATCCCCAAAACACAGAATGCATTGAGCCAGGACCTTATTAGTAAGAGAGGAAAGTTTCAAAAACCTGAACATTTATTATGTGTTTTATGAAAACCGGTGGCCTAGCACCAGCTGTCCCTTCTCATATGTTTTGACACCCCCAGGTATGACTCGTGGTGCAGAGGTGCTGGGGCTGCATGTGTCCCCTCCTGCTTGTCCCCTCTCACTCTGGAGTGGTGCTGCAGTAAGCGCAGGTCCCTGTGAGGAAGCTGGCCTGGGCAGACTCTGCTAAAAGCTTGACAACTCTTCTTCTTTGAGCTTGAGTCTTTCTGCAGAGCAGGTTCACTCCTTTGGCCAAAAAGAAGTAAACAGCCCATGCAGTGCCGTTAAGAGCCCACAAAGGTGAAGAAAGCCAAAGGCTCTTGCACCAGCAAAGCCCAACTTGTCACTTTTCCCTCCTGTGGAGCACCACGATAGCACTAATCCATGTGTGGCAGCCAGCCCAGGCTTTAGAGAGCTGTGACTACTGTGCTGGGTTTATTAGCAGGTTCCCATAGCACTGCCCTCCCTGGGCATTCTCTCCTCCTCTGCACTTGCTGCTGTCTGGCCTTCCTGAGTGACTTGTTGACTGGGAGAGAGTGCTGGGTGTTTATGAGGAGCTTTGCTCCTGTTTCAGCTCCTAGGCCCACAATGGAAACACTAACATGAGTGAATCTTTAAGTAAACAGCCAGGCACTGGAGGGAGGGGAAGAATAAAAACCTCTGAATAATGACTGAAATGTCAGACATTTATTATTAAGTCAGTCTTGATGTTGACAGCTGAGCCCATTAAAAGCATTCTTGATCAAAAAAGCCAAAGGCAAACCTGATTCTTAAATATCCCAGTTGTTCTTTTTGGCCTAGTTTTTAAAGTCTTAAGAAGGAAATAAAATTTTAGAAAATATTTACAGACATGAGAAATGCAGGATTTCATCATGGCTGGTGACTTCACAGATCTGCAGGGGGAAAGAACAGCGATTAAAGAGCAGGGGGGGCAAACAAATTCTCACATCTCCTTTGTAGAGATATTGTCAATCTTAGAAGTCAAAGTGTGTGTTGTTAGGGCTGGAAGAGCAAGAAGTCACCAGGTCTCAGCGTGAGGTTTTGAGGAGCTCTGAAGCCTTTCAGGATGTTAAAGAAGTAGTTGTGAGGGAGGCCAAGGTTTGACAGGCTTTGCTGGGAGCTATAAAGGTGAAATGATCGGTGCTGTGTTGTGTGTCAGTGAAGCAGAAATGCCAGACAACTGCTCTGAATAATGCATGGTCTTCGCGGGTCAAAGTCTCCGATGAGAAGGCTGGTGGAAGAGGCTCAATGGAGCTTACCTAAGCATCAGCCATAGATTTCAGGTTTGGATTAGGGTAAGAATAGATAACAGCAGTAGGAACAGGGGGAAGGAGAGAAAATCCAACCTAGAAGGAGACATGGAAAGAAGGAAAACTGCTTACTGAAGATTGAGGCAAAACAGGGTAAGTGTGAAGCTCTTCAAATGTGTAAAAAGCTACTGAAAAGAGGAAAAAATGCTTTTTTCTCTCTGTCTGTCATGGCTAGGAGATGTCATGAGGATAAGCCAAACCAGAAAGTCACAAATGCTGGGAAATGGTTTCTTGGGGAAGTTGTAGAAATTCCATTACTGGAAGCCTTTGAAAAGAAACTGGGAAAACACCTGATGCAGCTGGTTATGCTTTGAGCTCCTTAGGCTCCTTCAAGCTTTACTTTTTAATGAGTGCGTTAATTTGAGGTTGTTAACGTGATATTAGAGAGACAGCACAGCTGTTGATGGCATTTTGGAAGGATTCAACTCCAGAGCTGCAGAGTCAGGACACTGCCAGAATCAGCTCCGAGGGCAAAGTCTTGAGCCGAGACCACAGACCTTGGTGCTGAGTGTTGAGTAGAAAATGGAAGCTGTGAACAGAGAAAAGCATCTCTTGATGTTTAATTACGTTCCTTGTAAATGCATGGGAGCACAGCAGACACTTCACTGGTTTCCCCATGGCCGGGCACAGACGTATTTTTCTGACTCCCGGGTTCGGGAAGGGTGGCAGAGTGTGACTGAGGCCTCCAACCCAGCTGACGTGATCCAGGTATGTCTCTGGTGACAGTTAAGCTCCTCTGTATCCAGCCATGCAGATGGGGATGTGACCCTCCTGCCAGGCAGCAGCTCCCTGACAAGATAACTCCTGCCTGGCTCTGCCGATGGGGACATGATTCCCATGAGTCCTTGGCCAGGACCTTGAACTGAGGCTGCGCAGGGGGTTGCCAGGCCCTCAGATCTGCTGGCAGAACTACACAAGCAGCCTAATTCTGAGGTCAGACAGGGGGTGAACTGGGAGAATAGGAGCGGATGGCAGTTACTTGTGTGGCGATTCGCATCTCCACACATCTCTTATGTTCATGGTGCCCCTGGGAACTGCACAACTATGTTCTCCTGATGAAGGACATATTGTGCTGGAAGCATAGTGCTTGGCTAGATGGACCTTTGGGGCTAGAACAGCCATTCCTATGTACTCATTTAAATTTAATTGATTTTTCTAAAGAATTATTTCTCCCTTGACAGTCTAGAAATAAAACCGCTTGCCCCGACTGGCGCAACAACCTCATGATTTCTATCTATTGACAATGTGGTTTTCACACTCTGTCTCAACATGGGCAAGTTATTCTTCAGCATGCTCGATCAGAGAAAGAGAAAATTACATTTATGCACCTCCTGCCGCTTCCTGTTCCATTTTCCCTCCTGGCTTTCCAGGGGCAGGTGTTCACACAAGATCCCACCTAGAGGCCAGCCAGTGAGTTACCCAGCATCAGGTTTTCACAGGAATACCTCCTCTTGATGTGGGCAATGCCAATTTGCAGCCAAATACATGCAAAGTAAATGAGGACATGGAGTTACATTGACCCTTTTGCGCAGTGTGCATGTGTCGGGCTGGTGACCTGGAGTCAAGGGCTTGCTCAAAGGGCTCCCCAAACTCAAATGCTTTGAATAACAGCAGCAGAGAGGGAGTGTGGAAGCTGGTATGATGACTCTGCAGGTGTATGACAGCAGGTTTGCTGGGCTACCTGATGATAATGTGACAAAGGTGCTATTTTCTAGCTTCCGCTTTGATTAGGATGTTTCTGGCCATTTAGATGCCATTATATTTACAGATAAGGGTTTTGGATGAGGAAGGTTTCATAGGTTTCAGAACTGCAACCACACTGTTTCCAGCACATACAGTCTCCAGCTGCGATCCTTGAAGATCTGACTCTAGAGCTCATTTCCTTTGTTTGCATTTCAGGGGGTCGTCCTGGCAGTATTTTCCATGAACAAATAGGAATTGTGGACTTAGATTAGCTACAAAATCTTGGAAGTGATGCACTGCATCACTTGTGGAGGCTGTACATACCATCTACTTCCCTCATTAACAGGAACTTGTTTGCATGGGAAAGTGCTTCTGCTGGCGGGACCGGTTACTGGGGGAAACTTTGCTCTCATGAGCTTTATTTTGGAGAGTGACAGTTCAACTATGCAACTCTAAATATATATTTCCTTGTCCAGATGTCCTATTTAGGCCAAAATCACGCACTTTGCCTGTAAGAGAGCTGGAAAAGCTCGGACCTGCCTTTGCAGTCAATTAGCTGCCTCCGAGGCAGGAATTATCTTTAAAAGGAGCTGGATTGGCACAGGGAACATGTGTCAGAGCTGTTACCAAAAGATGCTTGTCTGCCCTGGTGCCTATAGAGGTGAATTGAAATTTTCTTAATTGCTTTTTGGGATGTTAATTGTAATCAGTTAGCTGCTTTCCTTTGCCAAGAACTTGGGGATATTTGTGGTTCTGGAATAATAAGAAACAGCAGAAACAATGGGGCACTCACTATGGGCAAATTAGTTTATGCTTTATCTTTCAAACAGGTTTTCCAGAGAAAAACCTTGGCCTTGAACTCTATCTTCATTGTTTTGCTATACTCATCTATAGCACTGTCAGGCAAACTGGAAAGTTCAGGCATGTTAGTGACTGTTTCTGAGCACCAAAATTAGAAGCTCTTGTTGAATTGGGTGGCTGAGCTCAGGGCACTGGGGTGGTCAGTGGCCAGGGAAGGGTTGGAAAGCAGAAATGCGGGGCTCTGTCCCTGGTGGCTTTTACTTCGTTTGCTTTAAGACACCATAGCCCGATCTGCATGTTCCCTGGAGCTTTCCAGACAGGGTGAACATGTGTGCTGTCCCCTAAAACATCCTGTCCACCACAGCAGGACAAGACCTGTGCTCCCCTCCTGCCCTGTGCTTCACCCACTCGAGTTTTGCTGCCAGCTGAAGGAGAGGAGCTAAGCCCTGGTGCACATGTTTTGCTTCATCACAGCGTTGCCACCGGCTGGCCGCAATGCAGGCAGTGTCCCGAACCAGCCAGCAAGGCCAGCGGAGGCCAGGAGAGTCACATCTGGGCAGCCCCTTACTCTTGGCAATATGCACAGAACAATCCCCTTGGTTAACAAATTCCTGTGTATTTGTGACCAGAAGTGGGGTGAGAGAAGAGGAATAACTCCTGCCCAAGCACCAGGGCAGCCAGAAACGCTTTCAGCCCAATAGCAACTGCAGCGATGCTGCTGCAGCGACCTTTAGTATCTTGCTGGGCCGGACCCAAAGCCCTGCTTTGCCCACTGGTTTTGGCACACTTTGAATCGGGTGTTTGTGCCATTTCACTGCCGCATCCATTAGTTCATCTGCCTTAGAGCCAGCACGCAGCCATCAGTGCAAGGGCTGTGGGATGTCTTTCTCTGCCCCAGCCCTGCCTTGGCTACAGCTTCAGTCCTGCTTCGGCTCTTTCTTCCCCACCGTGTTTCAGCCCCTCATGGGGCTGAAATTTGAGGCATCCTGGCTTTTGCTGTCAGGACTTGGCATCCTACCACTGGAGTTAAACACTGTCTGCGCCTGTGAGGGCATTGGCAGGGGACACAGTGCCCCAGAGCGTGCTATAGGGTGTATAGGGAAGGCTGCTGTTTCCCTTCCCCCGTGTGGATGCTGCCTTCAGAAGAGGGCTGACAGGGGGTCTCTGATTAACGCATCAGTTCTTGGTCCCTGAGAGTGATGCCACCTGCAAGCTGGACACTTGCACTGACCTAATGTCTTTGTGGCTTCAAGCCACCTTAGCACCATCTGCCAGCAAAGAAGAGCTTCCCAGCACCCCGCGAAGCAGGTGTGGGGGTGGATCTTCACATGCTTCCATGCCAGGGTGTGTGCGAAGGACCTGACCTTCTCCCAGAGGCCAGCAGCCCCTACTGGGATTTAAACCACACACATGATTTTCTATGATTTTCTATTTTGAAACCAGCAAAGCGCTTAAGTTTTTGGAAAGATCCTGCAATCCACTGAGCCGTGCTACAACAACAAGTTATTGTTCTGGCGTGGGTGAAGGACAGGACCTCTGCCTGGGAGCTTTCCAGGAGTTGTGCTGCTTAGCTGGAAGGAAGCAAAACTTCTCAGCATCTAATCTACCCGCAGTGCTAATGCCGACTGCAGCGCCGGGAGGTCTCCGGCAACGTGCGGAGCGTGAGGAGTCCAGCCTCAGGTGCCAGCACCATGCGGAGCTGGCACTTCCAGCCCCTCCTGTCCCTTGCTGTAAGTGCAGTGTGCCTGATGCAGGATGAAGGCCAGAAAACTAGTGCAGAAACATTGGCAGGGCTGCCTCGCTGTCTGCGCTGTCTGCAGAGCACTTTGGATGCTTCCGATTCCTGGAAGCTTGCTGTCTTTTGATAGAGAGAAATACAAACTATTACTGTCATTTGACTTGTCTGTAGCAGCTCAGAGACATTAGAAAGCAAAAGCTGAGATCCTGCTTCAAATTTGCAGATCTAGTAGTGGCTATTTCCTCCATGTCTGTGGTTATCATGGTGCTTTCAGCCCGACAGTGAGAAGTGTCCACTCTCTTATTTAGTGATGATCCTGCTACAGCCCCACTAAGCCCTGTGGGCAGTCTGTCTGTACTGGTACAGAGCCACTTCCAGCTCATTCCCATACATTTGCCGAGGACAGCTTTTCCCCTAGGTAGCCTGAGCCGTGGTTTAGATGAAAGGAAATTTGCAGTTTAAAAGCATCCTTCCATTTCAGTGAGACTTTTGCTTTGCAGAGAGTTAACACTATCATTTCCTACTCGGGTGGGACCAATTGGTATTTCCTTCTCTGGCCTCATACTTGGCAGCGTGACCCTCTAACATAGCGGTGCTGCTGTGCTGTGCCGGGCAACCGTCTCTCTGCAATAATAAAACTATTTGTTTTTGCTGGCACTCCTGATATCTCTTGTTGAGGTTGTCACAACCTCAGCAGTAGCTGAAGCGGTTATGTAGGTCTGGTGTGCAGACCTGATCCGTAAAGGGGAGCAGGCTCCGGACCTCTGCTCTGCACAGGGTATGGGAATGCCGCTGTCTGCACCCTTTGCAAAAGGCCACATGCAGGAGGTGACACGTGGCAGCATCGTAGCACACGCAGAGGCTTTCACTGGCAGCAGGCGGGTTCCCATGGGGTATCTGCAAAGGGAAACTCTCTTTGCCAACCAGGCAAACTGGGTTTAATTCAGTTCCCTCCAAAAAAAGTCCCCTGGAACTGAACACACCCCAGGGAAAGTGCCCTCCGGCATCTGCAACAAATCTGACGAAGGCTCTGATTATTTCCAGACTAGAAAAACAAATCTGATGTTGGAAACGTGGCTAAAATAGAAGATGCCTTAGCAGAGAAAGTCTGCGGAAGGCTGCAGTGGGCAAAGGCTACCCCTTCTAAATAGGTTTGAAAACTGGAACATTTTGAAACTACCAAAAATCCAGAGCTGCTTCTCAGCTGTGGCTTTGCATGTCATTAAAGTCCTTTGGTCCACTTCTAATCCTGACTTTGCAGTTTGCTATCATGACGTTGATATCAAATGTCAAATGCTACCAGTGATGGAAATAGAGAAGGAAATTTCCTCCCAGACAGGAACTTCAGTAAAGTGTTCCAGGAGCAGAGGGGGAAAAGGCTTCCCAGCTGAATTTCACCAGAATTTTTACTGGCAGAAAAGTCTCAGTTTTGAAGAAACATGGTTTTCTGATCAGAAAAATGCTCCCCTGAGCGATCTGTCCTCAGCTGTCTGGTTTTCATCACTCTTGAGACATTCCTAAGGCTTGGCAGTACCCAGGGCTGCTTTGGAGGCACTGAGCAGGATGCAACCCCGCTTTGAAAAGCTTCCACCTGAACAGCAAATCTTGGCAAAGGAGTGCATGAGAGATGCCCCCTGGACGGCAGGAGGAGGGAGAGGAGGGGAAGCATTGCCAGCCACAAACCACCTGCTCCTCCCGTAGATGTGCTGGTGCTCCCCAGGGCAGGCAGGCCGGGAGCTGGCACGGGGCTGGGCCGTGTGGGTATCCTGCTCTCTGTGGAGCCCCAGGCTGCCACAACTGTGGTTATTTTTGGTGTTACCCACTTTGTCATTCAAACATATTATTCTGAGCAGTGCTGTGGTGGGGCAGGCACTGCATTGCTCCATGCCCACGCTTTCCCAGGCAGTAAATGCTGAGCCCCCCTGTTTGTACCATCCTTTGGGTTCCTCCTTACCCACCGTGTGCCTGTGAACCCATTGGCCTTTCCCGCTGCCCTGGCTGAGCCCTCTGGGAGCAGCCAGAAGGGAAGGAGGAGGAAGGCGGATGGCTGAGCACTTCGTGTGTTTTGGCGAGTCCTGTTTTTCCCCAGTTGCATCATTTAAAATGGATTCAGGTCTCTCCCAAACACCCACCACCAGAAGTGCTGCCCTTAGAAGGTGGCCTGAAAGGCTGCAGCTATTTAGACAGACAAAGAAAAGAAGAATTGAAGCCATTACCCTTCCTCCCATCACTCTTCCTTTTGCCCTGTTCCTGCCAGCTCTCCAGCACTGGAAACAGCATCACAGAGACATGGGGAAGCAAGCCGGTGTCTCAGAAAAGTCATGCTGGCTGCCGGCAGGGCGGCTCCAGGCTCTGCTGGCGATCAGATGGTGGAGGAGCAGCTGAGATGAAGCGCTCCCCTCCTCAGCTTCAGGGAAGAATCTTTATGGGGGCAGAAGACTTTTGAGGATGAGCCTCCTATAAATAAAACTAAACCCTGTCTAGGGGTCAGTAAAACACTTTTGCACCTGCTAAATCTTCCTCAGATTTGCACTTGTTCAAGACAAAACTGGAATATGGACAGGAACCGTTCCCTCCTGGAAACTTGCCGCTGGTTCTGCCTGATGTGTCCCTGCTGTGCAGTACCTACAGAGTGGCCCTTGATTGGCTGCATCCCATAATCTCAAGCCTGATATGGACCTTGCTGCGGAATGGATGTGGCTGACATTTAGCAGGAATGCTAGTTCTCATCAGAACAGTGCCTGGGGAGATGCAGCCTGTGCTCAACCATCCAGCTGATGCAACCTGCTGTTTTGCAAGCTCGGTCAGCACCTCACTTCATTGGAGAAATGCTCTTGGCTAATACGGGGTGACGTTTCCCAGAAGTGGCATGGGAAGGAAAGGTATTTTACTTGGCATAAGTTGGCCTCAGTGCAACCTCTCCAGTGTTCTGGGTGGAAGAAACCAACTCGGATGAGTTTGGAGCTAAACTGGGTTTAGCCACGCCACAAAGTCCAAAAGCAGTGAGTGAACAGTGTGAGGAGGCTCAGCCTCCCCTCCTGCCAGCCCTGCTTGCAGAGACCTCCCCAGGTAAAAGCCATGCTCCCCTTCTTGTGATGCAGCAGAATCAGAAATGTCCCAGCTGCGGGAGGCATAATTCCAGCATCCCCTTTGTGCAAAGACGTCAGGGCATCCCAAGCCTATTTGGGGCTGCCACCTTTAGTACATTAGTTTTACACACAGACAAAGTGAGTCGTTTCTCATCTCTCCCTCGACCACAGACAGACTTGTTGGCAGATCTGAGAAGAGGAACCTGTGCCGCCCCCCGCTCCCAGCTGCATCTGGTTGCATTTGAAATTCCAAGTGAGCGCTAGAGCTTTCTCTCAGCTTGATCATGAGGGCTTTTTTTGGTGCTTCAGCCACTTCTTCAAGGAACATGGAGAACTCAGACACATCGTTCTAACCAAAGTGAAGTTCAGGATTTGCTAAGAGCAAAGCATTTGGTTCGCCCAAAATACCAGTAGCCATTTACTCAAGGGCTATAATTCACGGGGAACGCCAAGAGGGTTCAACCCGCAGCCCCGACCGCTCTGTCCCGGGCTGTTCTGGGTTGACTCATTAGAGCCCTTTGGCACCAGCAGTGCCCAGCTCGCAGGGGACCAGCCGGCAGCGCTACCCAGTGCCAGGCAGGCGCATCCCTCGGGCACAGCTCCCGCGGACCGGCCCTCCGGGGCCACTCGTGTCCTTGTCACCCCCCAGGCCGGAGCGTGAGGTCCCTGCAACCCTGCCCGTGGGTTCCGGGGTGGGGGGCGGTGTGGGGGTCAGGGACGTGGCGAGGCTCAGCGCTTCGGCTGCCCCAGCGCAGCGGCTGTCGGCCCCGTTGCAGGGCTGGACAGAGCAGCACCGGCATCTCGCCGAGGGCCGCCCGGCGCCGCCCCCCGCCCGCCCCGGCCGAGCCGCCCCGCGGCCGCCGCCGCCTCCCGCCAGCTGCGGGCTCCAGCTGCGGGGCTCGGCACCGGCCACCGGCTCCGGCGGAGCAACAGCGGCCTCCAGTGCCGAAACCTCCTCCCTTTCTCCATCCAGGGACCCGCACCCTGCGTCCCGCTGCGCCGGCAGCCGCGTCTCCCCTCCCACCAGCCCGCAGCCCTGGGGCGCGCCCATGGGTGCCAGCAGCAAAGCTCACCGAGGCCACTAGAGGGAAAAAAAAAAAGATTTTTACCTGGAAAAATGGAGCCTTTTTTCGTTTTCCGAGGGACCATATGATGGGGCACTGGCATATGGACAAGGCTGGAGAGAGGTCAGCATGGAGATGACTTGGACTCTTCCTCCTGGCAAAAGCCCTGGAGTAAGGGCTTTAGTGCTCTGTATTTAACAACTGTAATTGCAAGTCATGAAAATGCTAAAATGTCCTATTGCTTGGATGCTGGACGTTCAGGAAAGGAAAATAAAATTCCTGATGCAAAAAAGAGCCTCCTTGTCATGCCAAAGCCTGGCTCTCTCCTTGGGCATGTCCTAGCCTTGTCCCTGGGGCTCTGTCCGTAGTTTGCTCACAGACATTACCAAAACAAACCATATTCTCCAGGAAGGTATTTTGAATGTCAGGGAAAGGGGTTTGCTGTGTGTGTAAGAAATCCCAGTGCAAGACATGGCAATGCTTCCATTTTATTAGGCATTTGTATAGGTGAGGGACAGCTTTGTGGTATCTTCTCTGGAACGGTTGGGTCTTTTAGTTTTGAGTGGAGTCGGAGCGTGGAGAGGGCTTTTGGCACATTCCCCTGTTCTTTATGCGCACATTAGTGTTTCTTTGCCTGGAAGAGACGTTAGAAATGCTAGAGGATGCCTTCAGGTCCCTGATACACAGAAGAGCCTGGCTCAGAGGGCAAAGAAAGAAAGAAAGGAAAATACTGCTTAAATCATCATTTAAGTGTTATTCACACTAAGTAAGGCCACATATTCTTGACAGGGAGTTCAGGGTTACCATGGACATGTGTTAATTAATTCCAATAAGCTCAAGAGCTGGTGCTTCCTGACACATCCTGGCAGAATAATTCACCTCTGTGCTGTAGGACAGCACTAAGACACCTCTAATGCCTGTCTGGCTGCAGATGATAAAGGTTATGACTTTGTTTTGTAGGTTTTTACAGACAAATGCCTGCCATTGTGTCTTGCTTGGGCCTGCTCCGAGCCTCCTCTCCTGATTGCTTCTGCAGCAAAAGTGATGAAAATATTAAAAAGGTACCTGCAAGAAATTATTGTTATTATTTTTTGCCCAGTAGTGGACTGAATTACTCTGAATTGTTCCATTTTCATGTGGAATCATTATGTTATTCTCTTTGGAAAGACAGACACATTTCTCAGGTGCATAGAGAAATGCTGGTAAAATGATTTTCAAGCTGTTTTGCATTTTGCAAAAAGCATGTTGCACACTGGTCACAGTGAAGTGACCAAAGGTGACAAGTGAGACACTGCAGCTGCAGGGACCCACCAGATGCTCTCGCACTAGTTATGCCCAGTCTCCTTGCAGGCCTCCAGCTCTTGTCAGATGGGTTGCACACACAACACTGCAAATGACACTTCATCCTGCCTCTCAGTTACTTGACTTTTCCCCATGGACCACAGCTTTATAGATGAGGACACTGTTAATCTCTCCCCTGAGACATTTGGCTCCAGGCAGCTTCACAGTCTTGGTGCCTGGCCCACATCACCCTGACCAGGAGACTAAATGGCTGTTGTTCCCAACCCCAAAACTTCTTTGCTTGGGAACATTACAGGGCAGCTGCAAGGCTCAGGGCTTTGACCCGCAGGAGCAGAACATTTCCAGTTGCAGCTGCTGAGAGCTTGCACAAACTGGAGTTTGAAGGAGTCCAGGGATGCAGTGCCTGTCAATGCCAGGCGGCTGCCAGCACCAGCTTCTTGTCCATCCCTGTCCCTCCCCTGACTCCTGACCGGCTCTGGATACACCACTGGCTCAGTCTTTTTCTTTTTTTACCCCAGTCTTCCTTCTTGTGACCACTGAGGTCTCCCATCCCCTCTGAAGCCATGCTCCACACTGGGGGGATGGAGCATCCTTGATGCCACCTTGCTCTGCGCGTAGCTGGCTTTGAAACCTTCCTCGCTCTCTTTACCCCGCTCTTGGTCCATGGCCAAAGCCCTAATGATGTTGTGTCTGATGAACCTCCCACCCCCATCTGTTGCACAATACAGCCGACAGCTGGTGCTGGGCTGCTGGCTTCCAGCATGGTCATTACCGCCCTGCCATGCTGCGCCGGGTCATTAACCGTGGCGCCTTCGTTCAGGAGATCCCACTCAGCATGTCTCTGCCTGACTGCATCGTCTTCAGCCTTAAAGTGTAAAACCAGCATTTGACCAGGCCAGGAGCAGAATATGGGGCAGCAGTCTGGGTTAATGAAGGAAAGAGGAGACGACCAGACCGACAATTCTTATCCAGGCTCTTTTTCCTGGTGATCTGGACTCTGTTCCTTGTTACTGTAGAATTAGCTGGGAGGCAGTGCTCCTAAAAGCAGAATTTGGCTCCACAAGCCCATTCATCCAGCGTTAGAAAAGCTTGAATTTGAGCTTCTGTTAGAGATGTCTCTGCTGATGGCAGATGGGCCTGTGAGCCTGATCACCAAAAATCCCTTCCTCCACCAGGTAAAGTCAAGGGTGAAGCTCCCTTAGCACCGCAGACCAGGACATCTGGCTACAGATAAGACTCAATCTTCCCAATGGAGATTTTTGAACCACCTAATAGCATTGAGCTGTAACTAAATCCTTTACTTGTCTGACCCAGAGTGCTTCCAATGTATAAATACACTCAAAATTAGCTAGGGCTCAAGCCAGATGAAACGAATCAAGTCTTGCCAGAGACATCGCTAGCATTTGGACCTGGCCTTCTGCTAAGACAGTGAAATCTGGCACCAGCACAGATTAAATATAAGGCTCATTCTTAAAAATACCCAGAGCAAATTGTATCCTTTCATAGGCAGAGAAGACAGAAAGAAGAGCTCAGCTATAAATTGCTGGGGTGAAAAAACATAGTTTTTCCTCAGCCACCACACATCCGAGGTCACCTGAAAAAACATTTTTCTGCCTACACGCTAAATCTGGGCAGACTTTGAGGACTTTGCCATTTGCCTGAGTTCCTGGACACTCGCCAGCACAGTCCGAGCAATCGCTGCAGCTTGGCAGCTGCAGGTGTTGGCAGATTTTGACCGTGAGGTCCCTGCTTGTGGGCAGCTTGTGTGCTGCCAGCCGCACGCAACGGACCTGTTTTGCAGGCAGAGTCCACATGCTCAGAGCAGCGGGTGCAGCATCTGTGCAGGAGGCCAGATTCATGCCAGATGTGCTGGGCTCACTGCCCGTGCTCCACCCAGCTGTGTGCAAACAGCTTTCTTTCTAGGAAATCCCAGATATATGTGGTAGCCCTCATCTGCGTGATGTTTAGGCTTGCAGAAGGTCCAGATACTCACAGGTTCTGAAAGCACAACAGACACTCATTGCCATATAGGAGATTGTCCGTGCCACAGACGGGGTCAAAGATCTTTGTACAACCTTTTCTTAGGTCATAATTGCCACAAGCTGCCTGGAGACACAAAAGGGTAATGCTGAAAATATTAAACATGCTTTCAATTTACCAAGGGAGCTTTGCATTCACAGGCAGGTGCATATTTTGTATATCTCGATAACCCATCCCAGCTTGCTCAGAGCTCTGCTATGAACTCTCAGAAACACTGGGACTGCCTGTCACCATGCAGTCCCTTGGCCAGTTGACTCCACCAGGCACTGCTGCACACCCTTAGGAGTAACATTATTGAGTTAAGTAATGCTCCATGGGCAGTACCTGATCATGTTCTTCACAGCTTTTATTCTTATGCCACAATACCTGCCCTCATGCTTGCAAGCCAGAGAGTAAGAGGAGCTCTGATCTTGGCAGGTAACACCAATATTCATCTCTTTAATAACAGTTTTCCTCCACTGAGTGTGGGGAAATGCAGTGGGAAACCAGTACCATCACTGGGATTTTGCTGTGGCACAGCAGGTGGAAGGAGGTTCCCAGGCACTGGCATCTTTGGGCTGCCAACCCAGCAGCTCACTATACTTTACTGTATTTGGCAATGCTGGCTCCCCAGTGTATGGCTTAGTGCTGTCTCACTAAAGCTGGGCATACCCGTGTGCTACACAAAAATAGGAGCCTTCACCTCTGTTCCTTTGTCAGCAGCTCCATCCATCTCAGCATTTCCTAGAGAAAGAGTGGAGAGAGAAAGAAGATGCCTTAGCACCCATCACTTGTCCTGGTTTTAAGGGGGACATAGTAAAGATGTTTTAGGCTGAGGACTGCATGTCTTCACTCAAACACATTTGTCCCAGCAAACAATTTCTTCCCTTGGATCTCCCCCATTTTGCAGCTGGGTCCCTTTCTGCTTCATCTGTTTCTTTCTGCTGGCAGAAACACCATGATGGTGCAAGGCCCTGTCAAGGCCAGATACACTTGTAGTAACTTTCCCTGCCAGCTGCCAGGGAGCAAAGGTGGCTTTTGTTATCTCTTATCATGTGTTCATGGGTAACTGAGAAACTCCTGCTGATGCTGGACTGGTGTTGGAGTAAATCCAGGGTGATTTTTCTGGTGTCGGTGGGTTTGTACCACAAGGAAGCAGACCAAAAGACAAGTTGCTGAAGGTGTCTGCTAGAAGGAGAAATGGTTGGACCCTGAGGTCTCACACCAAAGCTGTTGGGAGAGAGCCGTGACTTTGGGGGGCTTCTCCATGGAGAAGCTGGCCCTGAGCTGACAGCTGGGATCATATGGGTGGGAAATGCAGTGGGTGTATTTTGAAAACAACCTGAATTTGTTTGGCAAAAGGCAGTACTGAGACGACCTTGGGTTGCTTATAGATCCAGAAGTCATCTACATGGAGGATTTAGACTATGTTTATATTAACAATCAGTGTAGCCCAGTAGTAGTGGGTCTGTAGAGTGAAACAGTTTGGTGCTGAGGACCTGATAGTCACGCTGTTTAATGCTTCAGGGATTTTACTTTGGACTAGCACCGCTCCAGATCCAGGAACTATAGCTCACTACATGCTCAGTTCATCTGAAATGAGTCCAGATTTTGTGCTCAGACAGCTCTGCAATGGCAACTGCTGCACAGTAAATAGGATGATGGAGGACTTGTTTCAGAAGCACCTTCCTGTACTGAATGAACCCACTAACACAGAAATCCCTGGTAAGCAGGACCTGAAGAGCAGCAACAGCTCACGTTCGCATCCCTCTGTACCATATGGGATTCTGAAAACACAGTTGGCTTAAATATTGACTTTGGTAGCGAGAGCTGCATTTTCCCTTGTGTAGATGCGTTTCCTATCTTTTTGGGTTTGCTTTTTTAAAACCAGAATAGCACCTATTCACTCTAAAAGAATTGCACTGTCCTAGAAATCACCAGCTCCAGGCTGAATCCTAGCCCTGAAGGAAGAGTGTCAGCCCAGCAGGTCTGCTCGTTTTTGGGAGCAGGTGCCACGCACCCTTTTAAAACCTTTGCTTTATCCTTGCTCACAGACCACTGGTTTAATGCGTGCTGGCCATTGCAGCATTCTCCAGCATTTCCTGCCCAGGGCCACAGCAAGGTCCCAGCACCAGCTGGCCTGTTCCCAGGCTCGCCTTCCCACGCGACAGACCTGGGAGCTTTACCAACAGAGGAAATGGCTCCTAAGCAAAATGTTGCACTCACCTTGGTAGCAGCAGAGTGCCAGGGAGAGGAGCAGGAAAACACCAATTGCCTTCATGGTCCAGGCGATGCTTTGCTGGGGCCAGCAAAGAGGAAAAGGGACACTTCTCAGCCTTTCAGAGATCCTGCCTCTGGCAGTCTATGCTGGGACCTTATACCTTGTCCTGTCTCTGGCACCACCCTGCACAGCCAGCTCCACCCTGCAGTCTTGTGATGACAACGTTCAAAGTATGGGGACAACACCAGGTGGCAAATGGCTCATTGGTGTGCGCAAGGATGAAAGCCTCTCCGAAGCCAATGGAGGTAAGGATCCTAATCGCTGGCAAGGACTGGAGCCTCATCTCAGGTGTGGGAGACAGCCTTGGGTCTGCACTGCAGACTGGGAAAGAGCAACTGCACAAGCGGTTTGGAGAAATGGGCAGGACGACAAGGAAAATACATGTGTTAACATGAGCAGTGTGGCTTTGGTTAACGACCCTGCCACTGCCACTTGCGGGGCTCTGGGTGAAGAGGGCTTTGGTCCACACACACCTTTCCCAGTGTGATCCACAGAGCTCCACTTCCCTCCCCAGACAGATAGGGACAGGAGCAAGAACTGCTGCTAGAGAGCAGAGAGCTTGGATGTGCCTTGGGCTCGCTTGTGGCTGCACATCCAGTGCTGTTATTTTGACTGCACATCTCTCTGATTGCAGGCAGGCAGCCGAAACGAGCTTGTTGGGTCGGATGCTGCTCCCTTCCCCTCTCCCCACCTGCAGCTTGGAGTAAACCCTGGGGATTTCCTACATTTACTCCACCAATGGTGCATTGTGGAGAGTGGATCAGTCCCTGGGGTATTAGAAGGATTAATTAATGTTTCTAAAGCACTTTGATATCTCAGCCATAAATCACTGGAGAAGTGCAAAGCAAATTATTACTAATGGGGGCTTATGACTCAAAGACAGATTTTTAATTAGCTGAACAGGAAAAAGTCAATGCCAAGAGCAATTCAAGGAGCTGTTTGTGAGACAGAAATCTCAGCTCAATCGGCAGCTGCTCCACTGTCCAAGGGAGACCCCAGTCGGAATGCGGCTCTGGAGGATGCTTTCCCCTGCCATAAACATCCCTTGTGAGTTTGCTTTGGTGGTGATGGAGAGTTTCCCTGCTCTCATCTGCACTTCCCTCTGCTCTCCCCGGGGTGAACTGCAACATGAGGCTGAAAGCACTGCTCTTAATGGCATCTGTTATTTTATTAACTTGGTGAGTAAAGCTGGCTTTGGGTATGACCCACTCAGCAGCTGTGTCTAGCTGGGCTGGGTGTTAGTGGACCTCTGTGAGCAAGCAACAGTCCTTTAGTGTGCCTGGGACAAAGATTCATGTGGTGTTATCACCCTCTGAGGAGCAAGACAAGGAGGTATGATCATTTTTTATAGCTGGAAGAGGTTCATCTCAATCCAACACTGTTCCCTGTTACTCCTCCAACACACCTGCCCCAAGTTCGCAGCGTGAGTAAAACCAATAGGTGCCAATAGGTGATTTGGTCTCACTTCCCAAAGCTGGACTTAGCAAGGCCATTGATGGTTATACGCCAGGGCAACTGGGGAAAAGGTTTCCCTTGTCAATCTGTAACACGTGTAAATAGAGCGGTGCTGAAAAGAGTTTCTCAGATTACCCTTGTTTGGGATGTGCCCGCTCCCGGTAAAACACATTTGCACATTTTTCAGTTTAGAGATCCTTGCTGTAGCCAGGAAATGTGATAGTTTTGATTGTCCAGAAACAGAAACATCTTTCCTCAGATTCCTTGGAAACATCCAGGCACATTTCCAGACTTGAGTTTGATGGGTAAATCCTCAGTATTTACAAGAGCTGCTCTGCAGATGGGAACTGTTGGCTCCGGGGACATTTCAAGTGCGTGTAACACCATGGTTTTCTCCTTTCCTTTCCTTCCTCCACAAAGGCAGAGACAGGCTGCTGACCCCTCCTGCCTCCTGGACAATTCTCTCTTCATCCTCTTATTAGGGTCCTGATAGATTTGCACTGACTTAATTTCATGTTCATAACCCCTCCCAGAGCTGTAAGTACTTTACTACTGAAGCAGGTTGAAAAAACTCCAGATTAGGCAATACAATGGAACTTAATTATTCTACAACAAATTGAGCCAAACCAATGGATTCAAGGGCAGTTGCCTCTGCCAAAAGAAGAATCCAACATAGGCTGCTAATGCTGCTGCAGCCGAACAGCAGTCACACTAGGTTTTTAATGTAGTTTCTCCATTAGCAACTGCCCTTCCTTTCCAAGCGCCTCTACTGACATCTGTGTGTTTATGAGATGCTTTCAAAAATGTGGGATTTCAGGGCTGCTCTCTCCTGATTGACATCTATACTATATCCTTCAGGAAAATCAAACACAAATGCTTGGGGCTTATTTGACTGGGGAGGAATGAAAAAGAGCTGCGAACTGCTATTGCGCTGGATGCTCCTGGTAGAAGGAGCAGGGAGATGTCTTCAGCAGTGTGGGCTTTTTCAGGATGTGTCACCTTGTCAGAGCAGCGTGTTCCTCCAAACACATCAGCTGGAGGAGTAGAGAAAAATGAGTCAGGCGGCTCCGCCAGCCGTGCTGTGTGACTTGCCAAGCACGGTGCCCGTCGCAGAGAAATGGAGACGACAGGCACGTCCCAAAGCAGGTGCTGGTATGGGATGCCTTCCTCTTGGTCACCTTGTTGGATGTTGGCCACCACACACGGTGAGGGACAGAAGACCTCTGCAATTGCTGATGGTGTCTTCTCCTGGCTTGTGGAAGGCACTTGGAGAGGAAATTGCTGGCACACAAGGAATGCGGGGAAGGGGCGGTGGGTAAGGAGCCAAGCTGAGCTGGCAGGTCTGCCTCTAGGTGGATCATCCCAAAGAGGTGATTCTCCTTCTGCAGGATCTACATCATCTGGCCAAATCTGAGCGCTTTCAAGTTATATTTTTTGCATAGTAGAATGTTGCAAAGGAATAAAAATTTGCATTGCGGGGGAATGAAAAATTTGGGAACCTACCTACTTTCCTGTGATGGCCCATCCATGACAGGCTGGAGGAGCACTTGTTGTACTAGAGCAGGAATCTGCTTTTCGTGAAGACTTGATGTACACAGAAGAGCCACCAGTGCCCTGGGGAAATTGCAACAGAGTCATCAGCAAAAGCATTCAAAGATCACAAACCAGACCCAGATGATGATGAATCACAGCTTAGAAACCGCAAACGGTTCTTCAGCCTCTTCAAAATAATGGCATTTACCCAACAGGCTCGTTTGGGGTGGTTCACATTTTCCAGCCTTCTTCTGAACCCGAGAGAGAGAATGGGCTAAAGCAAAAGCAGAGCTCCTCTTGCAGTGCTGGCACCCGGGAATTGGGGTGATAACGGAGATGTTGCGACACTTGGCACAAGCTCATGCTTGCTGGTGGTGCTGGGGCTGTATGGGAGCTCCTCTGCTGGGGCGTGCAGGTGAGGGGCGACCCCTTGGCCCTCTCCCAACAGTGTCCCAACCCCTGCTGCCGAGGAGGGGCTGCACAGCCAAAACCTACACCATGGCCCTGTGCTAGTGGCAATTCTGAGCCTCGGTCCCTTGGTGGAGGTTGTGGGAACATTCCTTGGGATACATGAAGGGAAGGCACCTTTTGGGGACCTGCAGGAGGATCCTTACTGCTCAGGTTGGTCAACAAGGCAGGTAGGGAGTTTGCTGCTGTCCTGTGATGGGTGGGATGAGTGAAGTTTGGAGAAAGGCTGATGCAAATGTGAAGCCCAGGGGTGTCACAAAAGACAGTTCCCAAGATACTGAAAGCTCTCTCGGGTCCAAACTGCTGCTTGTGTTGGATTTAAAGGCTAAAAATCCCTAAAGCTCTGTTACCTGCTGGATTTGCCAGGCCTGGAGCTTGCAGGTGTACCCAGGACCTTGCCCATGGTATCCAAGATGGTTTTGAAAGCAGTCAGTGCAGGAAGTGCAGAGGAGCAAGCCCTGCGCAGTGGTGTGCCCATGGAAAGGAGAAGGTCGTTTGTGCATTCAGGAGCCTGTGGGGAGATCTGCAAGTCACCTGGAGGAAGGGGGATGGCACAGCTGGATCCGCTCTGGCATGGGAAACAGATCAAGCCATTTTGCATCAGCAAGGTGAGTTAGCTGGTGTGCAGTGATCAGCTGCTCTTGTATCCAGGGGATACTGCTCAGATACTGATTTTTCCTGCAGGAAAAAAAACAACCATAATTTGGTCCATAGTGATTTTTGTCTTGGATTCTTTCCCATTAATGCTGAGAAAGCTATTTTGTTGCTCTGGGTGCATGGAAGATATTGAACACTCTGCCAGTTTAGGAAAAGGGATTCTGTGAGTAGCTGCTGTGAAAATATCACTTATTTTCTTAAACTGTAGGAGACTCTTTGGAGCCCAGGACAGTGTATCAATTTCTTTTCTCTTCTGTCCTGGAAACGTTGCCCCTGGGGCCTCTGGTTTCAGGGGAGGGGGCTGAACATAGCTACAGGGGAAAATTAACAAATGATCAATTCTACTTTTACTAAGGCTTCTGTTTGTTATCCTTCAGCAAGGGCAGTGTGTCCACGATGCTGACCTTTGGAAATCTGCAGGCTTTGCCTGAGAATGCATATTGCTGACAGCAGTGTCTGAAGTCGAAGGCATCACATAAATCATAGCTTGTTGGGTTGTTCAGAAGAGGCCATGCTTGAATGCCAATCAGATTCTTCCTGAGGAGGATGAATGTGCTGGAGACAGGTGATGTGTTTGTAAGGATTACTGCCTGAAATTGGCTGGGGTGCAATTGCACAGCTCCCTGGTATTGGGGGTAAGTTCCCAGCCCAGCTCCTGGCCTGTTTTCCTGTGCTCTCCCACAGTGACATTATAGGTCACTGCAGTGACACCAAACCCCACAGATTCAGTCCACGGAAACCTTTCCCTCATCTGCTATGGCTTACTGGATGATGGCACATGGCTGGTGGGAATACCTCTGGGCTGTGGTCAACTCCAGTCACAGCAGTGGCCTTGGGGCTCTGTCCCTTGCAGATGGGGCAACTGCTGCCATTGTCCACCCGGGAGTGATCCCAGGTCAGGAACAGTGCAGGGAGTGCTGGCTCCTGGCAAGATTTTCTCCCCTGATCACTTGTGCCCCTCACCTCAGCTTCCATGGGGGATCCCCATGGAATGCGGAGGCAGTGGGAGCATGTGGGGTCAGTCACCCAGAAGCTGAAACATGGGGCTCTGCTCTTCTTGCTTTCCCTGGCATTATCGGAGAAAAAGCATCATTTTCCCCACTCCTACAGAAAATGCCAAAAGCAAAGAATTCCTTCATAAAACTGCTTTTTTATTAAATACTATCTGCCACCCGCCTCCACATCCGACTGCCCCTGCGGCTGCCAGAGAGATCCAGGGCAGAGTGATTAAGCGCTGTGGCCGATAATTGGGCAAACACGGTTTTTCAATCTCCTCCAGCAAGGCACTCCCCCTTTCTCTGAACTAGAAGCAGCACCCCCTGCCCACTCCCTCTTTCACACAGCCAGAGTGGGTAGCATATAGTATATACCTTTCTTTCAGGGTCACAGACTCCTGGAGGATGATCTGGTCTAATCTGACCTTCTGCAGAGCTCAGACCAGCTCTGCCCCAGCTCCCAAGGACCCCACGTCCCTCGTCCAGGGCTGGACCTCGCTCTGAAGTGTGCGTGGGGTAACTTAAGAGCTCTGGTATTAACCGCTCCTGATAAGCATCCTGGATCTCTGTTGCCCTGTTCTGTTTGGATAAAAGACTCTGTCTGCTTGCAGCTATTGTTGCCTTTAGGTCCCCTTTACCCAGGTGAGTTTGAAGTGATTATATCTGAAAACTGACTCTTTAGAAAGTTGGATGAAGTCCAAGTGAATTCTGGGTGCATTGGCCTGGTGCAGAGCTGGGGCAAGGAGGTGAAGAATTGGCCGGGTCATTGGGAGAAGACAGAGCCAGAGGCCTGCCAGAGCTTCACAGCAAAAGGGTGGGAGGCAGCAGAGACAAGCTGGTTATCCCAACTGGATAGTAGGAAAAAAACATTTACCATGAGGGTGGCCAAACACTGTTGCTGGACCAAAAAGGTCGTGGAGTCCTTATCCTTGCAGAGGTTCATAACATGACTGAATGAGCTGATATTTTCCACAGAAGCTTTCAGAAACCAGCAGAGAAACAACAGCCTGTCGCCTCTGTGGTCCTTAACTAACCCGATGTCCCCAAGACCAGGAGCTTTTTTTTTAGTGGAGGTCTGAAACACAGAATATTTTCACATTTTTTCTTAATTTCTTGAAAACATTTTGTCAAAGTTTTTGTCAAGTTTTTATAATACTTTCCATCACTTCATAAGCCAGTTGATAAACAAAAAAAGATTGCAAATGACTTTCATCACAACCCCAGAAATATTTGGCATTTCTAGCTACTCCTGTGAGTTCCTCTGGCAGTGCTAATGACTATTGATACATGGCTTGCTCCCTGGCCCAAGACCCAGAAAAAAACTATTGTACTTCTGATTTCAGTGAAATATGTGGCTAGAGGAGGCCGAAACTCTTAGGTCCATCTCACTGTACCATTTCAGACAATTAGAGAAGACGACGTTTTTCAGCAGAGAGCTCTCAGCCTGCTTAGCTCCGTGGGAAAAACTGGCTATTAAAAAATAGAAAGGTGCAGAAAGGAAGGGAAAAGTAATGCAAACTATGAAATAAGGCTTTCGTTTCTGACAGCGTTTCTTCTTCCCATTAGTTATGGAGAGATTTTAAAATGAGAAGTACACTTTTTCACAGGCTGACTGAAATGAGATTTGGGGAGAAAAAAGAAAAAAGTAGTGGACATGGGCTAGAGCTAGTGATAATGTTTCTGTTGCTGGACTCTGATCCTGAACATACCAAAAAAGGGAAGAGAAAAGCTCAGCAGAGGTTGGAAACACTGAGCCTCTTTCCAGAGATGGCTTTTCCTTGAAGCCATGCTGCCACAAGACACGGTGAGACCCATGTTAGTTCAGAAGTTCATTCGTAAATTTGAACTTTATTCTTGGCGAGATCTTACCCTGCCAGCATCTAGTGCTACCACTGGTTGCTTTAGCCACATTAAATATGCACTTATTGTTGTGTTAATCTTTCATATTTGCTCTGTGGTGTGGAAAAGCAATACTCCCTGATCCCACCTGTGCGTCAGCATGCCACACACCTGTCTGAGTAAAATATCCCCAAAGCTGGTGGTTAAACACTGCTGCTGATAAACTTTGGCTGACTGCTATTGACCCTTGGGTTGGGCTGAGATTAGATAAGGCCCAATTAACTCTTGGTCCTTTTCCTAATGACTGCTCATGCTCAAAGACAGATGAAAGTTGAAGGCAGCTAAAATAGGGACACTGTGATGCTTTGGACCTCAGCTGATGGCTGATGTTTGTTGTCCCTGCAAAACCATGCTTTCTTTTGAGTGCTGAGAACTGCTTCTAGGACACAGATACGGGGTACTGGGGAAAAGGTGCTGGGGTATAAGAGCATCAGCACCAGCAACCCTGCCATGAAAGGCGATGCTGCGGGCATTGTTGGTGGCTCTGTGTGTTTTCAGCTTTAGTCAATGGCCTTGATTAAAGAAGGATTTTGTCTTTGATTTAGGGAGCCTTTGAACACTTCTTTTCGATCAAGGGTTTCCCTTTGATTTCTGCATGTAATCAGCTCCCTACGTCCCTCGGTGAGCTTTGCACTTGAATTGCTTCCCTAATAAATGTGACATTATTTTTTATGCCTTGTACGTTTTCAGCCTGGTTGTGAAAGCAAAGTGCTTTGCAGTGAAAGCACTGTCTTCAGTCCATCAGGGATATGAGGAGCAGTCCTTTTGCTCTGGTAATGGAGATGAAATAATCCACTGCTGAACCTCCTTTCCCCAAGCAGCTTTTAACTCGGTTTTTTTCCTTCTACATGAGGAAGTGGCTGCCAAAGCCTGTGGCTGCTGCCTGCAGTATGCTTTTCCTTCTTATCCTTATTCATCCCTGCCAAGATCCTCTTTTCTTCATTCCTTCCCTTTTTCTGAGCTTCTGGAAATCCCTGGCTCGTAATTTCAAGCCCCACTTAGCAAGAAACTTGGTTTTCCTGTTAAAAACCAGTGGAGGTTCTCATGTTATGCAGTGATTTCTGTAGGAAATACTCAGAGATGTTGCATCCTGAATTTTTCCCTCTGTGCTTTTTGGAAGAAGAAATCCAGCCTGCTTCCAAGCTCAAGGCAGCCCCATAGTGCCTGGACTTGGGGCAGCTCTCCTCCAGCGCTGAGATGCTTGCCAGGAGCAGACAGTGACAGGCATGCTGGAGGCAGCTGATGATGCTGATCATGCTGTCCTGCATCTGCCTGTTTGCTGAGACATCCCCGAGCTTTGTGCTTTGCAGCTCCTCTGCTCAGGCTGAACTGCAGAGCTGCCTGGTGGCCAGCAGCCACGCTCTCCCTGAGCATCCACCAATATTACATGGAGGGTGATCAGACACTACTGGCACAGGGCTGGGCAGCCCAGGGTGCAGCTACCCTGCAGAGCACAGGCGGAGGATGTACCAGCTGCCCGTGTCCCTGAGCCCGAATATCTGTGCTGCCACGTTCGTGGTGTCAGCCTCTTGCTCAGCTGGGACCTCAGCTCCAGAGACCTCTCCCCGGTCACCTCCATCGAGGTGCAGACACAGATCAGGCACAGACATAGCTGCCACAAGTCCTTTTACTCTGCGAACTACAGTTCCACCTGCTGGCACTGTCACCTGTTGCCTCATTTTTACATATTGTGCGCTGCTGACATTCATGTCCTTTCACTGAATCTGGCATTTGAGTGGTTAGGAGCAGCGTTTCTCACTGGCTCCAGGCTGTGCCCTTTCCAGGATCCTATAAATTCAGCTTTCACCCATACAGACCTCTGGGATTTTTATGGACGTGGAACAAAGATACATATATGATAATTAAAGCCTCTACAGAAACACTCAGTGTCGGCCAGAAACATAAGTCATAAATAAATATCATGATGCCCAGCTTTGCATTTATGATGCTGTAGTATTATAAACTAGAACTAAAATTATGAGACTTAAAAAGTCAGCAGTGGACTGGAGAGGTAAAAAACTTGGAGGAGGTCTCTGGGTCCCTTCTGAGGACATGGTGCTGGACTAGACAACCCTGTGCTTTCAGGGATACTGCTTTTATGCTCTTCCATTATATTAATATTTAAATCAGGGATTAAAACATTGATGATACTTAAGAGCTTTACTGCATGTACTTTATTGGGATGTAGGCCTTGCTCTGACTGAAGCCTCGGGGTCGCCCATGCACTTGGACCCAAGGAGCACACAGTGTTTTACCACGTTAGTGCACTTATCACCTATGTGTGTTCCTTGCTGAAAAGCAGGGGAAGCATTTTCAAACAAAACTGTTCTGACATCCCTCAGACTTCCAAGGTGGGGCTGGCCTCACCTGTGTCCCTGGTTAGACGAGCCTTGGAGGGAGCTGGGTACCAGGTTAGAGATCCCCTGCTCTCCTTCATGGCCACCTCACAGTGCCCCAGAGGGGCGTCATGAGCCTGTCCAGGCTCAGCGGGCTGAGGGGTCGCCCCTCGCCCACCCGCACCGGCTCCAGGGGCTCCCACACAGCTTTTCCCACAGCCCCAGCACCACCACCGTGTGAGCTTGTGCCAAGTGTTGCAACATCTCCCTGTTATCACCCCAATTCCCGGGTGCCAGCACTGCAAGAGGAGCTCTGCTTTTGCTTTAGCCCATTCTCTCTCTCGGGTTCAGAAGAAGGCTGGAAAATGTGAACCACCCCAAACGAGCCTGTTGGTAAATGCCATTATTTTGAAGAGGCTGAAGAACCGTTTGCGGTTTCTAAGCTGTGATTCATCATCATCTGGGTCTGGTTTGTGATCTTTGAATGCTTTTGCTGGTGACTCTGTTGCAATGTCCCCAGGGCACTGGTGGAGCATGCTGCTTCTTGCCTCTCTCCGGACTTCAAAACATACAAGACCTTGACAAAAGTACATCCTAGCCCTCTTCTGAGGACTCAGGCAGCTTTTTGCTGTGCAGATCCCACCCTGGCTGGAGAGGAATTGCAGGCATGAACCTCAGTGTGTCCCACTGGCTAGTCTCCCATCTCATTTTGCTTAGTGAGGTCCTCTCGGTGCAATGCACCAAGACCCACCAAGGTGAGACCCCACAGCTCCCAGTTGCTGTTGCTCTGCTTGTTGGCCAAGCTATGCTCTGCCCCTCCATGGACAGGAGTTGCTGGTGAACCCATCTAGTTTTGTCCAGTATTTCATCCACAGGTGGCACAGCAGGGAGAGGACACTGGTGGCCTGGCACTGGACCTCGGAGCCACTAACTCCCACCAAACCATGTGGAGCCCCTTGCCTGGCCCTGGAGGAAATATTCAGCCAGAGACCCCTAGTTCCTGCTTGGGGATGATGTATGGACTGGGGAATTCAACTGTGGCTAAAAGAAGCCCCTGGCAGAGCGGGGAAGACTTGTCACTTGAGGGGTATCTGCTTAGGGTGCAGGTCACGTTTCCAGTCCTTACAGAAGAAGTTTAAATAAAAGATTTGGTCCCTCCCCCTCCCAGTGGAAGAACAACAGCTGCTAAATGCTGTTAATGCTAAAAGCCCTCAATTAGGAAGAACACTAAGGGACAACACAGGAAGCCAGAAAGCTGCTCTGTAGCTAAAATAACTGCTGTGAGGTGCTGTGATAACAGAGTGAGACCGAAGCACAAATTACCGGAGTGAAACTCCTTTCCTGCCTGCAGGGATAGACCCTGTGGTGGGAAGGGTCGGGCAGAGGACTAGGAACATCCCAGAGCGCCAGTAGCTGGGACTGGTCCTCTTTGGAAAGCCTCCCTGCACACTGGGGTTAGGCTGTCATGAGCAAATCCCACAGATAAGGGAACTTCACGAAAGGGAACTTCAGCTCCACATCCAAGTGCTCTGCTCTTTCCCACACATGCTGTGAGACAGGGCTGGGTTTTTTTTATACGGGCACAGAAAAAGAGAGCTGCTTCAAGATGGCTTATACAGACCTATAATGTGTTCAGAGGGAGATGAGCTCTCCCATGTGCAGAGAGCGGGGCTGAGGCAGGAGCAGGCTGGAAGGGAATTGGCTCCATCTGGGCCAAATTCTGATCAGAGTGGAGGAGGAGGAGGCTTGCAGAAAGACAACCAATTTTTCTCCTTGGAAGTTAAAAGCTTCTGGCATCACCTGCTGCTTATCTTGCTGCAGTGACATATAGTTTCTTTCCAGGCCTAAAGAGCACAACCCTGACTCCAACAGGGGCTAAATTGCTATTAATCCTGCTAATTGAATTTGGTTCTCCTGTGCCACTTAGCACTCTGACTAAAGGGTGGAAATGGAAAAGAAAAACAAAAAGACTGGCAAACAAGCTCAGCTGTCCCAAGGCATGTGACTCCTCCTGATATTATAAATATGTGCCCCCCCCGCATCTGGAGGGAGGCTGGCTGGTTTGGGTAAGTGGTGAGGGGGATTATGTTGGGAAGTCCCTTGGGTGCTACCTTGGGAAGAAATGGATCCTGCTGTAATTGGGCTTTGAGTGATCTGCAGGCTGAATGTGAGTTCTTAAATTAAATTGAATTCCAGGTAATGATGAGACTTAGGGAAGCAGGGGACTAAGTATACTCTCAGGGATTGCCCTGCTTTTGTAGGGCTTTATTTGAAAGCTGGTGTGTGATCTATGATGGTATTTTTGGTTTCAAAGCCATGTGTTTGGGGGGGTGTGGGTAGCAAAGGTGATTTTTGAATAGCTGGTTCCCCTCCAGGGTGGACCTTTCTCAGATGGCTCAGAGGACCAAGCCCTCCCATCAGAGGTGTGCCTGTATCTGCCTTTGCTCATGGGCGGGCAGGTTTTTGGTGTGTGCCAGGTTTATGAGGAGCCCTGCTGTGCTGGCATCTGCACTGGTTTCTGTGCTCGCCAATAACTCCCACAGCAAGAGAGCTAGAGTGGGTTCTTTAGAAACAGGTCACTTTATTCCTTTTTGTGTTGGTTCTATTTCTGTTAGAAAAGGATTCTAAGAAGGGGCTTTGTGGGCGATGGGCTTCATTCCCTCTTTGCAAACTATGTGACATTTCTACAGCATTTGGGGGTTTTGTTCCTTCTTGGGTGCATCCAGAGCCTGGCTGCAATCTCTGGCTGAACATTAGATGGTTGGGTAACAGTGGAAAGGTCTGGATGCTGTCTTTTTGATTTCTGGAGTGAGACCTGCATGTTAATTAAACGCTAGGGCAGCCCTCCCATGGAGTCAGGGCAGTGCAGTGCTGCTGTCAATGTGCAAACAGGCCATGGATGTATAAGGTGGTGGTTGATTTTTTTGGCCAGAGTTCCTTGGTTTTTAGCTCTTGCCCTGTGCATGTTCCTGTGAGCTGGTGATCGTCGCTAGGCTGTGGAAGAGGCAGTCTCGGGTGTGTTTGGGGGAGTGCTGCCAAATAACAGCACAGAAAGGTCTTGTGGCAAAGATCATGTAAGCCTAAATCAGAAATCTGAGGTGAGTCAGAGGTTTAATTTAATTAGTTCTAAAATTAGAGTGTTTGTAAGGGGAAGGCAGGGCAGGAGGAGGGAAGATTTGGGGGGTATGCTTTATAAGCGAGAATTGAGTAGTGCAGGCTGGTGCTGTTTATACAGACTGATAGCAGCGTCCTATGGCCTTTAATATGTCTAATAAGCATGTTTTATACACAAATTAGTGTGCACAGCTCAGTATTGCCATTCATTGTATAACTTAGGTTACTCAATTAATTTCTGGTTTTGCTTCCAGATGAGAACGATGCTTTCTTGTCTTTTGTCTTTTCTCTCTTTACAGTTTCTATAGAAAAGAATATTGCCTTTTAACATGTGCATATTATCTAGTACCTGGCACAATGGCAGTAGGGCTTGTAGTGACTGCTGCAGGGTAAATAATCAGTAATAATGGTAGTTCATACACAAAGAATATGCCAACGCTCTTATTTCTGGAGATTTTCCCTTTAATTTGAACTTCATTTTGTAAGCCGGCTTAAATATCTGTCCTAGTGAATCCTTTGGCTTCTCCTTCATTTCTCAAAGAAGACAAAAGTTAATGAGCTAAGGATCTTGATGACCAGTGAATGGAAAAGTAAATTTGGGATTGAAAATGGCTTAGGAAGTGTATTTCTTGGGGAGGATTCCACCTTCCAACCACTTCTAACTAAAAGAAGAGCAAGTTAAAGGCTTATAAACTTGGGAACATGATAAAGAATCCACCCATCCATTAAGAAACTTCTTGTAGTGAATGTCAAGGGCCTTCCCAGTCCTTGAGGTGCCCTGAGTCCTGCTGAGCTTGGTCGCTTTGCTCCATGCTTTGATTCTGGTTTGGGCCATGCTGTAAATGCTGCCTGGAGGAGTTCATAGGGGTTTTGTGAGGATGTTACATCACTGCAGGGTCAAGCTAAACCCCACAACCATTATCTAAGGCATTTTAGGCATGTGGGCATACAGTGCATTTGCAGTATCCAAATGCAAACCTAATAGTGTATGAATCAGGTGGAGTGGCCTTTCTGCTCATTCCCAAGGTGTATCTAAGCAGCTTGGGCTCCTCTCTGTGCCCGGAAAAGTGGTGAGAAGTTCAGGGGGAATAGATGATGGCAATGCTCAAGAAAGATATCCAAGAAAACGGTTTTCAGCTGGGAAGAAAGACAAAAGCATATGCAGAAACTGTTCCTTGCTATATCCCAGTGCAGGTACCTGTCTTTTCCTCCTTGCCTTGAAGAACAGTCTTGGTATGTGGTGTCAAATTCCATGCTACACTGATGGTCATGACCAGATGATGGGGCATCCAGCAGCTCAGTGTCTGTCCCACACAAGCACATGGAAAGGGGGAATGGCCGAACGAGCAGCCAAGGATACTACACAGAATTACTGCTGCTTTTGGGGTCCGACTAGCACGTGAGATATAACTGATGAGCTGGGAGGGTGCACAGGGGCCCCAGTGGGAAGGATGGGCTGGGGATTGGGTGTCAGCAGGTGGCACTGTCTGCTGCGAGCCGGCCCCATGCTCTCCCTGCACCTTGGGGTGCTCCTGCGGGAGCGGGACCTGGGGGAGCCACACCTCTGCCTCTCCTCCCCAGGGCATGTTTGCAGCCACGTTGTAGGTGCAGATGTGATGCCCCATGCACAGGTGGGCAAATCTAGCTTTTTAAGGTGCTACTGTGACTTAAGGACTGTGCTTAGCAATAAATTTAAGGCACATTATATGTACTATTTTAAACACTTATTCAGAGTGATTCTTGATGCTAAGAAAAGCCTTCCCTTGGGATGGTATCGTATCTGTAATAGAAGTAAGGCTTCTACCCCTGCCGCCTCTAATAACTGCAGTTGGAGAATTGCATTTCATCTGCTTGAAATTCTCCTGCCACTTCAGCAAGATGCTGGACTGATTTCAGGTCTTTCCAGTATTGATCTGACATTGCAGAGTGTTGTTTAAAGGCTGCCCCTCTCTATCCAAAAGGCTTTGGGATCCCTGCATCTTCACAGGGTTTAGTGAGCAATTTGGGACCTCAGGATGAATGGTAATGCATAATTGTCAGCAGTTAGCACTGAGCCACAGCCATTGGAAATGATGAGAAAAATGAACCAGTGCTTCCTTGTAAATCCTGCAATTGTGGGTTCTCCCTGCCACAGGAGCAGTGGAGGAGGAGCAGGAGTCCCACTCTGGGTCAGTGGAGTTGCAAAAGCAGAGAGACTTTCACTTGTCATGCTCCAAGGAACCCTGGGGACAGAAATTGCTGCTGAAGTGAAAGGGAGCAGGGAGAAACCTCCCAGCCCTGCCTGGTCTGTCCCAGGGTGTCACAGCAAGAGTGGGAGTGCTCCTGTAGCTCGGGCAGTCCCTTCTCCTGCGTGACTAGTTTCATCCATGAAAAAGTTATAATAAATGCAGCCATCCCTGATGGTGGAGTCTGGTGTGCAACCCCTCCTTGTGCACGTGTGTACCCTGCTTTCCCTCTCCACAGCCCCCTGTCCTCTCAGGGCTGTGAGGGACCAAGGTGCTTCCTTCCCTCCTGAGCGCACCTGGATGCCCTTGCATGGGAGCTCTGACCACCTGCCTGCTGGGTGAAGGAGTGCAGCCCATGTCTTCAACAGAGAAACAGTAATTTTGGGTGACAAAATACTTTTTTGGCTGGTCACACCTTGGAGATACATGATGGACCTGCTGAACATGTGTGCTGTGCTGCTTG
Organism: Strix aluco; assembly: GCF_031877795.1. Lineage (NCBI taxonomy): Eukaryota > Metazoa > Chordata > Aves > Strigiformes > Strigidae > Strix > Strix aluco. The sequence goes on along the minus strand of NC_133943.1, from coordinate 9,907,283 downwards.
CTGGCAGTGTTTGAGTCCTGACTGATGTCAAGGATAGCTGAGGGGGAGCATCACACCTGGTGACATCTGTCCCACCTGAGTGAGCTGCTACCATGCTGGTGTGACACATACTGACTTCCTGCAGTCTCCCAGTTAAAGGCCAGCTCCCTTTCCAGCTACCTGCCATTACTAGTTCCTCAGAGGGTTGTGGGGTTCCCTAAAGCAAACTCTGCCCAAGTTGGAGGGAATAAGTGTGATTTCAAGTGCAGAATGAGCTGGGACATTCTGCCCCAGTTTTTAGCAAAAGCTAAGCATTGCCAGTAGCTCATGTTGTGTTTTGGCTGTCTGTCTAGCTTCAGTCGTGTCAAAGTTTGTCCCCATAATCTGGTACCATCCCCACTGGCCTCTGCTTTTTATTGCAAGATGTAGAACTTTTTATGGGACTGTTAAAAACTCTTATTGCTTGTGTGCCCCTGGCTCTACAGCTTGTGTGTCGGTGGCCTGCTCTGTTTTGCTTGTCTTGGATAATTTTCCTTCCAGGTCATTGACAGAAAATGCTCAAGAAGCCAAGTCATATGGGGCACGGATCAAAAGTGCTTGGTGACAGCTCTGCTTAGGTGGCTGTGACTGTTTCTGTAGCATTCCTGCTGTCCGAAGTGTACCGTGTATGTCTGGGGCTTGGAGTCAAGTGCAGTCAGCTGGGAGTCAGCTAGGCATGGCCTTGGGAGAGGCACTTAACTCTCCACTTCTCACTGATAGAGAAACGGATAAAAATAAAGATGCTCACCTCCCTCTGAGGGTGGTGAGAGATTAATTGGTTAATGTTTGTGAAGTGCTTTGAAGTTGAAATAGGGCAGATGAGTGCTAACGTGGATTGCAAAAGCTAGATGTGTCATGTGGAGGTAAAGGCTGTGCTGAGGAGGCATTGTGAGCCTTAAACCCTCCGTCTTTCAGACGTCAGGCGCCTCACGGGTTGACCTGTGCTCAGAGGCAGACAAACACAGGGATTAGAGAGAATGGCAATTGCAACACCAAGACTTTTCCCTCCCAATTAAGTCCTGGGCCTGCACCCCTGCTCGCAGGGACAGTTTGCCATACTGCAGCCCAAGTGGTAGAGTGCAGGCCAGCTCTTACTGTGGTGGTGACAGCATCGCATCCTCCCTGTCGTTGGGACAGAGCTGTGTGGGCAAGAAGGGCTGGCACGTTTTATGATGAGTGAAATCTGGTTCCGGGTTCAGCGTAGGGGAAACAAGAGCTAGAGTGGGGTTGAGCAACGCAGGCTCCCTGCTGGGGAGGAGCGTGAGAACTAGTGCACCCAAAAGCAAGAATGTGGTTGGCGATCTGGGTATAAGCCATGGCGAGTGGGGGCGGTGGTACTGGAGCTGTGTTTAGCCTGGGTGTGTGTCCACCCACTGACAGTTGCTCAATAGGCTGGAGGAGGAGGCAGTGTTTGCTTGGCTGCTTATGGTGTTGGGTGCCTGCTGGGGGGAGCCCCGGCCACAATGGGATGTCCTGTCCCCAGGGAAAGGGGAGCTGCCATGGGGTGGCCAATGCTCTGGGTTTGGGGCAGAGCACTCCTGGGGTCTGGGTGCCAGCCCTTAGGACAAGCCCTCTGTATGCCATGCATTGTGCTGCATTGTCCATGTACTGCAGGGCATTCACAGTGGAAGAAGAGGGGGTCAAAACCGATTTTCTCTCTTCCTGATATAGTGGACAGGGCAAGTCTTTATCCTTCAGGATGAGGAATAGTGACAGAAGCCAGCAGCAGAGCTGGCTGTCACACCCAGTGCTGTCCTGAATGAGACCGGACTTGAAACTTTCCTTATGGAAAGACAGAGCATGTGGACGTGAGTCAGCATTTATCTGCTACCTGTTGTGGACCCTGTTGTCCACCTCCCATGGCACAAAGTTGCTGCTGGACTGCTGGATATAGGACAATGCAAATCTGGCTTCTGTCATCCCATTTCTCCACCGTTCTTGCTCCCTAGCAAGCAGACCACCTCCACAGTCCTTCTGGTTTTGTCCCTCTTGTGATGCAGGAAGAACTGGAGATGGTGCTGGCCTCTGGGTAAGGAAGGCTGGGATAGCAAATGTGGAGGCAGGCTGGGGCAGTGAGCTGTGTGAGCCTGGCTTCAAACCCCCAGCAGCAGCTGCTCAGAGCTGTGCCTGACTGCTGGATGGCTTGGTCACTTCTGTGCATCCACACTCATTTCAGCAACAACAGAAGTGTTTGTCTTGGACTCTCTTGGTCTTAGTACATGGGATCTCTCTTCTCTGTACCTCATGGGATTGACTTTCCAGGGTCTGGGACCAGTGTGTGGTGCTGAGGTGGGTGAACTTGTGGAACTCTAATGGACATTAAGGACAAAGCAAGGGAAGACCAGATCTAGAGCTCACCTGGCACTGTGGTAGTCCAGAGTTGAGCTGCAGCCCTGCAGTAATTAGCGGTATCTGGGCAGCCAGACCCTCCTGGAGCAGGCTGGGCTTTGGCAAACAGATCAAGAGATTTGAGTGGGAGAAGATGAGTAACCTCCTAGGGAGGACCAGCCTGTCGGTGAAGGCTGGGGTGCCAAGGTGGAGTCTGGAGGAGGGTGCAGGTATCTTTCACTTTCATTAGCTTCTCCTGCAAACATGGGACTGTGACCCAAGAGGCAGCACTGCAGACAGCACCCTGGTCCTTGCAGGGAGCCTGCTGTGGTCCCCCTCCTGCCTCCCACAGAGTGGGACTGCTCTGCCTGCACCCGTTCCTTGGCACAGGCTGTGTACACCACTTGGTGGTTACCTGTGGCTGCTCTGCACCACTCCTTTCCCCTGGGAAGGATCAAACTGCTGCTTCAGCCTGTCAAGTGAGCAAGAGCCTGGGGACCTGTTTTACAAGGGTCAAACAGATGTAAATAGCTTTTCTACAAAGATTTCTGCTCTACTTCCCCCATCCCAAATGCTATAGCAGGCCCTGAGGAGGGTTCTTTTTGCTTTGGTTACTGTACCCTGCTGAGGACTCAGCCCACACAGACAGTTTTGGGCTCTCCAAGGTTTCTTCAAGAAAGCAGCCAAATGTTTGTTTTATGGACACCCTCATAATGCATATGGGTTTTCCAAGGAACAGCCAAAGGCGGTGGGGAGGGGGGAACTATGAGGAACTCTTCATCTGGGTTGACTCATGCTTGTTGCTTCAGATGGGTTTATTATTCATCATGTGCCCATTACTGCCTGAGGCCTGCCTAGCTCCATGCTCAGGAAAGTATTTTTGCTTAAACCACATCACTGCAGTGCTGCTGAGCACTTGTTTGCAGTTGCCCTAAGTGCCTTCACTCCAAAGCTCTGGGATGAGGCAGGAGATAACTAACTTCTTCCTCCTTTTCTGTAGAAAAGGGGTTTGTTCCTGGACAGCCCTACCCCACCCAGACAGAGGAAACCTTTCTTCCAGCAGGAAAGCTGAAATGCCAAGGTACATGGCATGCAAATATGGTGGTCTCATTTGTGGCTCTTTGTAACTGCTGCTGTAAGCAAAAGGTAAGAGGAGCAGTGTAGTTTTGCCTGTCAGTCCTTGTCCTGAGCACCAGTTAGATGGAGGATGATTAAAAGAGCAAAACTAATCTTGTTTGTTCGGGGATTTCCTACGGAATGACAGCTCTGCTTTCCAGTGGTGCTGTCTTCTGTGAATTTGTGCTCACCTGTGTGGGCCCTCCATGTTCCCTTTGTATGCACCATCTTCTCTGGAGGTCTGTGGTGCCAGCGACAGCAATGCTGTCCAAGGATATGCTGCTCTGAAACCAGCAGTGCCAGTCCCATGATGCCTACTTGGAGAAAATCACCAGAACCACTCCCTGGACTTTATTTTTGCTGTCTGCAGGTCCTGTAGAAGCAAAATCCAGTGGTTATGTGCTAGGCCTGGGGGAGGTGGACCTGCAGAGATGATACTCTTAAGGAGGGTGAGCAGGGGGAGAAAGGAGTTAAGGCCTCCTGAGGAGCAGCGATATCTGATCTGCTGTTGTGCACCTGAACTATTAGAATTATCCTTTTTTGGGCTGGGAATTTCTGTCGTGGAAAGCTTCTTGTTACAGAAGTCATGTCCAGTGAAGAGGGATGAAACTGTCTCTGCTGCAGCAGGGTGAAATAGTTGTGCAATGTAAGCTCTCCCTCACCTCCCAAACCTCAGTGCTGTTATTGCGCACCTCAGCAGTGGATGAGTGTAAGTTTCAGGAGATGATGGAGGACAGTGGACTGAACCCCAGGCTTAGCTCCAGGGAAGGTGAAGAGTGTCTTACCCTAACCACTGACTCATTTGGTGGCCAGTGGCAAATCTCTCTTTTCTCCATAGCCCAGCTGATAAACAACAGACAATACTTCCAGGTCAGCCCCTCCAGGCTATTGGAAAAATGATTGTTGGTGTAAAGCCCCTAGGAGGTGATGGCCAGTTATGTAAATAGCAGGTCTTTGACCTAATGGAAGGGCAGCACCTGGGACTCAGGGTGCAATTAGGTGGAAAGCTGATCAGATATCACCTCCCCAACCAGCTGTTTTCGTGGAAGGGGTAGCTTAATTCTAAAGGTAAGTGCTAAAAATGGAAGTCAGGGGAGTAAGGCAATGGCAAAACCATGCTTTGGGGGGTATGAGATCCTGGGCTAGGACAGAGCAGTCTGCTGACAAAGGACAGGTTGCTTATTTTCTTGCCACCAAAATCCTTATATCCCCTGCTTGCTGATTGTGCCCTGTTGTCTACAACATAAATGACCCAGTTTGAATGGACTAGTTAAATCTTTGAGCTATGCTGATGAAACAGAACATAAAAAAACTCAGACTGTGCAAAGCATCTTTTCACTCAGGATCATTTAATTTGTGAAGTGCTGAGGTTAGAAGTGAAAAACGAAACTCATGATAGAGAAGTCAAGTTCACGGATGTCCTGAAGTTATTCAAGCATCTTGAGAGTTGTTCTTTATTCAGGGCAGGGGCATGGACTTTCCAACATCTCTTTGGTTTTTGTTTTGGTTTTTGATGCTTCTGAGATGCCTTTAGTCTTGCTTATTAATCCTGTTTGCTGTGGTGGTGCCACAGGGAGCCACTGCCGCTGGCATGACGAGCTTTCAGTCTAATTTGAAACAAGATGTAACAAGGGAACACAACCTGGAGTGGGAGGCAGAGGGTGTAATGAGATCCCAGGTTTGATAGCCTGCATGTTGCACAACATGGCGTGTTTGAGCACCTTGTTTGCAAACCTTGGGTCCCTTTTTGTAAGTTTTAGGGAACAATATCAACCTGAAGGTCAAGATCAATATGTGAAGAATAACAGTGTTGGTTCCAACTGGTGCTGAACTATTAATTTGCCTGTATTTTTTGAGATGTAGAAACTCAGTAGAGGTGGTTTTTCAGACCTGGTGCACAAAGGGTTCAGTGGTGACACCTGTGGGAGAAATTACCAAAAGAACTTCAAAGATTGCTGGTGCTGTTGAAGCACTAACACAATATGATGCAAAACTGAACAAGAGCAGCCAGAGCAAGGGCTGCAGCTCTGGAAATGTAAAGGTGAGGAGGTCAATGAACTGGTTTTAATGGGAACATGGGGAGTTATTAAAGGAAGGATGAGGGATCAGCAAGGATGGAGCTTATCAGCTGCCTTTAAAATGTAGGACGTAGGAAAACTGGGGGAAATGTGTTGGCATGCATCCCAGGCTGCACTGATTTATTTTTAAACGAGGAATCTATCATTGAGATGTAAAGACTTACAGCAGCTGTTCTCTGTGCAGGGATGTGAAAGTCCTTGGGCATCCTGGGAGTGAAGTGAAAGTGGATCTTCCCTCTCTCACTCCTCCTTATTCCTCCACAGTAAAAGTTGATCAGCCCCTCCCTGCCAAAAATGAAGTGTCAAGTATTTTTCCCTTGATTTATTTCTTTTATGATTAGCTTCCCTCTGCCCTTGCAGCTTGTTCTGGTTCAAAATGTCTGCAATTACTCTGGTACTGGGGATTAGGCTGTGGTGGTGTGACTCATGTAGTTTGACTTCATCAGTTCAAGGCAGCCAGCGGGCCAAAAGGACCTCATTAGCTTGGCCCATGTTTATCTGGAAGCATGGGTGGCTTCGGGAGCTGTGTTGCCCTTTTAGAAGGGTTTCTTTGGGCTCCACGCTTCAATTCATGAAGTGCCTAAAGGTAGAAGTGAAATCGCAGGAGGAGGAAGTGTAAAGGATCCTTTGTAGGGAGGAAACTGCCCAAATCTCCCTGTGGAGACCTGGCATGGGGAGATCTGAGGAGCTGTGGGGTCAGATCTGTGTATCTCTTTCCAACCTTGGTGCAAGAATGAGGCTGGAACTCACATGAAAGCAGAACATGTGGTTGTTAGATCTCTGCAGGGAGAAGAGACCCTGCTGCTGGCTCTGCTTTGGCTCCTGAGTGCCAGTCCATCAGTGGCTCTCACGGATGTCAGGGTTCGGCTCTCCCAGGCACAGGGTTTATTTCTACCACACATAAAAAGATTGCAGGGTTTGGCATCTGCTTTGAGGTTCTTGCTGCCAGGCTTAGTAAAGAGGCTTAGGAATGCTCAAAACAGGGAAATAAATCTGCTGCATCTCTTATCAAAAATAATGGATAGTAGGCTTCAAAGGAAGAGGAATATCTTTGTTTTGTAGCCTATTTTTGCGTCTGGTCTGACCGATTCTCAACCTTGTTGCTCTGCACCAGCGTAAGTCAGTGGGAAAATAAATAGAAACTGATATGTCTAGGAATAGATCTGTTGAGTGGGTAGGACACCTCCAACGCTGGGGAGGCTCTTCAAAGAGAGGAAATGTAGTCTCCACCTGGGCTGCTGCAGCGGGTTGCCGAGGGGCAGGGCTGTGGCTCACCAGGATTGCACGCGGCTGCCTGAGGGGGATTTTTTATGGAGCAATCGTGGTAATTAGCAAGCACAAGTTCTTCCACGTACCAAACGTTGTCAAGGGCAGTAATTCAGCCCCATGCTTGTTATTGTGGTGAGTGTTGGGCAGGAGTGTCCTGGGAATTTGTCACATCCCAAGGGGGGGGAGCCCATCAAAGTGTCCTTGACTTGCTGATGTTGGCTTGCCACCCTGAAACAAAGGGCTGATGAAATAGCATTAGCCAAGCTGGTCGCTAATGAGGGCAAAAGAACATCTGGAGCCAGGATTTGTTTATAGCTCTTTGTTTTGTCATTGTTAGGGAGACAGAAGAGGAAGTGTCACTCAGAATATAAATCATGACATCCAAACAAAGGACTGACATCTGGGTGTGATTTTGGATTTCATGTCCTAGGAATCTCCTGAGGTTTAAAGCTCAAAATTTTAGCCCAAGATGTTGGCAATTCATCCTGTTTTCAGAAGGTTTAGTGTCACTTCAGGACAGGGACAAAGAGGCAGTCCAGATCTCTAGACCAGAACTGGCATGAGCTGAGATCAGAGAATGACCACATCCACTCTGAGAGCCTGCACCAGCTTGGGATAACTCCTGGATCTGACCATGGTCAGCTGTGGATGCTGAGGGGAATAAACAGGGCAAGCACAAAGTAATTCTTCCTGTGATAAAGCTTCATGTGGCTTAGGGACTTGCCAGCCAGAGGCTGCATCTCCATCATCATGTTTAATAGCCACTGATGGACCAGTCCATAAATTTGTTTAATTGACTTTTGACTCCCTTGATGTGTTTGGCATCCACAACATCCTGGGGCGATGAGTTCCACAATGTAATTAGATTGTATGAGGAGGGGAAAAAAAACAACTTCCTTTTGTTTGTTTAAACCTACTATATGATAATTTATTTAGTATCCCTTAATTCTAGTGCTGTGAGTAATCCTGGACAACATCTACTGTTCGTTTTCTCTAGGTCACTCCTGATTTTGTGGACTCTGTCATAACCATACCCTGTTCTGTAGCCTGTTTTCCACCATAGGAGTTGCTGTGAGTTTAGATAAAAGCTCTTCCTATTTCTGCTCCTCTCTGTGGCCTGTCTAGCTCCCTACATCCCTGTTGTGATGATGATGAAGGTGGCCACGGTGCAACAACTGTGCAGAATGATGCAGCTGAGCAGATCCAGCAGTCATACAGCAGCATGATAGAAATAATTTGTTTTATTCTCTCTGTTTCTTGACAGTTCCTAACAGGTGCTAAACCTCTCTGATTGCTGCTCAACAATGAAGTGACATTTATTTGTGACCTTACCCACAACGTCTCCATAATACACCCCATGACAGTGATTGCTAATGTGGAGCTGTAATATGCAGGTATAGTATAGCTAGCTTTTTCCCCTGTCTACATTTTTCAATACTGAAATTTGTCTGCTGCTTTCTTGTCCAGCCACTGTGTCATGAGTGACTTATGCTTTTCTCTCAGTTGACTTGAAGCTTTGAACTCTTCTGAATCATTCCATTAGTCCCTTTGCTAATCGTATTTTCAGAGTCATTTATAAAAAGCTGAGCTGCAGAGATTCTTGTTGGGTCTCACCTCCACTGGGAGAGCTGACCTCTTATTACTGTTTTCATTTTAACTGTTTTTAACTCAAAGAAGCTGCTCCTTTATGGCACTTTACATTCTTCAGAAGCCTTTAGAGGAGAGATCTTGAAATTGTTTCATTAGAAACAAAAGTTCATTGTGTCAAGCGGTGCTATTTCTTGCCCGCACTTGGGAAACACTTGAGAGCCCAAAATGGACTGATGAGACAGGACTTGTTTCCTCAAAACCTGTGATGAGTCTTCCTCAGTTAGTCACTTCCCCCAAAAGTGCAGTATGGAGCTTGAGCTGGGTGATTGAGCCACTTCAGTGCTGCTGGCAGGGTTTAATCTCTGACTGTGGCTCTGTGTTATTGGGATTTATCCGTTTATTGTGAATAAGAGTTAATTTGGCTTCTCTACTATGGTGTTATCTTCCTTGGAGGCTCCCTTAGCCTGGTGATCATGGACTCTTCGATGTCTTTTGTTATTAGTGCCTGTGACTTGAAAAATTCTGCTCAGAATCTTCAGTGTATTTTGGCATGGTTGCAGATTTTACATTTTCAACTTTGATTTTTACACTTTCATTATTTGGACAGTGCTGCTTCTTAGAAAGCCTCATTTTACTGTTTATTGTCCCACTTTGTTAAGCATGCTAGCTTTTATTCTAAATTTTTTACCCTTAAGAGATGCATACTTACTCTAATGACTTCTTCAAATGGTCTTCCCACCTCCTGGGTGTGCTTTTCCTTACTGGCTTTTCCTTTTAAATTTTATTTGAACAAGTGTCTGTGCTTTTAGGCAGCTCCCTCTTCAAGTTAAACTTACAGTAGCAGGTTGTCAAGCCTACCGTCAAGATTGTCAGTTTTAAAGTGCAAAGAGCCACTGGCAATATACTTGGAATAAAAGCTGCTAGTTCCTGGGTGCTGCTCAGGATGTGCTGAAGAAGAGGCGCTCTGCTTCAGAGGTCATTAATTGCTGCTGGAGGGAGCAGTAACTTCCCATCTTAAACGTAGACATCTTCCCTTCCGTCAGTTACCCCATCTGTACAGGGAGATGGACATCTTCCATTGTCTGTGCTTGTATCCTCTTATATCCACCACAGCCTCACTCATCTCCCTTAAGGTTTTGCAGTTGTTGCCCTGTTCTGAATGGGTAGATGATGGAGTAACTCCAATACTATAATGTCTAGGCATGGGCCTGTAATCCTACAGACTCTGTGGCACTTGTTGATACAGTTAACTTGGTTGTGCTCTTTGATAAGCTCTCCCTAATGTATGCCTTAATGCCCAGCTCCTTGATGCTCTGCTCCCCCACCCGCACAACCTACTCTCATTCCTGTATAATTTGTACCCACTTATTACCATGTCCTGCTGTTTATCTTCCCTCCACCAGGTTTCTGAGGTGCTGGTTATGTTAATAGCCCTGTCTGAAACCAGGGCACTGCTGTTCACTCACCTTTTTAGATCGTTGGTGCTTGGATAGAAATGCATACATGGTGTCTTGTTCTGTTCTCTCTCTCTCTGCAGGCCTGAGAGGGATGTCTGCTGGGGCTGCAGTCTGCTGTTCCCTCCATGACTGTTTTTGGCTTCTCTCCTATCCTTTTATTCAAGGAAAAAAAAATTTCATGACTTCTCCACTGGAGACTGCATTTTCCCAAACCATATGTCTTGTCAAACTATTGGCTTTCCCACAATATTTAGTTTAAAAGACCTTTATGTGCCAGTAGCCTTGATCCATTTTCATTTGGATTTAGTACTTGGATCTTTACTGTATAAGCTCTACCTATTAAAGTCTGTCTTCAAGGTACTATACTCTGAACCTTGCAGTGACTCTGGATTTCATTATAGAGCACTAGGGGAAGCATTTCTGAGCATGTTACTGAGTTGGTCCTGGCCTTTAGCCTGGTAGCTACTAGCTAAATCTTGCCTTCAAGATTGTTCTCTCCATCTTGCATTGGTGGTGACCATGTGGACCACACCATGAGCTCTGCCTCAGCTCAGAGTAGGGGGCAGTCCAGATGTGAGACCACCCTGTTAGCATCCAGCAGGCAATTGATGTTCTGGTCCTCAGTTGTCTGTTTCCATTGCACTGACCTTTTTCATTCTATTGGCAGAATTCATTGTTTTCAGAGGAATATCCTTAGTATGAAAGAATGCACTTCTCTCAGACAGTTTCTTTGGAGCTGCTGGTCTGTATGAGTGCTCCATGGTGTTCTTGAATGTATCACTGCTATCTCTCTGGTACCAGGAGACTTTCAGTTTGGCTGTTCTTTCTGCAAGACTTGGCACTTTGTCTCTGAGGCCCACGGGTACTCTTCACAACGTGACAACCTGAGTGATCTGCCTGTGACCAGCCATCATACACAGCTGGACAGCTTTTTGCTCATGTATGTGCAACAAGTCTAATGCAGCTCAAATCCTCAGCGTGGATCCTCTGCTCAGGCCTTGTGATCCCATTAAGATAGACTAAATGGCATGATCATCTAAAAAGGGTCTTCGGACATCCACTAAACAGGGATGGACTGAGTAGTTTATTCCCTTGAACGGTACTGTAACAGGGTGTAAATACTTAACTTTTTTTCTTTTTATAGGATTTTTGCACCTTTTCAAGGCTTTTTGAGAGGTCCTACAAATATCCAGCAAGAAGCTATAGAGATGTCTTCCATTCCTGAGCACAACTTAACTGTTTGTCCTGTGGCTCAGTAGCAAGGTGAATTCATGTCCTGTCACTTAGTGATTCAAAATCCCCTCCATCACATTCTCACCACAAACTCAGGATCTCTTGTGTAGAATGTGCTGTGGCTTCTGGACAATTCCACTAAATCACATCAGCTAAACAAGCCTGAAACATAACCCTGTGCAATGAAAGTGTTCATTTGAATGTCTCTGGGATGTTTCAGTGACTTGCAGTCATCATTGCAGTGATTTGCATCCTTTAAAAGTGAGATATTTTGATTTTACATGAAATGTGGAGTATAGGAAAACACAAGAATGAAGTGAAACATCTTATTTGGCCTGAAATTTTTTAACTCCCCTCAACTTTTTTTTTTGGAATTGATAGTGAACTGAAAGTGGGTACTAGCAGCACTATAACCATGGTGCAGTGTATACATGTTCAGTTAGGAGAAAATATTACAACGAAAGTTGTCCAGGTTTCCTAGTAAATGAGAGGCTTATTTGCTTATTATTAATTAAATCTCCATCCTGAAGATATTTTAATTATCTTAGATGTCAGGCTAATCTCTAGGAGAGCATCTTCAAAAGCATGTGGGGAAAAAGCCTAGGGCATGTGGATATGGTATTTCTTGATTTGATGCCATACCTTGAAAACAAATAATAAATTCCATTTAACTGCTTACTTTTGTAAAACTGGTGATGGGTGTAGCTATTAGGGTGGAATTTAAACCAGTTAGCTGTAGCCAGAAGGTTGTTTTGAGTTAATTCTTGTTTCAGTCAGAGCAGTGATATTTTTTTTATCTTTCAGCTTGTGGATTCCTCTGGATGTCTCCCAGGTGCAATTCCTTAAAAAAAACTTCCCAGTAAATGTATTATTACACAGCTGATGAAAACTGCTTTTCTTTGTTACCTCTCAAACCCTGTAGCAGCAGTTCAGAGACTCATGGATTTGGGCAGAAGGCCACAGGATAAAATTGTCTTGGCAAAATATTCATACTAGTCTGAAAATTTGTTGCTCTGGACTGCTCTTCCCCTGCACAGACCCAGGCACCGTTAAATGGTCACCCCTTGTTTTCAGCCTGACGTTGCCTAGTTGTGGCTTCTAGCCTTTAGATCCTGTTATTCCTCTGCCAGATTGGGGAGCCCATTAGCTGTGATAGGCCAATCAAACATCTCCTAGTGATGTGGTTACTAGTGACAACAGGCAGATGAACTTGATGACCCAGGAGGTCCTTTCCACTTCTGTGTTCCATGGAGGTAGCGCAGTGTTAATGCCAGAGTGAATCATGGGTGTATCTGTCCTGCATCTTTGGAAGCAGGCTCCACCGCATCTCCAACGACTGTGATTAACAACTCAAAGCATGTCTCCTGAAGTCAGCACACCAGGCAAACAGCCCATGGGACCAAACATGTACGGCAATGAATGCAAGAAGAAAATAGCATTGGGACACTGATAGGGTTGTGTGCTGCATCTGGTCCTGAGCCAGTGATGGATGGACAGGCAGTAACTCAGACAAGGATGAACCTCTGCAGTAAAGGCAGCTGGATGGTAGGACAGGCAGCAACAGATCAAGTGTATCTGTAACAGATTCAGAAGGGAGAGAAAGGAAGAGGACTCTGCAAATGCAGGAGACCTACTGTCCTGGTTTTGTCTGGCATAGAGTTGATCATCTTCCTAGTAGCTGGTACAGTGCTGTATTTTGGATTTGGTATGAGGATAATGTTGATAACACACTCATGTTTTAATTGTTGTTAAGTAGTGCTTTTATCCTAAGTTAAGGATATTTTAGTTTCCCATGCTCTGCCAGCAAGCAGGTGCATAAGAAGCTGGGAGGGAGCATGGGTGGGACAGCTGACCTGAACTAGCCAAAGGGATATTCTATACCATGGGATGTCGTGCTCAGCATATAAACTAGGGGGAGTTGGCTGGGAGGGGCAGGTCACTGCTTGGGCATCAGTCAGCAGGTGGTAAGCAATTGCATTGTGCATCACTTGTCTCTTCTTGGGTTTTAATTTTTTTTGTTCTATTCTTTTTCATTATTATTATTATAATATTTGTTATTATTGTAATTATATTTTAGTTTAGTTATTAAATTGTTCTTGATCTGTGAGTTTTACTTCTTTTTGATACTCCTCCCCCCCTCCTACAGGGACAGGGAGGAGAGAGCAAGCAGCTTTTGTGGTGCTTAGTTACTGTCTGGGGTTAAACCCCAACACCTACCTTGCTACAAGCACAGACTCACTGAAATGAAGGGGGAATTCCTGAGGGAGCAGCTCAGTTGCTGCTTCCCAGCCCCAGGGCTCGCTCTGTCACTGGGCTCTCGGTTTCAATGCTGCAAAGGGGAGGTCTCCTTTTTGTTCACACTGCACATAAAGTGTATCCATGTTTGTACGGATGTGTTCACACACAACAGCCGGTATGTGGCATCCTCAGCTCCATGACTACCTCTCACAAGAGATGCAAATGCAAGCTTTATCCAATCCTATTTGGAAGGCTCCTTTCCTGCAAACCAAACTTTAGATTATGGCTTTATTTTCAGTTGGGAAACAGATAATTAATATGACCCCAGCCCTGGAAAGGGACCACAGGCTGGGAGATCCCATCAGTCCATCAGGAAAGACAATTTTGCTGTTTGTCCATGATGGTGCAAGACAAACACTTGAAGTGTTCAGCCATGATATTGGATGTTTTAGAACAAGATGAACACCCTTGAGAGCTGGGCTCCTTTGCCCCACACTGCCTATGTGATGTTTTATTGGTTTTATCCTTCTGCCAGGCACTGACTGGTGGAGAAAAGGGCCAGGCTGTGATCTAGATGTTCCTAGAAAAAAAAAAGCGCACTGATTTGGTCTTTCCCTGACCTTGTTTCAGCTCTGGGATGCTGGTGGTGTCTGCTGCATGTCACTCCCACTAGCCAATTTGCTAATCAATCACTGTTGGGGAACACATTGCTTCCCACTGCTGTCATTAGGCATTCGTTAGCTGATCTGCTCCACCATTAGGCTGGTGACCTGCCTGCAATGGGATGCTTATTAAGTTGGATATGGGTGCATAGGGTAGTGTGTTGTGTGAAATGGTGTTATTAAATGCAAGCGAAAAGCCACAGGTAGTTAAATGTAACCACGTAAACCTCAAGACTTCCCACGGTGAGCATGTTCCTGCTGCAGGGATAACAGAGCTCTGAGTGTGTATGAGTGCCTATGGAAAAGGCATGATTTGTAGCAGTCCTTGGGGAAACAGGTTGGGTTAAATGTGTGCTGAACTCCCATGAAGTGCCTGTGCTTGAGAAGCAGACAAAAGGACTCTGAGGTTTTGCAGTGGCTGAGGGAATGCTTCAGACAACACCAAACAGGATGAAAGAGCCCAAAAGACCCACAACTCCTTGGGAAATTTCTTTCCCCCTTTTTGATGGAGGGCAAGTGGGAGGCTGGAGAAGTGTAGAAATAAAAAGGGGAGACAACAGTGTAGGTGTAGTCCTTGGTGATGTGGAGGAGGAAGAATGTTCACTCCTCTCTTCCAGAAGAAAAGCTGAAAAAAAGACCAGGATTGCCATGGCAGTCAGCCATGTCTGCTGGAGATGCTAGAAGGTGCCATTAGCTCAGCGGATCACTGATCAGTGAGTGTTTAGCCCTCCTTTTGGGAAGGATGATTCACACCTGTACAGCGGTCCAGAGGCAGGCTGAACCCGTAGGGTGGGCAGGACTTGGAGCATGTCTTCCTGGGCTTGGTGTGCCCCAACTCTCTGGCCACGTGGACAGATGCTTCATGGGGTATTTCTTCAGCCTTTGTGCAGTTTAAAGCACAGCCAGAGCAACCTTTTCTACACTCAGCATGAGCAGTTGCTGGTATCTGGCCAGATGGTATTGTGTAGACAAGTCTTGGTGTCAGACACTAAAGAGGGCTTTGCCGTGGGACACTAATGTCAGAAGTCTCATGTTTGTGCATAAGGGAAGCCATGCTAGCTGGAATTTGTCATGGTGTCCTAGTACTGTTGCCAGAAATGGCCTAGCAAATGCTCCTGCCAGAGCACAGGGATTATTTTCAGTAGCAAACACATTAGTTGAAAATCAGGTACAAACTTGCAAGGAATTTGACTGCAGACTTGCACCCTGGAGTATTTGACCACAGTGTGGAGGAGCAGACTCCAGGGTTACACATTGAATGTCTGCACGAAACTTGGGTTTTGGTGTGTGAGTGGAGACAGCTGAGCTGTGAGGACTGAATGGAGACGGTTTCTTTAAGTGTATTAGACCTAAAGCGTTTCCCCAAAATCCTGATGCATTTCTGGTGGCTCCTCTCTCCTCTGAAGCATCAAGGGCTGTGCCATTATCTTTGATAAGGCTGAACTACTCCTTCAGCAACTAGAGTGATGCTATTGAAGGTAATGATGCTATTTGACAGCATGCCTCTCCTTCCCATAGAAAGGTGTTTAAACCTTTTTATATCTCACATAAAGGGACAAGTCTCCCCTTTCCCCAGTACTGCCACGTCATCAGCACTTTGGGGAAAGGTGGTACAATGGCTGAAAAGTAAGTTATGGGTGCCTTGAAGATATTCCGTGGCTTTCAGTTTAAAAACAGGGAGTTCTGACCAGATGCAAATGTTCATGTCAATTGTATGCTCTCTCCTAAATTTGGGGGATATGGAAGGAGAAATGGAAGAGTATGGAAAATCCATAGCTCTCATGCAAAACTCTACTTTCTGTTATAGCTGCTTATTTCTTTTTAGTGAAAAGTTTGTAGTTTTCTTTGAAAATTATCTCCACTGGCTTGCAGTTCTGGTCACAGTCCATGGCAACAGATGCGTCTAGTAATGACGCTGTGGTCTTCTTTCAGATATGTGCACAGAAATAACTTATTCTCAGTTACCTTCTACAGAGCAAAGAAATTTGGGATCCAACCTTCCCACAGGTTCCTCCAGAGGAACGGCTGGTGCCTTGAGGGATCACATGCACGGCTGAAGGTACCTGCCGTCAGGCTGGCTGTGGGATAGGGTAGAGATCAGAGTTTCATAGTGCAATTAGCAGAGTGGGGTGTGGTGATACTATAATCTAAGACCAACCAACACCCACATGGAGTGTGTTTTTTGCCTCCTGCTGTTACTGCAGCGATGGGTACTGACACTTAGGCCACCACACCCTGCGGCCAATTCTGACACTATAGAATCCTTGCTACTGATAAAACATAAATAATAATTTTGCAGAGAGAAAAACATTATGTTCTTGTCCCTTGTTGTTCAGGTGGGGATGGCTGGTGATGAGGGTTGTTGGGTGACATGGAAGGGTTCAGTCCTCACTGGAGGGCAGGTTGTTGGCACCCCTCATTGGAGCAGCACTTAAAGGGTCCAGCTGGCAGCACAGGATGGGGCAGTGTTACTCAAATGGGTCATTTTGTGCTTTGTAATCCTTAGTGCATTGTGCTTATGGACTCTCCAGGCACTTTTCTAGCTGTCCACAAGAAAATAATCTCAGGACAGATTTTTCTTCCTCTGTTGAAATTCTGCTGTTTCAGTAGCCCAGTGACAGTCATTGTCTTTTATTTCCATGTGTGAGTTGAAGCCAGAGTCAGAAAAATTTCTACTTTGTTCCCAAACAATGGGGCTGTGTTTTTTTGCATGATGACTCTGGCTTTTCAGCCGGTGTGCCATGCTTCGCTTCTAGCTGTGGCCCACGGCTGGTGCTCAGCAGAGGCTGGAAAATACCCACAATGAATTTGGGTGGTTATGCAATGCTGCACATGAAGTAAAATTCCTTTCTAACCCCTGCAGGCGATCAGTTTACGCCCTGAATGATGAGATTTTGATTACCCTTATCTAAGCTACAAATACTGTTAACTGAGGTGAAATCAGCTAGCTCTGGTAAGGCCCATCAAAGCAGAGATCTTGGTGGCCTTCCGAGGCTGCAAGTCCTTTGCAGCTCTGTGGGATGTCATGGTGCTCTGCCATGAGAAATCTTTTCACTGTGCAGATGTTAGTTGCTGAGGCCTTGTAGATCAAAACCCAACTCCAGCCATCTCCAGCCTAACAATTTTCAGTGAGCAAATACTGCCCTGGAAAGCGTTGACAGTAGGAATGGCAAGCTGCTTCCCCAGAGTTGGCGGGGAGAGCTCGTTGCTTCGAAGCTGGATCTCCCTCTGAATGCAGAGACTGGTTCCAGCATCCCCAACCCCACATGGCATTGGTTATAGCTTGGGGAGCAATTTTGCTCTCCCAGTGAGCGCAGTTTCCCAGGGCAGCTTCATTCTTCTGCGAACAAAAGTTGTTGAGCTGCGGGGAGGCTCCTGGCTGGAAGGTGGGACCTTTCCACAGGCAGACTGAGACTGGTGGGTGGAATGACACTGGATGGTGTGTTAGACACTTGGATGCATCTCTCTGGATTCCTCTGTCTTATATTTCACATCCAGAAAAAACTAAGTATATATATAAAAAATCCAATCTAGCAGGAAGGGAGAGCTTCTTGTACCGTTCAGCCTGATGGGAGGGAAGAAGTGATCAGTTTTCAAGGCCAGAAGAGATCAATAGAACCAGTCCGGCCGGTGTGCCATGCAAGCCAGACCATAGCTGATAGTAGTGATTCCTGTACCAGGCCTGAGTGAGAGATAGCATTGTTGTTTTGCCTTGTGGGAGGATCTCTCTCACCACAGGGATGAGTTCTAATATAAGACCAGGGATGAATGGACTGAAATAGGTGTGACCCAGAGGATAATGCAGCCTTCTGCATCTTAAGGTATCCATCTGTGAAATGCAAATAATAACAGGGGAACCTTGTAGGGATTCATTAGTCCTTTGAAGATGGCATGTGTTACATGCTATTACTGTGATCATCCAAAGTTGGCCTCATCCCTGCCTTTTGGATATACACCTCTTGCTGTTGCTCATTTCCTGATTCATTTCCCCCTCCTCCCTGGCACTGTCAAGCTAAGTCAGCAGTGATAAAGGCCTGTCCAGGACACTCAGCCACATGTCATGGTGGCTCATGGCCTGGGAAGGGTTGCAAAGACGAGGTCCAGACTCTGGTTCAAGCAGAGTGCTGGAAATTGCTGCCATTGCATTGCAGACTTGACAAGGAGACCCAGGACCTTTCTGTGCTGGGGGATGTACAAATGGCATGCAAGACAGTTCATAACCCAAGATGCTTTTTGTGACTTTTGGGTCAGAGCTAAAAGGTGGATTTGGGCAGGAAAGGAAACCTGGTGACAGGGAAGGGCATGACCCATGAGACACTGGGTCCATAGGAGGATGCAGTAGATGTTGGATTTAGGGGAAGTTGTTAGATGCTCTTGGTGCACAGAGATTTGCAAAGTAACTGATGCAAATTAAGTTTATCCACTTTCTTTCCTTCTGATACAGTAAGTCCACTTGACACAGACTTTTTTTAAGTGTGTTTTATTCTTCAGTAAAGCTTGTTGTCATGCTCTGGACATGTTTCTGAAATGTTTTTTGCTGAGGCTCCACGTGCTCTTAAGTTGCACAGGACTCGCTGTGCATCTCATCGTCAGAGGTGGATGAAATCAGGAAATTCCTGTCATTCCTCTCCTGGCCTCTAGCAGTTCACCCTCCTTGGTGAGCTACCAGAGAGGGAATAGTGTTCCAGGATGCTGAGAGTTAACACACTCCGATGCTGAATTTGCATTTGCAGCGATGCAGCCTGGTGGAGTGAAGTCAACTGCTGTGCTGCTGAGCTGGGTTGCATACCCAGCACAACGATGGGAAATGAGCAGCCGTTTGGGACAGGCTTTTCACTGAGCCAGACTGTTGGAGCTTTGCTCTGGGCTCAAGAAGCTCATCCTGGCTGAAGGGAAAGGACCATGGTGTAGACCTTGGGTAGCTGCAGTGACGTCGGGATTTCAGGATGACCAAGACTTGTTTCCCTGGAGATCTGGGCAGCACTCACCTGAGAGCTGCAGCAGCAGTAGGTACGAATAGAGGAGCTCTGAGATGTGGTTATCGCAGTCCAGAAATTCAAACTCATTTCCATTAGCTTGGGGCTGACTGGCTTGTTGGCTGATCAGCAACTGGGAACTGGGTTTTGGTCACAAAAGTGCATGAAAGCAGAAGAGCTTTGTCCAGTGTCATCAACCTTGTTCTTGCATGGGATGTGTGAGGATGAGGTGTCTCCCAAGTTGTGCTGAGATGGGTGAGACTCATAGCTCTTCTTGCAGCAGAGTCTAGCCCAGGGTGGGTGCATAACTGGGTGTCTCTGGGGGGGAGAAAGCCATCTTCATGTGGTGGTTGACAGCAGAGATGAGTCCTTTTCCAAGGCACTAGGCAAGATGTGAAGAACAGACCACCTCTGTGGGCAACGCTTATGCAGATGCAGCCCCAAAGGCTATGTTAGCTTGCAATGTTAGCATGGCAGCACAATAATCTTCCCTTGATATTTCTTATTTGACAGCTGCAGATGAGCCTGAAGTGAGCTGCAAGGGGCTGCTTGCTCTGAACCTGAAGTGTTAATAATGCTGAGAGACTGATTAAAAATGGGTAAGTGTCTTTGAAGTCCCTGCATTTTGAAATGCCTCACTTTGGAGGTGTAATTCATGAAACACTGCTGAAATTGAGAGCTCTGGACTCTGCTTTGGCTGTGAAGCAAAATGCCACCTACTCTGGGTTTCCTTTGTTAAATATGCCAAACAACTATGCCTCTTCTCTTTTAGCGCAGAGGATCTCTGGGTTGTGAGAGGGGTGTAGTGGTTGGTTGGAAAACAGAGAAGTTTAAATATTTCAGAGAAATTAAGTGTTAAGCAGTGGTACTGATGGGGTTCCTCTGAAGGGGAAGAGAGATGGCAGGGAGGTAAAAAGTGTGTCAATCAGGACAAAAAAAGGACAACGATGATGGGAATATAGGCATGTCCGTGGTTTTATAGGTGGGATGCAGTTTTCCTAGTGATGTTACAGGAGTTCACTTCCCTGGAGGAGGAGAGCAGGGGATGTGACCTAGTCTTGAAGGCTGCCTGTGCTGGTGTGAACAGGGAACCTGGAGAGATGACAGAGCACAAACCACCTGAGAGCATATGCTGGGACCTGTGAGGCTGTGAAGGTTATGGTGGTGTGAGCTTGGCTGGCACTCAGGAGGAAGAGCGAGCAGTGTTGGCAGCACAGACCCAAGCATGTGTTGCTTTTCCAGTCTGGTCTAAGGACCCAGCAGTGATGTTAAGTCCCCTTTGCTTACTGAGAGTAATGTTGATGACACCAAAGCCACAGCACTGATTGCAGAGATGCAAGTTTTCCAGTGGGGGGAAAAAAAGAAAGACTAATAGTGCTGTGAAGGGGACTGTCCCTGGCAGCAATGCCAAAGTAGGTGAAACATGGGCTGCAGATCCTTATCAGAGCTCATTTTGTCCTGCTGTGGTGGCTTTGGAGACCTGAGTCAAAGCATTTCCTTGCTCTGGGGTGAAAATGGAGCTGCACAGCGCACATTCTCAAGCATTGAGGGCACCCTTAGCGCTGCTTGGGCTGGAGACTGGCAGTCAAACAATGAAGAGCTACCAAAGCAGAGATAGTTTAAAAAACCCTGACCACCAACCAAAAAAAAACCCCAAACCCCAAGCAAACCCTGACCTGCTCCCCCCTTCCAAACCAAACCACCCAAACAGACAAAACCCAACAAACAAAAAACCTTAACCAGTTATACTGCCAGGAAGCTTTCCCTTTATGAAAACATCCCTAGGTGATGCTAAACTCATTAGAAAGGTGGTGATCCCATATGCAAAACATGTCACTAAAGGGAAGAAAAACAATTTTCTGAGTGGACAAGGCATCTTAATTATTTTTATATATATTTTTTATCTATAGATACATTCCTGTGCAGGCACAGCCTGTGAAGGAGTGAAATGTGGGAACTTCAGAAAATGGGAGAATTGTTATAGGAAAGGGAGTGTAAGCTTGTTCATCACTAATAGGGGTGTGAATCATTTGGCTGCTCATTGGCTCCCTTCCACATTCTCCTCAGGCCCCTGACAAGGGAAGAGGTGAATGTCCCCTGTGGCTGTGCCCTGCCTACCATGGTGCTGGCCCAGGTCTGGGGCTGTAGGACTTTGTCCCTAGGACTCCTCACAACCTCTTGGGTTTCCCCCTGACAAGAGTTTGCCTAAATTTCATGTTATGCTCCCATTTCCCCTTGCATTTTCCTAGTTGCTCCTCCATGATTATTTTTATCCTGTTTTTCTAGGAGAAGGTGGTGGAAAGGACACAGTGAGAGCTGTCCTACCAGGCATAACATCATTATATGCTGTTTACTTTTCCAAAATTTTAACTGAGACATCAACAAAAGAGTCTTTGTAATATATCTTCTTGCTCTCGGCTGCTTTTCTCAGTGGCATATTGCTCTTCAGCTGTTTGTCATCATTTTTAAATTAAGAGTAGCAAGGTGCAGTACTAAACCCATTGCTAAAGCATCAGGATCATCTCTCCTACAGATCTGATCCTGCAATACAAACTCCTATGGAAATTAACGGGCTGTCTGGATTCCAGTGCAGGATTGAGACTTTATTGTGTAAATCCATCAATAAAGGCAATCAAGTGAGTCAGACAAGATTTATGTTTAATACACACTTGCTGTCATCCCTCATTATTCTGCTCAGGTTTCCTTTTGTAACTCAAGCACACAGGAGCAAATCCTTCAAACCATATGGCTCTGCAGGGTTCTCCCCATCCCCTGACATCACATTTCATACCACAACTGTTTTGTTAGGAGGTTGTGGTTATGCAGTAGTAATTGGGAGGGAAATCCTTCTCTCTTTTTTTTTTTTTTTAATAGGTTTAGTGAACATGGTTCTGGTTGTTTGGGTCATTCCAACCTTCTCCCAGAGGTCGGTGTGGGTATAGCTGGTGGACAGGGTGCTGCAGTGGTGGGATGATGGGAGAGATGTGGTGGTCACAGGGACCCATCTGGGATCAGGTCCGGGGTCTCTCTCTCCTCTACCTTGACTCTGTCTACACAGCCAGGCTGGGAGCTGCTCTCGCCTGACCAGTCTGACTGGGTCTGGTACCCACTGTACTTCCTTCAGGAACAGGGTGGTCATCTAGCTGTCTTAAATCAAGGAATTGTTTCACTTCTCTAGAGAAATAGAGCTTTTGGAGGAAAAGAAAATTTTAAAAACAAAACCCCTTCAAAAATCCACCTCCCTCCCCAAACTCTATCACCTCATGGCTGACTCATGGGAAGACACCTCAGTAACAAAGAATCTCTTTTGGTTTTGTTCTTCAAATAGATTTCCAGCTCTATCTACTTTTAAACTACCATACACTTTTTGTTTTGCTTTTTCTATTCTGGATCTTTTCTAATATCTCCCAAGGATTTACTGAGACATGCTATATCAGGTTAGTTTTCTTCTCTTCCTGTTGGCCTCCCCTCTAATTCCATGACCAAATACACATACAGAAATTATGATTCAGGGCAACACATAGCTCTTCAGATCTGTCACGAACCATCTGTATGATCTCAGGCAGTTTACTTCTCTATTCCAAACTCTCCACTGTGAACCTGCACATGATTTCAGTTTGAGTTGAAAAGAAATGTTAGGGATGACCACACACCAAATTAGGACTCTACTTAGTTGGCTTTGGCTCCACTTGTGAACACTAACAACTATTCCGATCTGAGAAACATGTGGCGGCAATTTATTACAAAGATTTATATGGAGCTGTGTTGGCCTGTCTGGCCAAACAAATATGTCAGGCAGAAGTATGTTTTCTTCCTCAGATGGTGCTGACCTGCCTCTCTGCACAGCTGCAGCCTGCTTGCCTGTGCTCAAGCCCCTCATTGCTCTGGGCTGCTTGACACTCTCATTTATCCACCTGTTTCAAACCTTGCAAATGACTTTTCTCTCCAAATTCTCCTCTTTTTACTGGAGAACAAAGCACGCATCTTCTTTCCACATAAATCACATTCCAAAACTTTGATGTCATCTTTATTTTCCTCTGTTGAGTCTCTTGGGAAATGCTGCACAGGATGACAACCTTCATTTTTTATCTCTTCTTCAGGAGAGACCTGAGCAGGGCTACTTTGCTGGACCCTTTAGCATCAAGAAAAACACATCTCTGTGAGCACTGATCTGCTTGAAGAGCAGTATCTATATGGTTTGCCAGGTCCCACGTGGGCTGAGGAAAGGTTTTCACTAATAACACTGCAATTTTTTCTGAAGACAACAGGGATAGACAGGGAAGGGATGAGGATTCAGCAGTATGGTTTTCTCATTAGCACAGCTGCTATCTGAACTGTGGCATCAAACTCAAAGAATTTCATCAAGGCCTCAAACTTGTTTTTCAACCTTGCCTGAATGCTTACTATTTAGGTTCATACTGAGGTGCTTTAATAAAAGCAGACTGATTTCCAGAGGTCTTGGGCGACCTGGCCCTCCTCTTGTCTCTCCTGGAGCCAAGTTATTAAAATAAAACCCTTTCAGCTATTTTTTTGAGATATGAAAGGGTATTAGTGGTGTGCTACTGGGGTACCTCTGTCTTATGAACCACCCTAAAGATGGCAAGAATTCTTCTGCCTGTGTGGGGAAACCAAAATGATCTATTTATAATTTTCTTACCTTGACAAAATGCAGGGAGTGACTCAAATATGCCCCATCCTTATGGAAATTAATTGTGTTAATGGGATCATTAGAGTTTAGAACTACTGTCATCAAACTGGTTTTTGCAACTAATGATGGTTCTTGGGAAGATTATGTCATAATGAAGGCGGGGGATCTGGTCATCTATATATACGTGATCTGACCTGAGCCCTTTCTTTGGGTTTCATTGAGCAATGCACTAATAGAGTCAACACAGGCAAACAGCTGCCACCCTCACCATGAAAATAGAAGGTGCCTCGGTGGTCCTTGCTCTGGCATTTTTCTGCTTCTTCTCAGGTTAGTAACTTCTGATGTTCTCCGTGCTGAAATCTGGGACTGGCAGAGGACAGAGCCTGGGAGTTCCCGTAAAGACACTGATAGAGGATTAGAGAGCCCTTGTTCTTTAAAAAATATAGTGATATAATGAGAAGGCCATAATTTTTCTTACTGTACTACTTGTATTGATTTGATATAACACATTCTTGATAATGGCTTTTTCTCTTGCATGTGAAAATGGTGAAGTTCTACTGATAGGTAAAAGTATCTATTTTTAGTAGAGTTAACAGTTTAAGAACAAACAAAAAACCCAAACGCCCAGATGTCTAAGTGGAGGAATGCAAGTTTCCAACCAGACTGAATTTTTGTATAAAAAGCTTGACTTTGAACAAAAGTGTAATACAATTTTTGGTAAAATCAGAAAAATAAGAATTTCTTGTCAACAGTTACTAAGGAATGAATTTTTATATGGTTACAATAGACAGACTTCGGCAGGAGTTTAGACTTTATGCGGTGGTCTTTCACTTTAGTGCCTATTTCTATTGAAAAAGAGCTAAGAGAGGATTTCTTGATGGTTCCCTGTGATGCCACTGATGATGCAACACAAAAGGATGAAACTTACTATACTAGCTCTAAGTGGCTTAGTAGAAAGAAGCATGTATCGGTTGACTAATTATTAATTTGGTAATTTATGTGAAGTACTGCAAATGGAATGGGCCTTGAAAAAGAATTTGAAGTTCTGGACAATGATACGGCCTAGCTCTGGTACCCCAATTTTAAGTGAAGATGAAGAAAGTAAAAAATACTTTGGTAAGGTTGGTACAACTACCAAGGCAGTGGGGTAGAATAGAGAAACAGTTACTAAACCATCCTTGGAACTTGGATTTTAAACGTGGGAAAAGTAACACAGTGAAAGGGGACACAAAGATGCGAAAAATGGATTTGCCTTTGCATTTGAATGACAAAAAGTGCAATGTTCCAGAAAGTCTCTAATGCCCAGTCCTTTCTATCAGTGTACAATAATGCATTGGATTAGCTTTTATCTAGAGGTATTTTGGTGGATTAGGAAACTGCATCAAGTATTTTAATTAAATGCTTTTGATTTAAAATTTCCCTTCAAAGATTTTGTATGGTTTCATTGTTGGTTTTTCTGTCGCAGATGTTGCCAGCCAAGCTTCGATTAAGGCAAGTCCAACCTTTTCTATTCTGATTCTCCTTTTGTTTTGCCAACTACACTGCTTAATGCATGCTCTGAGCAAAGTCATTTAGACGGACTATACTTAGATGTCATAATGCTTTTTCAGTGGCAAAAGCAATGTATTTCTCTGTGTTTACAGACTATACTTTTGTAATACAGCAATGGCTCTACTGACAGTGTATGTTTGGTGTGCTATGCTGAGCACGTATCTGAACAGCTCTGGGCTGGAAATCTCATGAGATGAAGTTAGAAATGGCGTGAATTATATTTCTAATGATATTTCAGAATTTTGCTTCTGATCCAGCAGAAACCCCTGCTTCTGATAATTCCTGAGTTTGATAATTAAAAGAATTAAGGCAAGTCCTTTGAGCCTTGGAAAATTATTTGATTCAATGACTGAGAAGTCAGCTCCGTTCATGTTTTAATCAAAAAAAGCTTGCCTCTTCTTAATAAAGACCCTTTTGGAAAACATAGTAGCCAAAAATAACTTAATGGTTCATTGATTCTCCCTAGTCTGCATTTCAGTTAGCCAGCAGAAGAGACAATTGGTTGCTGCAGCATTACACAATATTACTGCTTTGCTTCCTAAGAGGACTGTACTTTTCTGTGCTTCAGTCTTGCACCTGAATTGCTCTTCAGTCACTCTGGTCGATTCATTACTCTTGCATCCCACTGGCACTTCTAGGGCTACATTCTCCGCTCTTGACTAACTTTATAACAGAGTCCTTCCCTGCAGCGGGTAGCAATTTGCAGCTGTATGCAAATTAAATATGTATTCCTTTTCCGATGAATAATGGCCCTTGCAACGGGTTTTGAACTTTCTCGTCTTTTCTGCCTCAGGAGCCACGAGCGGGGCTCTGGGTGCAGCCTGTACCACACGTGATGTGTGGTGAGGGGTGGGGTTGAGGGGTGTGGTAGCCTCAGGCTTGGTGTGAACAGACTATTGCTGTCAAGAGCACGTAGCCCACCCAGAAAAGCTTAAATTTGAACAAACTGTTCTCGGGATCTTGATGGCCTCTGAGGGAGTTTCTGCTGACTGTCCTCCTCTGTGCTTTTCAGAATGAGTGCATGAAAATTTGGTCACTTCTGCGCAGTGGGAAGTTTTCCTGTCCTACCAACAAAGAGCCCGTCAGCAGCCCAGATGGCAAAGCAGACCTCAACAAGTGCCTGATGTGCCAAAGGCTGATGTGAGTATTGGCTGCCCATGCTGGCTCCAGCAACCATCTTCCCTATCTGCAGCATGTCCTCTCCTCCCATAGCCATCTCAGGAGGCTTTGTGTTGTAAAATCATAGTCCTGGGCCAGACAGACCAGTTAGTAGCTCTTCAGCAAGCTTGTGAACCCAGCAGTTCCCTCTAGCTCATCACATGGGGATGGGGACACACACCACAGGGTGCGTGGAGCAAATCCAGGGTGAAAACAGACAGGGATTGAGTTCCTTGTTTCCATAGGTGGTGTTTAATAGGATGGAAACACCTGGATGTTAGGCAGAGAGAAAGGATGGCAAAATGCCCCCAGTGCAAAGATGCTGAACACCCTGGGCATGTCTCACTGAGCTGGAGCCCCGGCGCTGGTCTGTCCTGCTGCCTTGCGCAATGGGGAGGTGGGGTTGGCAGGATGGGCCTTTAATCACCAGCTATTTTGGTTTTAGTCTGAGGACTGCACACTGCTCTGCCACTCACGCCTCCCTTTCTTGCAGGGAAAGAGACTCAAACAACAAAGGGAGTGGTGGAGAGGCGAACAGGAACGTGAATTCCTTGGGAGAGGTGAGGTGAAACATCGCTACGGAAGCCAGTTTTATCGGCACATGGGGAGCAGGGTGTTGAGGTGGCATCGTGTCTTCTGCCTCTGACCCACTTGCCGAGTGCATTTCCTTGTCTGTGG
Organism: Strix aluco; assembly: GCF_031877795.1. Taxonomy (NCBI): domain Eukaryota; kingdom Metazoa; phylum Chordata; class Aves; order Strigiformes; family Strigidae; genus Strix; species Strix aluco. Next base: position 9,880,283 of record NC_133943.1, on the reverse strand, counting down.
CGTGGGAAACGCTGGCTTGGCTGATGGGGAAAGGCCCAGCAATGTGCCTGCAGTGGGAGGAGGGCAAACATGCTCTGCCTCGGGAAAAGGGTCTGAAGGAGCGTGAGGCTTTGTGCCATCCGTGAGCATAAAAGAAACCAAAACTTCTTGCAACTCCTCCCAGGCAATCTAGTCCCTATCGGGCAATTAATATGGTCTGTGCCTGACCCAGAGTATAGTCTAAGGAGGATACCTGCCTGTTTATAAGGCATGCCATTGGCATCTGACAAATAATTAATAGCAGTGATGGTGCATGTGAGCTCTGACTAGGGCAGGGTGTGGGAGCAGGCAGATTCTAATTGTCCCTTGTTTATCTTGTTGATGCACCTGGCTGGTTTCTTTTACCCATAGATGTTTTTTTAGATAGCAGGTCTTTATGTGGAGGGAGTTGTCTTTTTGAGCCTTGGGTTTTTTATTCTAGATAGGAGTGAATTGGTTTCCATCAGATAGTCTTGGTTGCAGTGATTTATTTTTTTTTTTTACATCTGGTTAAGCAGGGTAGCTCTTGTGTGTCTGGGCAATTTAAAGGTTTTGTAAAGCACAGCTGTCCTAAAGGATATCTTTTTTAAACACCTGACTTGCCAAAGTGTGGTCCTGAGGCAGAAGGACAGTTTCACAGTGTCAGGAAGAGACCTACACTGAATTTCTTTGTTCAACCATAGATTTTCTGTCTGGCTTTTGGCAAGTAATTTTCTAGGCTTGACTTCCCTATCTGCAAAGCTGGGATAAGTTATCAAACCATCTCCTCTACACAAAGGGAGGGGGAAAAAATGTATTACAGATCACATGACAGATAACCTTAAAAGTGCTGCATAAAAGAACCTAAAGACTTCATATGTAGCATGTGTTTCTTATGCTACAAACCTGCTTGCGTGCCCTGAAAGTTATAGGAAATCTGTTCAGAGGAAAGTAAAGACCGGGTTGAAATGCTTAAGCAGGTTTTGTGACAAAAGCCTTTTGTGAAATAGAGTGCTTTGAGTCGATTAACGCATAACGTCATGTTAAGTGAAAGGTAAAAATGCCCACCTCTTACTCTAGCATACCTGGAAATGTGAGGTGTGCAAGGATTATTTTCATGCCTGCAGCTTCATTTTTTTTACTGTGCATGGATTTTTAGAATTCTTGGTAGCGTGTTCTCTCATGAGAGATGGGAAAATTGACTTCCTCATTCAAAATTCACTGAGAAATTGTAGCTTTTATACTTAGAGAAAAACCTCAGTCCTTTAGGCAGGCTCTTGCATGTCTTACCTATTAGAAATAGAAATAAAGCTACCCTGGGTGCAAAAGACAAATCTGCTCATCTAAACATACTGACCTATTTGTTTTATATTGCATGCTATAGTTTAAGAGAACATATCAGGCAAACTATAGTTTTCCACTGACTTATGCCGCAAGGAAACAAAACAGTGTTTGAAATGTAATTCATTGGGTGGATAATCCTTTGTGGATTTGTGGGAGATGCATCCCTCTGCCAGCATACCTGTGTCAACCCGTGTTTTTGGCATTTCCATAGGATGAATGCCGAGAGTTTCGGGATCTGTTTAAGAAAGGGAAACTTTCCTGCACCAGAGAAAATGACCCTGTCCGGGATTCCTCTGGGAAACAACACAGCAATAAGTGCATCATGTGTGCAGAGAAGTTGTGAGTAGAGGAAAAAAAACGCCTTTTCTGTTGAGAAAGCGGCTGCTGGAGTGACCCGGCTGCTGATGACAGCGTATGGGATCACTTGCCCCTCCTGCAGCCGATGACAGGGAAAATCTCCCGCTCCCTGGAGCACTGTGGTATTCACTTTCTCATCTTGCTTCTCTTCCAGCAAAAGAGAGAATGAGCGGAAGTTATCTAAAAACAGACAAGGAAAAGATAAGGTGAGATTAAAGTATTAGGCAGGTCAATATAAAACTTTATTGGATTTTCACCCAAGATAGAGAGAAGGCAACATTATTCTACTCAGTTGCTCTGTCTCCGCTGATTTAATTTTGAGATCCACTTTCCTTTCCCTCCTTATTTCTTGCTCATGCTCTTGAATCCCTCAAGTGAACTATTTGTGCCTGAATGTTACAGTCTATCCCACTGACCTGTGGATCTAGGGACAGCCAAATCCCATCAGAGTGAGAAACCAGGTGTGCTGTGCTGTCCTGAAACCTGGCTCAAGGGTGGAGAAGTCAGTGCTGCTGAGGGTGCTAATTAGGTGAAAAGAAAAATCTGGGTGAAAAGCTCTAAATCTGAACTCTGCAAAGCTCAAGATACCACTGTATTCTGGGAGGAGAGCTCAGCCCTGCGCTATCTCCATGGACCTGTGGCTCAGTTATAGCTTTTCTTCTTGGAAACTTTGTTCTCACAGAGCTGCCATTCACCCCCTGCGCCCTGTCATCCTGCAGCCACTGTCACACTGATGCTTTGCTGGCAAAAGCAGCTCTGTAAGGGGGAAAAAAAAAATCATTTTCCAACACTTACCTTTCAATTTCTGCTATGGTAGGAACTGATGTGGTCCCCTTAAGCCTCAGTCTTGGGGATAATCCTCTTTCAGTGCTTTTCCTAATGACTTTGGCACAAAAAAATGGAAGCGTAAGTGAAATTTGCTGATGGCAAAGTTAGGAGGCAGCAGAAGAGGATCAGCAGATCACTCAGGACTAATTGGATAGCGCTGAGGCCTGGAGTAATAGAAACAAGATAAAATGTAATAACAGCGCAAGATCACACAGTCAGTGATTAACAAGAATTCCTGCTTGTCGGTTAGAAGTGACAAAGGATTAGAAAGCCCTGCATTTATTAGTGGGTCAGGGATGTGACAGGCCATGAAAAAGGCAAATGCAAGTCTTGTATGTACTCAGCGAGGTTTCTGCAGCAGAGGCCGGGAAGCTAACAGAGCTCCAGAAATGCTAGTTCAAAGGGAGACTGTTTGAGAGGGGTTAATTAGGGGAAGGCAGATCTGTCTCTGGAGGATCAGGGTGCTGAGTTGGGCTGGTCCCAGGGAACAAGGTACAGAGGGTCTGGGATTGCTTTCCTGGGCTTGTCAGGGAGGGAAGCATTGCCTGAACTGCACGGGGGTGTGAGTGCACACTGGTGTTGGGGAGAAGCAGTGAGGCTCTTGGGGAGCCCCTCTGAAGTGGGGTGTGACATTTATTTCTGGTGGGAGCAATGCAATGTGGCTGCTGGCCACAGCAGGTGCAGGCTCGTCCTGTGCAGATCGTGTCTCTCCTACCCATGGCTAGTCTGGCTCTAGAGAAATGCGGGGCTTTGTACTCTGAGTGTTTTGCCAATGTTAGTCCAGTAGCAAAGCTGAGGATCCAGAGGCTGAGGTGCCCCGGATGGGATGCAGGACACAATGCTGGGGAAATCCTCCCCTAACAGAGAGGATGAGGTGCTGGAAACTTCTGAGCGAAGCAAAGGATGAGGCCAGTGACCTGTTAAGGACCTTAATGCAAGCTAGTCAAAACTCCTATAAATGGGCAGAAAATGTCAAGTGTTAAAAACTATTTGTAAAAAATAAAGGGTAAGAGGGATCCAGTTACTTATTCTCTGTATTTGCTGCTTGGAATTGGCTATTGCAGTGTCTGAAATAGTTGAAATTATGGGGATTGAATGTTTACATCCATGTTGCATAACAGGTTTCTGTACAGCAATTTTGAACAGGGAACAAATTAATCATCCACTCTCCAAACAACCTTCCACTGCTCATGGAGTATTAAGTATGTTTGCATTGTGCTTTTATGTTTTAACTGTTGCTTCTTGATCGACATGTCCCAAAGTGTGGTTGGTTTTGGAGATACTACTGACTTTGTAAATGAAATTATTATCTGAGCTGCAACCTGGGAAAAGGCTGTAGCTGTGTATGAAGGATGTTGAGAGAAGTGGGAGGGAGTTCATTACTGTATCGGTCACATCACTGGCATGCTTTGGAGAACAGGGAGAATGATAATTAGTCAGACCATACTAGAAAACTCCCAACACGTGCTGTGCAGGCAGAAGGATCCGTAATTTTCTGACTCAGTCCTCTGCTTATATACTAAGCGTCTGGTACTGCACACCCTCTTCTCTTGCTCATACCCAGGCTCTCCTGTGATGTGTTTGTGATGGTTCAGTGCTTTCCTTGCAGGAAACCCCAAGTTTCTAAGAATCAGATCAATAAGGCAAAGAGGACAGGGTACCCTAACTGCTGCCCTCCTTCCACAGGATGACTGCAGTGAGTATCGCTCCCAGTTTGAAGCTGGTGGACGACTGTCCTGCACAAGGGAGAATGACCCTGTTCGGGATTCCTCTGGCAAGCAGCACACCAACAAATGTCTCATGTGCGCTGAGAAGTTGTGAGTACAGCTTCCTCTGAGCAACAACAGCAAAGAGGGAAACCTCCGGCTGCAAAACTGCAGCTTCTGCCTGTGGAGCTGCATCTGGGCGATGCCTGGGGGAGAGTCCTGAATCCCAGTGGCCCTCCAAGAGATGCTCTGGCAGTAGGGCTCCGGCCATTGCCACTCTTCCCACTTCCCTTTCAGCGCAAAGGGCCCAGGGGCAGGTGAGAAGCAGCGTGGAGTAGAGGAGGAGAAGCAAGTTTGATAGAGAGCAACCCCTTTCCCAGGGGACTGTTGGGTGTGGGCAGCTCCTGAGGAGTTTCCCATGCATGTACTTTGCCTTCCAGATGCTCTCTCTCTACTCCCATAGAGCATATGCAGAAGCAGCCCTGATATGAAAGCAGCCACCTGGATCCAGGATGTAGCGTACAGTGGGAATGGTGAGGAGAAGGGAGAAGGCTTAGGGGTGGGAATTAGTAACAGGAGCACCAAGAACAGGGACTGCGGATGGGAAGGTGGTGCCTAATGGCATGATGCTGGCTTACATGGCAGCCCTGAGTGCCAGCGGCACTTGCGCTGCCATAGCACTCCCTTTTCCTCCTCTCCCCTTCTTCCAGCAAAAAAGAAGCCCAAAGAGGAGGTCAGTCTGGTGGAACTGCCCAGCGCAACAAACCGCTTGCTTCAAAGAGTACAAACCAGGTGAGATGGAGCTTGGAGTTGCCCTGAGCTCAGAGAAAGGGGCTGGTGAGAGTCTGGGATCCTGATGGCCAGGGACTGCCCGTGGTGAGCCTGGGGTAAGCATGGTGCTTGGGATGCTGGAGCCAGCTAACGATGGGGGAGAAGCAGGTTGCATTGCAAAGCCTCAGTCATTTGTGGGATGGACCTGTGTATGAACATACAAAGTGGGCACGTTTGGACCTGACAGAACAGTCCCTCTCACTTCCCTGGTGGTGTGATGCTATATGAGAGATAAAGGGCAGGTTCAGACTCCCCACAATCCTGTAAGCCCTCGGATAATAACATTTGGTGGGTATGAAGCAAGCATCAAACCTGCTTCTCTAAGAACAGCCCCATAATTCTCTGGGTCTGGGAGGAGGAGGGGGAAGGGCGGGAGCTGCTTTAGCTTTGCTGCTTCTCTAGTTGTATAAAAGTTGTTTCTATGGTTGTTGAACATGACCCTGCCTCTTTTGCAGAAGAGCTGCGGTGGTTCAGGGTCACGGCAGGGGGTGAATGAGAGACGTCCCTTCTCGTCGAGCAGAGGGTGAGTTGAGCAGCAGCTGGGATTGTAGCCTGTCCCCTCGACGACCCCACAAGCCCTGGCACTCGTTTCTGCCCCCTTCCATCTACGTGTTTTTTTCTAGGGGTGGTTAGGATGTTAATTGGAGCAGGAATGCTTCAGTGGCACACAGGTAGCACTATCTGGGATGGAGAATTGAACATTGTGGTGTTTGGTGCTCAGTACAGCACTTCTCCCCACTGGCTAAGCTGGTGATGGCAAAAAGACACAGAGTGAGGACGTTTGTCATGCAACCCTTGCTCCTTTTTGGCCTTGACTTTCCTGTGTATGAAGCATCAGTGATTGCTGTGCTCACAATCCATCTCAGGACACCTTTGTCCAGCAAACCCTGCCTCCTGACAGGGCACATGTGTCTGCCTTGGCCCTGGCTCATCCTGACCTGCTAGCTTGGAAGCAGTGTTTGGTGCACTACTTTCTGGGCACTGGTCAGGCACTCCTGTTTGTTTTATAGCTGCTGGACCTGAGCAGGACTTGGCTGATGTTTTTTCAGCGCCTTTTCTGGGGAGCTCTGATACTTCTTGCTTTTTGCTGGTGCAATCCCTTTGTCTCCCCATCCACCAAGTGATGCTATCAGACACACGGATGCAGAGCCCTGGGGGGTGGTGATGCACTTGTGCTGTGCACAAGGCAAGGTTTGTCCTGCTGTTGGCTGCCTGTTAACATGTGGCTGGGGGGCTTCTCACCCTCTCCTGTCCCAGTGGGTTGGTGGATGCCATAGTGCAAGCAGCTCCCTGAGAGCTGTGGGGGTCTGCGGGGAGGGTGGGTGTGCACTGTGCTCCCCCTGTTCAGGAGGGGTGGTATGATGATCTGCCTCTCCCCTCTCTCTCCCTGCCAGCCCACAAGGAAATGTGGCTCAGAGCGGTAGGAACTGCAACCCAGCACCTGGCCGCAAGGCACAGAGCAGAGATGACACCGATGCCTACCAGCTGGTAAACCTACCTTCTGCATCTTGGATGGCAGCTGTTTGGGCAGAAATGGGGACCTCTCTCATGGGGTGCTCCTCTGCCAGTGCTGAGCCCCCACCAACTCCTTTCCCAGCAGCTGCTCCTGTTCTTGCTGTGGCCCTAAATATTCTCACTCAGCCCCATGTCCTTGGAAGGGTTTGAATGACTGAAAGCATCTGTACCCTGATGCTAGCCCCTGTATCACCTGGCACTGAAGCAGAAGGAAGGGGAGTAGGGCTGGATGTGCTCATATGGGACCCTCCTAAGCCAGTTTTGCTCATGGGCTTGGCTCCTTATGGAAGTACATCAGCTGTGGGGGTGCTGGTCTTGAGCTCAGGCTGGATGCCTGCCCCACATGTAGCCAAAGTGGGTGAGGAGTTCCACCCCCCATATGTTGAGAAGGTGCTGAGTTAAAGGCCATGGCCAGAGCAGGGTGATGGAGCTGACCAGGGGATGAGGACAAGGTTGACAGGGGGAGGGAGTGCTAAAGGGGGAAACACTGAGTGATAGATGATGACTGTGTATGGAATAATGTGGGAGGAAGATGGGGGTGTCTGTTCTCCCTTGTCTCCATGAAAGGAAAATGCAATAGTTTCAATAGAGCTAAAAGTGGAAAATATGAAACTAATAAGAGAAAATAAGTTATGATAAAAAAGGTGACTGAACTGTGGATCTCACTGTCATGGGGTGTTGTCAAGAGCTAGGATGATTAAAAAAAAATGACCTGATGTTTTAGTCCCTCTAGCATTTGCATACAGTAATTTAAATAACATTTTGGAAGGGATAGGAAATGTGTTTCTATGGAGCTGGAGGGACCTTACTGCAAACTGCTTCAGCTCTCTCTGAAGCCTCTGTCACTGACCACTTTTAGAAAAGGGGTATTTGAGTTAAAAATCCCAGTAGGTGGTTCAGGTAAGGCAGTTTTGATGCATTCCAGAGGAAGCATTAAGTGTAATAACACCAGTCTGCTTCAGGGCTTAGTGGTATTTCCTGGTAGCTCCGGAGGGGGAGTGGATGCTGACGAGCCTGACTGACTAGAGGTGATTCAGGGAGCAAATCTGCTCCTCTCCTCTTTCCAGGGCCACCCGTGGGTTTTGTCACAGGCAATTTCCCAGAGCCAAAGGTGTGGTGGCACTGGCTGCTGGGACCTGTGACATGTGGGGCTGCTGGGGTGGGGGGGGTGGCTGCCTGCCCTGGGCAGTAATGCAGGCACACGGCTCTCACTGCAGGCAGCAGCAGCTGGCACATAGGAAGGCATCTAGCAGAGAATTGCAAAGGTCAGGGTTGTCTGCTTTCACGTCATCGGTAATTACCGAGATGAGGGAGGAAGCAACACATTAATGAAATTAGTAAATGATGTTAAACCAGCGGGTGCTATCACAGCACCCCAATGTCACCGAACCCCTCGTGCCACCTGGCGTGAAACTTTCCTTCCCTATGGTGTTTCCTGTCCCGTAGTGCTGTTGATAAACCATCATTTTGTGCTAAATGCTGCATCTCCAGAAACGTTCTCTGCATCCCAGCTGCAGCTCTCCTCTGATTGCACCATTTGCAGTCACTGCAATGTGTTTTGCAGCGCTTGGAGAAGGGGATGGGAATTCATTAGTCACTCCTTTGTCTTGGTCTTTTTTCAACACCTAGAGCAGAAGTGGGGGCCAGGCTGAAGAAGGGGCTGTGTGTGTGCCAGGGAACAGGCTGTGGTATCTCTGACCTCTGCCGTTTGAAATTTGCTATGACTCTGCAAACATCCCCCCCACCCTGGTGTGCTTATAGGGTGGAGACCTTAGTGTGAGAGGCTTTTTGGGGTCCCCAAAGACCACTCCTTGTGCTGTGAGTTTGTCCTGGTTGTGCCACGTGTGGTTTGTAGGAAAGCTGTGTCTAAATGTTCCTGTTGTCATGCTTGAGAGGAAACAAGAGGGCACCCTTAATTAGTCATAGCTGCTCATATATGCTTGTGTCTCTTAACTCAGTGGGTGTCAGAAGTTGTGCTGCGTGTCGCACCGCCCTCGGGCAGCGGGAGTCTGCTGTAGAGCTTTTTTCTTAATTTTGGCCAATGGGTTTCATCTTCATTCTCGGAGATGAAACTGCATCAAAGCCCTGATAAGGAGGACTAAGGACAGGTAGCAGAAGTTTTCACCTTCTTGTAGATCCCCAATGAGAGAAATAAACCTGCCCTGGACCAAGGTGCCGAGGTGGATCGGATGAGTGGGTCTGTGCCTGGCAGTGGGGCAGGGAGGGCTCTGTCCCTAGAAGCTTGGCTGGCCAGTCCAACAAGAGACACTATCTCTTTACAAGCCTGGCCTTACGGGAGGTGTGGTGGATGTGTTGCAGGGCAGAAGGATTCCATGGCAAGGCTTGGTCTGTGAGTGCTTTTAAGTCACATAAAGGAGGGTCTCACAAGTGAACTAGCACCAAATGTGATTTCTTTCTCTCTTCAGCTGGACTGTGATCGAATTCTGCACGGGGTAAAGGGTGGAAGGATTTTCTGCAGCAAATCCTCACAACCAGTCTGTGGCACTGATGGGAAAACATACAAAAATGAATGTGACTTGTGTTCAGCTGCCATGTGAGTAGGCGGAGAGATTTCAGTAATACAGGGCCATCCACCATTCCCGAGTGTCTTTTGCAGCACAGTGTTTGTTTTGATATATCATGACTCACTATCAAGTGTGTCCTTGGTGCCTTGCTGTTAAGCAAACATAGATCAAAATGCCTGAGATTAATCTGATGACAGCTAATTAAGATACACAAGTTTCCAGAGTCCCCTATTCCCTTTCTGCCCAATCATAAGATTGTTTGGGGAATAATAAATGCCATCATACTGGAAGTAGCATCAAAGTATTAAGGAGTCCACAGAGGACTGTCATGCCGATGGCAGAGAGCTGTGGCATTGCAAGTGAATAATAAGCAATGTCTTGTCCTCCCTTTGCAGGAGAGCTTCAAACTACATCACGGTAAACTATCGAGGTGAATGCCGAAAGCCTGCCCCTGAAGTGGTAAGCGGCATGCCACGGCTGGGCTGGGGAAACATCAGTCTTTTCCCTTCCCCTTGTGAAATTCCCCTGTTGGCACCATCTCAGTTTGTGGGGGCCTGATCCAGGCAGCCACAATGCAGAGTGAAATATGAGAAGTAGGTAGCAGGTAGTCACCAGCTGCCCTGCAGTGCTCTTCAGCAATAGCTGGGGGTCAACACCTTGACCCTGCAGGCAGGTTAGCTAACAGATTAATCAAATTACAAGTTAACTGAACTAATGGGTTAATTAAAACCATGCTCTGCAGCTGCTCTTTAGCCACGTGGTGCAGCATGCTCTGGAACTGTTAGGGTCAGCTCAGGGAGTCCTGCAGGTTGGGAGGGCTCGGTTGTACTGCAGGCTGGGAGGGAAGAGGAGTATTGGACCCCCTTATCTCCTCTTTTATTTATTTATTTTTTTTTTCCCCCTGGGTGGGATGTTGCTGAGAGGTGGAGAAAATGGCCACCCAAAGTGCCTCTTGGCTGTGTGTAGCATCCCATCTCTCACTCCAAGTGCATGCTGGGGAGCCAGCCTGGCCCCTGCATCTGTGGCAGGATTATTAGAGCTCCAGGAGTGGGGTGCTCATAGTCCAGATGTTTGACTTGGATTGACTTGGACAGAGGTTCAGATTTGGATTTAATATATAACCTGGGCATAATCTCTGTGTTTTATCTTGGCTGTATGGTAAGAGAGTGACATGTCTGGGAAAACATCTGGCTTTCCTCCTGGGACTTTGGTGAGGCCAGAAAGACCAGAACTGTGTAAACCACAAAGGGCTCATTTCCCAAATAATATCTAGGGAGATGGTTGGGAAATGAAAATGATTCACTAGGTGGCATACTTTTGGGAAAGGTCTTGAGCTTTAATATTTTTGCGATTCCATGTAGCAGATGAGTTAAACATTTCTCAGTTGTGCTTTGTCTTTCCACCAGTGGAAGCTTGGCAGTCTCCAGCACTTTGATTTGCGGCCAGGGTCTCCCAATTTGTGTCTCTTGAGTGCGTGGGATGCCCTGGAGCATACAGGGAGGACTGTCCTCTGTATTGGCATGAACTCTTGAGAAAATGAATATTCGTCCCCAGGGAAATATTGACATTTGTTCCTACTCCAAACCTGGAGAGAATCAAAATATTGAACCAGCCAAAGAGAAGTTCTATAAAGATTTGGATGGGAACTTTGGCTTCTGAATATGAATTTGGTATCAATGTGTTCGTAGGCAATGAAAAACTTTCCCACAGGATAGCTATCATGCCATAGCGTCATGCCATGCCTTCCTCTGCTCAGTGCCAGGATCCCACCAGATCCCCAAAACATTAAAAAGTAAACATCCTGGCTCCTCTTCCCCTCTTCTGTAAAGCAGCAGAGTGCTCTCAACTTTAAAGCAAAAGTTGAAGAAATTGTAGGGCAGAGAGAAATAATTTTGCTTGTGATCATACTTCGAGGTCTTCGTGTCCTGACCTTTAGTGTGATGGAGCCACTGTTGGCTTGAGTATTCTGGGGGTACAGGGAGACCAGGCACTACTCAATCCTGTTGGTGACTGTGCTCACACTGCCCAAGACAGATGAGATTGGGTATACCACGGCAACTGAAAAATAGAGAGGATTCCCACAAAACTGTGCCTGGTCTGAAATTCCTTACTGTTTTGTGTTTTACCAAGCTGTTACAGCTCTCAAGCCTTTGCAATTAGAGGAATATGCCATTTACTGAAAGTCAGACAGCTTGTAGCGATGTTAAGTATTCCAAGGAGAGTTGGATCCAATTAAAAGGAAAAGCGATAAGCTTTTTCCCTGGGGCAAAAAAAGCCAAACATAAACCCCCACGCACAATGATTTAGTCTTTATTTATGTATATTATGTCACCCGAAGAATGAGACTGGAAATTTATGGAAGCTTATGAACAACGTACAGAGCAATGTTATTGTCAGCACTGAAATTCATGGTCACTTGCAGTATAATGAATTCTTTCTAGTGAAGATCCAGACACTCAATATATGCTACTAAAGCTCAGACAAAACCAGCTCCAGTAGTGCATTTGGCATCAGAAGTGGTTTTAGACAGTTGCAATGTGCAGAATGGAAATGCAAAGGTCTCTCTTTAAGCTTTGGAGGAAGATAAGAAATTGTTACCCAAAAATGTAATATTTCCTTGAGTTGTATTTTGAAATTATCCATGGAGGGTGCTGGGTTGCCTGACTAAATGTGTCCAAGCTGCCTCATCCCTTTGCAGCTCAGTGTCTGCATTCACTCCTGCCTGCAAAGATTCGACTGAATATCCAGGTGTTTCTGGCAGCTCTCCCTGCCTGGTGACCAGATTGCTGTCAGGGAGGGATGGGAGCAGTGTGGTTTGAGAGAGATCTGACACTAAAGAGTGTATCTATGCACTGCTGTGGTGGAAAATCTTGCTGCAGAGAGCCTGTCCCTGGGGCCTCAGGCTGGCCAGCATTTGAGCTCACCACCTTCCCTGGGAGGTCTGTGCCTCTGTGCTGTAACCAAATTCATTTGATCCTGTTCTGCTTTACTAAAGATAAATGTAGGTCTGAGTCCTGGATTTAGATATCTTTTTTGGTAAGCTAGCTGGCTGTGGTGCTGTGTCATATGGATGAATTAATTGTGGTTCTTCCCAGCACATTTCACATTTAATGCTGCATATCTCACAGTTCCTTTACTTGTTCAAAGGTTTTTCCACAAATCATCCATGTGGTAGTTATCAGTCTGCCCATGTTAGTCAGGGAAAAAAGGGAATATCCAGCTTCTCCTTTCTTTAAAACCTGTTTCTTAACAAAGAGACAATTCCCAGGTTTGCAATGGGCAAGTCCTGGTTTTATTACAAGGCTCTTTATTTTATCATGCTTCTTTTTATGGTGGTGGAAGGAGGAAAAAGCAGAACCTTTCCCAGTTAGTTATTAGGTGTGGAAAGCACCTAGCTTCAGGCTGAAACTAGTCTTGTTTTCCTAGGCTGGCAGCAACCCAACCTGCCTGCCCCGGTGCCAGGCTCTGCTGCAGTGGTTTCGTGTGGCTGCTGAGCTGGCTGGAGGGGCTGTCACACTGATACTAATGCTCAGCAAGTGTCACGCAGCAGTGGTCATGCTTGGGGATGGACTTATTTTTTGCTCTTTCTTTCCAGAAGTAATGGAGTTCAGACTGCCAGTGAACACCAGGGATCAGCTGTGACCAAAGGTACAGAGAGAGGGGCAGTGATTTACCTGCTCTCGGCCAGCCTGTGCTCTGGAGGTTGCATTTCACAAGGGTTGGAGTGTCCAGCCTTGCTTGGACAGACTGCAGGGCTGGGGTAAAGGACTCTGCAGCATGCTTTTCCTTCTCGCTGCAGCCAGGGGATGGTGGGGCTGAGCCCATGGAAATGTGCAAATGTTCTAGTGCCCCTGATGTTGGGCTCTGCCCATTCCTTTTCCCATCTCTGTTTTTTCAGCCAAGCTGTCCCTGCAGAGCGGGGAGGATGCTGGCAGAGCAGTGTGCTGCTCTCCCCCGTTGCAGGGAGACAGGGGTGGCACAGAGCCCCTACAGAGCATGGGACCATCCCCGCTTTGAGGTTTCCTCATGGTCGTTTCAGGTCCCTTTGCCTTCTGGGAACTACAGTAATAAACTGTCTCCCCCATGTCTCCCTAGGGCACGTAAAGGAAGAGTTGATGTTGAGCACCAGGGGAGCTGCCGAGTCCCCGGGACTGCCAGAGCTGCCTTCATCCCCTTCTGCAGTGAACGGGGCCTGTGCTTGCTCAGGTGGAGGGCGAAGGGCTGTGGGGACTCAGTGGTGTCTTCCCAGGTCTGCCCCACGTGTGCCGTTACGGTCTCTGCTGCCTTGCTGTGTCTTAGCGTGCTTCTACAATAAAGATAACTCAGCAGCTTCATGTCACTTTTCTTCACTATGCCTTGTGGGAGGGACAAACGAGTCCCCATTCCAGCTTTACACAGCGTGCCCCTTAGGCAATACGCAAGTGCAGAGGGCCCTGGGGTGCACCAGCTGCTGTAAATATCTGGTGAAGATATTGGACCTGAGGAGGAAGAACGTGATCTGGGGTTTTGTGAGAAGGGACCAGGGGTCAGGTTCTCTCTGACTCGTCGTGGGGTCTTGGGTCAATCACTTCATTGCCCTTTAAGCCCTTTTCTCTTGCCTGTAAAATGGACATTAAAAGATATTTACCTACCTCAGAGGGTTGTTTTGAGACTTAATTGGTTTACATTGGAAACCCACAGAGGCAAATTGGTTTTAAAGCACCCCGTGTGTTGGGCTGATGGTTTAGCTGTTGCAGTAAGCGTCCTCTTCCAGACTCCCCTTCTGAGGCACCAGGAAATCCAGACCACTTTGTTTTGAGCAGCTGTGGGAAGTAGATACACCCTGGATCACGTTAGATGGTGTGCTGAGCCCTGCCCCACTGAAGCTGGAGTTGGGGGCACAGCCGGGAAGGTGTCTCGGGTCTGGAGGTCTGAATTTGGCCAGCAGTATTTCTTGCTCTGAGAGGGCAGAAGTACTGATGGCACCCTTGAGGTAGTGCTGGCCAAGCAGAACCTCCATGAGATGGCCCATGAACCTTCACCACGCTCTTCTGGGTCACCCTTCTGCCTTGGCCTGAACTTCCTTCACCAGACAAGGCCCTGTGGGCACAAGGGCTCAGCCAGTGCCCATCTCAGGAGCCATCTCCTGCAGGGAGGGGTCCTGGTGCTAGGGGAGATGGAGAAGTGAGAAGTTCCATAGTGTTGTAATGGCTTAAGGTGTTTAAGGAAAAGTATCATTGTTTTGAGATAAAACTGTCTGTAAATCAATTACAATTCATTTATAGTCTAAAACTGTTTTAAGATAAAGCCAGGTCTTTGAGCTAAGGGCTCCCCTGGCTCATCAGGGGCAATGCATCTGAGAATGGGGTGGGATTTACAGAGCGGGAGACTGTGGTGGTGGGTTAACAGAAATCTGCTGGCAGTTTGCACGCACTTCCTGTACTTTCTTTTATAGCTGTTACTTAAAGCAAATATGTTCTTTATTTGAATAAACTCTATTGCAGGACATTTCCAGAAGACCTTGAGTGAACACACACAGTGTTTGAGTCCATTTTAGCTGTGACCTGATCTGTAAACACTTTCTGTTGCAGATAAGGCTGGAGTGACTTTCTTTCAGATTTTTGGCAGGATTTTACCTAATACCAATTAATTTCACTCCTACCAAAGACACAGATTTTCTTTCAATTAAGTTATCAAATCCTTTTTTTCTACTGCAGTTAATGAGAATTGATTTTAAACTCAAAATGCTTACGCATGCATCACATTTTATTTCTGCTGATAATAAAATCGGGTTTTATTATCAGCAGACTCTGACATGAGTAGCTGTTAATATTTTGTATGCTGATTTTTAACGTGAGCAAACACTATGATTTAGAAATAAATTATTACTGCCTATTTCTATGTGGAAAATCCCCTCATGAAGTGCAGTCATGCAGGGTGAATGTCACCAGTTTGGTCCTGGTTAGCTGTTTTGCGGGATGCAAATTTGTCTGCCTTTGGACTGTGATGAAACAAGTGAACATTATTTATGGAGCCTGGGAATGATGAATGTCAGACAGTAAAAATGTTCTCTGATGATGTCTGCTCACTGATTCCAGCTAAAATAATGTGCAGGGACATCTACATGATTTCATAAAAACAGTGCACAATTTGTGGCTTAAAATAAATTCTTGCAAATGAAAATCAGTGCACTTGAAAGCTGTTATGAGCTGTAGTGATTTCAAGTATTTAGGTTTTGAAATAATCACCCATAAAACCGGCATTAACCGAGCTCCAAAAGCAATGAATTGATGAAGACTGTGCCCTAGTAACCTCTTCTCTCAGTATTTGAGCACCTTCTGAATGCCTCCTGCTGCCAGCAGAAATTATCATCCATAAAAATCACAGCTGGCAATAAGGGATCATTAATCAGATTCCAAACCTGTCTGCCGAGAAGGTGCAGGACAGTGACTTGCTAAAACTGCCTGTGCTGTTGTTATCAGCCCTACTAGAGGTAGCAATGGTAACTCCTTTCTGCTCTCAGCACCCTGCCCGGTCAGTCCTTTTTTGCTTTCCACCCTTTTTTGCAGGTGACTCCGAGGGCTCACTGATGATGTCCGTCCTGAGCACTGCTGTGTGCGGCGGAGCTCCGGTGGGACTCTGCGTGAGCCATGCCATGCGTTATTGCTGTGAGCTTCCTGGGGAGAAGATGGCAAGGGCTTGAGAGGTATTGGGGATTTATTACTCTTTCTTTTTTATATTTGCTCTTGGTCACCCTTTTTGTTGCCCTCTAACACAGTAATGAGGCCAAAACAGTACTCTACAAAACTGGAAAGGTACCAGCACTCTGGTGATTCTTCGGTTTGCTGTAAATTACACTTTATTAAGGGTGTCTCTTGCCAATATCCACAGACTCCATGTGGTTCACAGCAGTTTCTGAGGTTTTGCAAAACTGGCATTATGAATTGACAGCTTTGGTCTCCAGGTCTCTCAACACAGTTGGGTTTTGAGCTAAACTACTCTCTGCAGAGAGCTTGAGTCTCATGCTTTTTTTCCATAAAAGGTGTCAGGTACTTATGCAATTCTTCAGGACGTGCAAATGCTGCTCTTGCTATATAGTGAGGACTGTTGACTCTGGCAGATGCCTCAGCAGACCTTGAACTCACCGTGGTGTTTCTCAATCCTCTGCAGTCTGTCCGTTTGGAGCCTGGTAGCTCTGCCCACTGCCTCCCTGCTGCTCTTGCAGCCACCATGGAGGGAGAACCCCTACAAGGCAGCATGGCGTGGTCTGGCCAGGGGACCTCTCACAGTCTGCTGCTGCAGACGGTATCAGAAATCTTGCAGTTTAGGGGCATTTGCTTCTTCAAGAACTGAGCGAGCTGTGACATGGAGAGCCTGATGCCATTTGTGCACTGAAGCCCCTCTGAGTCTGTCGCAGAGTGCTCTTTTCTAGTTCTCTCTACATCTCTGTGACACCCAATCCCACTTAGAAACTGCTGTGTATGGGTACCTTTGAGTTTCAGCATTATTTGCCTCGATTATCACAACTTCTGCTCCATGGCCTGTCTGGGATAAACCTTGGGACTGCTGAATGGGCTTCTCTCTTTCCTCTCTTTAGGGTTTCTCTTTGGCATCTGTTAGCACATCTGTCTTTTCCTGCAAGGGTATCCCTACTACAGGGAGCTCTTGTCCTGGCCGTTTCTGTGGGATCTCCCTGGTCCAGTCTGCTGCAGGAGCCCTTCAGCTGCCCAGCCCTCCCACTGGGACTGCAACACAAGAACTTGCAATTCTTTCCCCTGTGTGAAGGTATGAGCAACTCCGCTCAAATTGTTCACTGAAAATAGTAAGATATAAATGCAATACTCATTAAGTACAATCCAGATCCTTGACACTGAAGGTCCCAAAAGAAGCAATTTAGTGTTAGGTGTAGCGACAATCACACACTTGGATTGTGGATGGGAAGCATGGACAATTTCTACATGTATTTCTGAAAAACAGGTGAGTTGGCTTTACTGCCTTCTGGCTTCAAAGGGGTTGCTTACTTTCTTGGCCTGTCTCAGTGAAATTCTATAGAAATGGTGACAGATGATTCACAGCTGGCACTAGAGGTAACCTGGAGAGGCAGCAGAAGAAAGGAGCAGAGTGCTCATGTCCAGGGCTGCTTGGCCAGGTGCACTTTGCAGAGCCTCCCTCTCCTGGCATGCCCAGTGAAGGGAAAATAAACAGGTAGACATCAACACAGTAGGACTGCAAGTGAGGATTGCACAAACACGAGGGTGTAAACACATGGGGATAACCAAAGGTGTCCCTCTCCTGCAGCTCTCTGTCCAGCCTGGGTGGGATGTACCTTCTGCTCTGGTCCTGAAAGGCTCTGTCGTGTCAGAAAAACAGCTGGTGGAAAAAGCTTTGCTGAATTGCTCTCTGTGAAGCACGCAGCTCGCTTGTAAGGTCACAGCATGGATCTTGTGCACAGGGCAGGAGCCCAAAGTGGAGCACTAGGTGTCTCGGCTGGGGTGGGGGACAGCAGACGTGCTATAGCAGTGGTGGTGATTTCTAGATCCCAATTCCTTCCCCAGATCCTTGACAGGTGTTTGCTGTTCTGTCCCTTTAATCTGTCTCCTATTGCAAACTACTCCCCAAATCTAATAACTTAGTTGGAAGAGAATTACTTTGGTCTTGACAGAACATGCTGAGTCAATCTATTTTAACTGCAGATTTGGTTTGCAAATAATATCTCCTTTCTTATAAGATTCAGGTGTCATCTCTGTGGACATTGGCAGGAATTTGCTTGACCATGACAGCTTTCACAGAGACTGGCAATTAAGTTGTCAAGATACATTTTCCTCTGCCAGGAAGCATTAATTGATGGTAGTCTTGGCTGGAATGAGCCCTGAGAGATGGATACTGTAATCATGGTGAACTGAGGTCCTTGTAGCTGAGGCCTGCATTGGTCCAAAGGTCTGGAGTCCTTGACACTTCATGGAACTGAGATAAGGGACAGGGCAGGAGACATCTGGGGCTGAATATCAGGTGGAAGGAAATGAAAACAAGGTATGTGAATAGAGATCTCTCTAATGTCACTAGAGATTAATGTAGCTGTAAATGCTGGCATTTGGGGAGACTTTAGCTTTGCAGATGCACACTGCAAACTACTAATATTATCAGAGATCATGGATATGAAAGCAAATAGAATTTTCCATTAGGTAATCCCCAAAATCGTGTTGTTGTGGATTTGCTTTTCAAGTGAGAAAGATGTTGGAGATATCCTTCCCTTAGAAAATAAAACTGGGATGATTCAACACAAGCTCACTCTGTTTAAATTATGTCAAAAATAGATCTGCAAGTAAGGATTTTGATTACCAAGTACAGAATTTGAAAGATTAAAAGTTAGTGAGAAGTTTGGAGAATTTAGGATCCCAACTGAGAAGACGGGGATTGAGAACAATGCAAAGAATTGCCAAAAAACTCTTTACATAAAGGACAAAAAAAGCCTTCAGGACCAATCCAAGTTCTGTTACCTTAATAGTGGGCAAACCTTCAGGAGAAATTTGAAGAAAACTAAAGATATAAAGTGTAAAGAAATAACGTACATAGTGAATTTTCAGGAAGGAAACCATGTGTAGGCTAATATCAATCTTTGCAGAGTTGGCTGACTTCCTAGATAAAGGAAATAGAGTACATCTAGTCTGTGCAGACATCAAAAGCACTTTGTCTGCTGCCCTGTGGGATGGTATCACTTAGGCTTGGTGGGGTGGGTCAGGAACTGCCCGTGGGGAAGATGGTAGCAGATGAGCAGAGGGTACCATGGGAGTTACCAGTGAACAGTCAAAAAGATGGATTTTAGAACCAAACTTAATATTTTCACTCCTTGTTGTAGTACAGAAAAAGTTGGCACCTGGAGTGGGGCACTGCTGAGTTTTTTAAAACAGAAGAGCAGAATTTCTCCCACAGAGCGCAGGGTGACCTTCTGGGCTGAAATTGCCTGGACTCAAACTGGGATGAAATACAGCAGTGGAGAGTACAAAATCATGCTCCGAGGTTAAATAACGAGGGTTTCGGCTATCAGCTGGCAGCCCAGTTGAAAACTACAAAGGAGGAAAAGAAAGATCTAATTGCATTTAGCCAGTTGCAGGGTAGATGTGAGCCTAAAACGTGCTGCAGCCATGCAAGGGACAGCCCAGGGCTGGGTCAGATCCATCCGGGAGGAGAGGGGTCCTGGCATGCTCCACGTCCCTCAAGCCAGGCGAAAGGCCCCTTCCTGGCATACAAACCTGTGTCAATAATTACCTAGAAATCTAGAGCTGGGTAAATATATTTTTGGCTTTGATTGTTGATGACAGACTTGGAACATTACCTAATAAGGTGGGACCACTTGATATCGTGGCATGCTATATATTCCTGCTCCTACCTGCAATCTTCCTCTCCTGCACAGAGAGCTAGCAGACTGCACTGGAGCGGGACCTCTGACTGCCATGAAGGTAACAGGGGTTTTCGTGAAGGCGGCTCTAGCCCTTTGCTGCTCCTTAGGTGAGTATTTCTTGGGATATTGCAGAGATTGATCTAGCTGAATCAGAGTTGACTTTTCATTTTGGTAAAAGTATTTGGGTCTTGTAATGTGGAGGAGAGCCTTATTCCATGAAGAAATGTTCTTCCTGAGAGAGCGTAGCAAAAAAATTAGACTTCAAGACTGAGATTTCAGCAAACCTTGTAAAAGTGACTGTTTTCATCTTCTTGGTTTGTAGGAGCAAACCGCTGAAGGAGCAGTCCTAGTGCAGGGCAGGAGCTTGCACATGGGAGCACTGTGTATCAGGGCAAAATAAAACTGTTAGAAATCATTAGAGTCACATCGTTACCCATGTGAACAATATAAATGCAAACTTTAACCTCTAGGATTGCTCTGTAAGTTTACTGTGCTGTTCCTGGTAACTGAGAAGGATGTGTTTGGAGATGAACAGTGTCAGTGGTCAGCAGTCATCTTAAACACACATGTCCAAACTGTTGAAAGTCAAATATAAAGTCTCTTAGAAGATGTTAAGATCCAGGAGTACTGAATTGAAAGTGCCTGTATCGCTTCCCTGTAACATCTTAGGGATGGATTAATGTATGCACTCTCCCCTGTTTTATCTCCCCTCAAAAGTGCAATTAAACTTTATTTAGTAGCTTCTAATACATCCTATGACCATTTATTGGCATAATGTAAAACTCCATATTTTCCTAAACCAAATAAACTGGTCAACAACAATCACTGAATTTAACAGTTTCATGAAAAGATTGACATTTATCTTCTCTGCATATTAATAATTTTTTTTTTCTTTTCTGTCTCCATTTTTTTCTTTCAGGTATTGCCTTTGGAGTTGAGGTGAGCTACAGATCTATTTATTCTGTTCTATTCCAGGTTTCTGGTAAAGTAGAAACAGTATGTAATTACCTGATGAGCAAGTGGATTAAATCTAATGAAAGCTTAGCTGTTCAAACAATATTTGCCAGTGTGTGATTGAATGATATTGCCAATTTCACGAGAAAGTAAAAGTCCCCCATTTTTTTACAATATTTTCAGTTCATTAAATAAAGTGAAGAAAGTGAAACATAATTATACAATCCTATTATATTAACTCTTAGACATAATTTAGTTACTCTAAGCCAAAGGCAGTAGATTACCTCCTCGTGAGGAATAGTGTTTTAAGATTATATGCTTGAAAGCATCAAAGACCGTGATTCTGATAATTTTTTTCTATACAGTAAGACCTGCAGAACTGTGTTCCTTGCATAGGTTTCCTATACCTATGTCATAGAGAGGAAAACAGCAGGGTCTGTGCAGCGGATTTATCTGCAGGTTCTTCCCACGCAGTTACGAGACTCCTGTAACTCACCAGAGACTGCAGCATGATTTGAAATGATCAGATTTTGAGCTAAGGGGCTTTGGTGTACAGCCGAGCTCCCAATTACCGGCTGCCTTCATTAGGCATTGTCTCACGCACAGCAATCCTTCCTCTGTGTCGTGCTTCCCCTGGACCCCAGCAGGAAAGCAGAATCAGAAACTTCTGTAGAGATGATTCGCTCCTCCTAACTGCCTGAGCAGATTCAAAATAATACCTGTAATTTACCTCCTGGTAGGAGCTCCAGGCACTGTGCTTGCAGTGGTGGGAGGCTGCATGGGGGTTTCTTTCCATGAGGGAGCCAACACTGGGGCTGATTCTGTGCTGCTTTCACAGGTTGATTGCAGCCTGTATTCCAGTGGCATTGGCAAGGATGGGACAGTCTGGGTAGCTTGCCCGAGGGACTTGAAACCAGTCTGTGGCACCGACGGCACCACATACAGCAATGAGTGTGGGATCTGCTTCTACAACAAGTGAGTATTGCTGGAAGCCCAGCAGAAGCTGCAGGGACAGGGGCTCCAGGTAAGGGTGGTAGCTTCATCCCCCAAAGATGGACTGGGCAGAGAAGCATGTGAGTTAGCAGCTGGGTGCTGACACTGTCAGCCTCGAGGTGATGCTGCTCTCTGCGATTCCTGACACAGGTCTGCTTTCTTCTAGGCAACACAGGACCAGTGTGGAGAAGGCACATGATGGAGAATGCGAGCCGAAACCTGTCATGGTAAGACAAAATCCGTGGAAGACTTCAGTTGGCTGTAAAAGGGGACAGTTCAAACACCACTTGAGGAAAACAGAACGTGCACAGCTGGTCTGCACAGCTGAAAGGGGATTAAAATCTGATGATAACTAAAGATGAGACAGTTTTTTGGGTCTACCTGGTACCATGTCTCCGCACTTTTCTAATTCCCTGCAATTTTCTACTTCTAGCCTGTGTAATTGGGAATAAAATGAAAAAATTGTGTTGTCTGAAGGTTGGATCTCACCACCTGGATAGCTCCAGCAGAGTCTTATGAAGGAGCTCACAAAATCCACAGTCTTCTTGCTATGCCTTTTTTTTTTTTTTTTTAAGCAGGACAGAATTCCCACAGAACTGACTCTGGCTTCCACTTTTGATAGTGGAATTAGTTTGATTTGTCCCCAAAGGCTGAGGGACAGTAAACAAGCTACATAGGAGTGTCATATATTTATACTGAAAATGTGGGTTTTTTTTTTCTTTATTCCTGTTATTTTTACAGATCGATTGCAGTAGGTATAGAAGAACTGTGGTAGATGACCATGTCCTGGTAGCATGCCCAAGGATACTAAAACCGGTCTGTGGCTCAGATGGCTTCACTTATGACAATGAATGTGGGCTCTGTGCTTACAATGCGTAAGTCTTCTGCATAGAACATCCTTCTGGATAATTAACAATAGTTAAGGCTCTCAGCAGCACTTCTGTAAAACACTAGTCTTTCTTAAGGCAGGTCTCTGTAGGTCTCTCTAGCCAGCCTGGGTTTTCTTCCCCATTTTCTGTCTATGCTCATGAGGGGAATCACAAACAAACAAATCAGAGGACAACCCAGAGCAGAGCCATGAACAGATTAACGTGTTATTTATAACACCTAATTACTCCTAACACTTAATTATCATGTGATACAGAAATACTGTGCATTTGCTGCTACCATCTGTGGGGTGCATTCAGACAAGTCAAGCAGTTGTAGTGTCCCTCAAGGCGGGTGGGACCTTGCTTTCTTGGTGCAGTACCTAGAGTGTAATGGGAAAAGTTATTCTCAAGGCTTCCTAACCAAAGCATTTATTTCTTTCAGGGAACATGACGCCAATGTTAGCAAAATATATGATGGAGAGTGCAAGCAGGAGATTGTAAGTGCAATAGAAATTAAAAATCGATCTCTTAGGGCTGTTAATAGAATCCTGAGAACCCCACAGATTCCCCTAGGAAACTGTAAGAGGACCATATGAAAAGGCTTACAAGGTTTCCAGTCCATGCTTTGTTTTTCTGCACAGCAAGGGTGGATTTTGCATCCTCCTTGCTTCAAAGAGAGGGTCACCCCATGCATATGACACCAAACCAACGAAGGAGAAAGGAGATGGATATGAAATGAGAAGCTGCAGTGAGCCAGTGCTGCAGAACTTGCTTCCCAACACACTCAGTTGGCTTTTGTGCTCAGGGGAAGGGGAGGCCCAAGATTTCACTTGCCAACGTGCTGTCCAGGTTGGCAGTTTTCTCTCTGGAGATCACAAGTGTTTCCACCCTTTGCAGTAGGGATTCAAAACTCCCATGCTGGTTGCTTTCACAGACACAGAGCACTAAGCATACATATTTACAGAGTACAGTTCATTGTATATTTGTATGAGGCCAACAGTCTGGTGCCTCAGGAAGAGAAGCTTCTATATTTCAGCATCAAAATTCTGTGATGTAGAAAGTCCGTTCTCTGACTGATAGATAACCATTTTTTCTTCTATCCTTTCAAATCCTGTGCTTAACTACAGGGAATTTGAAATAATAAGTAATCACAGAGCTGGAGAAGTGGGGAGAAAACCAACACAAACCAAAACAGTATTAGTCAGATTTCCAGCTAGTGAAAAGTATTTCCAACTAAATTCAAGACTCCTTTTTTTTTTTTTTATGAGAACGGGCCCAAAATTTTGTACATGTTCTTCTGTCTCAAGGATCCCTTCTCCAAGATAGTCCTTTTTCTTGACTCCTAGAGAACTAGGATAATATTCAGAAAGCTCATTTCTGATTGAAGACTTAGCTTCAGTGTATCAGAGCTTTGTCCTGTTGCAGAAAAAATGGAGGCTGACATAGAGGATGAAAAGGTTTTGCATCGACTTTTCTCGCATAGCAAGGGCTCCACCAGAGCTAATTCTCCTTATCTTGACAGATTGACTGCAGTAAGTACCCAACAGTAACTGCTGAAGATGGCAAAGTATTAGTATCCTGTCCAAGGAACCTGGATCCAGTTTGTGGCACAGATGGTGTTACATATGATAATGAATGTGGGATCTGTGCCCACAATGGGTAAGTGCCATACACAGAGTACTCCTAAGTAGCCAGCAATGGTTTGCAGTCCTGAGAACCATCCTTCTGCATTTCTGCTTATGCCTATGTCTTCGAGTCTTTTAGAAACTGGATTGGGTTTGGATTTACCTTGAGTTTCCTTCTGATACCTTCTTTGTGCTCATGAGGCGAAACCTTCAAGAGTCAGGTGGCAGCTCCTTGGGTTAGTCTGTGGGCTGGGCAGCGACTGAGCAGAGGAAGGAATAATTCAGAATATTGTTATAAATTGCATGTTATGAGAAGATGTGATGATCTTGTTAATGCGTAATGTAATGTAGCTATTCTGATACACTCTTATAGAGTCTGAAGCCATGGTTTGCTTCATTTTGCATGTGACTGTGACCAAGAGGTTAAGTATTTAGTTCCTTGACTTTAGTGTTTCTCTCTTCCAGACAACAGAGGACCCATGTTAACAAGAAGCATAGGGGAAAATGCAGACCAGAGACTTCTGAGGTAAGTATTCAATATAAGGCATATTTCTCCTCCTGTATCAACTGAAAGGTTCCCTGAAGCTACATCTACTCTGAAAGTGAGCTGGCCTGAAGCCTGGCTTTCTCCACATGTCTATTAAGTCTTGTCAGCCCCTTGTGTTGAGGATTCCTAGAAAATCCATCTGTCCTGGGGCAGGTGTCCTCAGGCCCTCCTTGCCCGCACAGCCCTGGCAAATGGGCTGCATAGGAGCTAGGCACAGAGTTTTCATTATGAATTCACACCTACACCAACCTTTGGGGTGGGGATATATTCTGGTGTATGGAGCACACCTGAAGTTTTGATCTGAGTGTATCAGTTGAGAATTTCTAGAGCTGGTGTCTAGGACATGCCAACACATCAATGTGGAAGTCGGTCAGTTTGGGCTTAGATCTTCCTTTGAGGATGCTCTTCAAATGCATTGTCAGCAAAATCCAAATTCCTTCATGATTTTGGTGTTTTGTGTATATCTATACTGCAGAATGAAAAGGGGATTATGTTTTATCTGTTTTTTGCTTTTCTGGCGTATCTTGCATTTGGGATTGACCTAGCTACTGACCCTAGTGATCTGGCATCTCACAAACTGTGCAGTTCCCTCTGTGCATGAGAGGATTTGTGCAGAACTGACTCAGCCTGGTTTTGAGAGAACTGAGATGTAGCACTAGTGTTGTCTCAGCATCCCGGAATAAAAGCCATGGCAGGAGGTTACGTTGGGGTTTTTCTTGGAGAACAAGGACTTCCCCAGGTTTGACATTTCTGCTTTTTGTAGATCGATTGCAGTCAATACCCAGCAAGAGTGATGAAGGGTGGCAAATCCAGGATACCCTGTCCAAGGATCCTGCTCCCAGTTTGTGGCACAGACGGATTTACTTATGACAACGAATGTAGCATCTGTGCCCATAACCTGTAAGTACTGTACATAGGACTCCCTTTTGAAGTGACTAGCCATAGTTAGTGCTCCTGACAACTTTTCTTTTGATACCAACATATCTATATGTCTCTGTTTCTATTTCAACCTCCTGAAGTTCCTGTCACCTTGATTTTTGTTCCCTGATGCTCTGTTTGTGCTCCTCAGGGGAGCTGTGGGAGAGTCAACTCTCAATCTGAGCACACTGAGGGCTGTGGTATTTGGACAGAGGAAAGATGGGGCTGCTGCATAGCACACACTGAGGAGACCTGATAAGTCTGTTACCACTTAGGATTATGCTTGCTAATGAATGGGAGAAACTGGTTCATTAGGCAATCAGATGCCTCCTTTATCATGTATATTGTCTCTGTATTTGGTTTGCTTTCTGTGGCACCTGGGTGTCACAGGGCTTAGCCAGTGAGCATGCTAACACCAACCTCTCCCTTTCAGAGAACACGGGACTCACGTTAAGAAAAGCCATGAGGGAAGATGCAAGGAGGAAAGTACTCCTGTAAGTGTAACTGGTTATAAAATAAGCGCCATCTCCTACTCTCTGTCCAGTCTCCAGGAAGACCCTGTCTGGGCTCGGTGTAACCACTGTGCTCCTGGGTGCATGGAGGGGTGATGGATGGGACTCATGCTGGTGCTGTGCTTCTCCCTAGCTGCTCACAGCGGCTGCTGTCAATGTGCTGTGCATGAGGGCAACAACAAATGGGAACAGGAGGGGTCTTCAGAAACAAAATGTCCCAGTCCTGCAGATCTCTGAACCAAAATCATCAGAGGCAGCCCAAGAACCATGTAGCCCATTTTAACACAGTAGGAGAGGAAGACAGAAGGCTGTGTTAGATGTCTGTGTATTCATTCAGTGCTAGGATTTCCACTGCACTAGATAGGCATGTTAAAAAATTCTCATACTCTGGTCAGCCAGGAAAAATCTGCTCTCAGGTATGCATACAAAAATAGCTTTATTATCCTGCACAGTAACAATATGCGCTGATAATAACTCAGCACATTTATTCTGCTTATGCAGAGCAGCTCTAAAGCACCAAAAATAATTTCATGCATCCTGGGGGACCACAATATATTTTCTGTAGTAAAGACACATTGTTAAATTGCTGGTTTTGCTTTAATTTGCTCCTGGACCACGTGGGAAAGAGGGGTAATAGACACTGCACTGGGGAAACTATGGGAAATGACAGTGAAGTGTCAGTGATGCTTAGTTATTGCAGACTGACTCCCAATAGGTGTTTGTCTGTTTATCCTCAAACATTTAAACTGTTAGATTTTATATGTTGTAAATATTTTTGCAACAACAGCTGGTGAAACGTTCTTGCTGCTTTTTTGAAAAAGCTGAAACAAAATCTTGGATTTCGCTACCTATGTCAAGCTGGACTTAACGTCAAACACTTTAAATCAGATTCCTTGGGTTAAATGCTTGTTTTACAACTTGCATAGGTACTACTCTAGGAAAAGAATCTTTTTGGCCAGCTGTTCCTTTCTTCCCTCTGTTAGTAGACAATACCAATCCCAACTGCAATTATTTCATTTCTAATGAAAGACTAAACTTAAAGAACCTCTAAACTTTTCTGCACTTTGGCCACAACAACCCCCAGCAGCGCTCCAGGCTTGGGGAGGAGTGGCTGGAGAGCTGCCAGGCAGAGAGGGACCTGGGGGGGATTGATAATGAGCCAGCAGTGTGCCCAGGTGGCCACGAAGGCCAATGGCATTCTGGCTTGCATCAGAAATAGCGTGGCCAGCAGGGACAGGGAAGGGATCTTGCCCCTGTACTCGGCACTGGTGAGGCCACACCTCGATTACTGTGTTCAGTTTTGGGCCCCTCACTACAAAAAGGACATTGAATTACTCGAGCGTGTCCAGAGAAGGGCAACAGAGCTGGTGAAGGGTCTGGAGCACATGTCGTACGAGGAGCGGCTGAGGGAACTGGGGGTGTTTAGTCTGGAGAAGAGGAGGCTGAGGGGAGACCTCATCGCCCTCTACAACTACCTGACAGGAGGTTGCAGAGAGCTGGGGATGAGTCTCTTCAACCAAGTAACAAGGGATAGGACAAGAGGGAATGGCCTCAAATTGCGCCAGGGAAGGTTTAGACTGGATATTAGGAAGTAGTTCTTTACAGAACGGGTTGTTAGGCGTTGGAATGGGCTGCCCAGGGCGGTGGTGGAGTCCCCATCCCTGGAGGTGTTTAAGAGTAAAGTTGACTTAGTGCTTAGGGGTATGCTGTAGTTGGGAACTGCCAGTGTGACGTTAATGGTTGGACTAGGTGATCTTCAAGGTCTTTTCCAGCCTAGATGATTCTATGATTTTAATTTTCCTCTGGCAGAAACCTTTAAAATCTGGAGGGTTAGAGTGGAGAGACTGCAGATGAGGCACTCTTCCACCGCCCAGCAGCTGACCCAGCACTGTTACCGTATCTCCCCAGGTTGACTGCAGCGCATACCTGACCAATACCAAAACTGGTGAAGCCATCGCAGCCTGCCCCTTCATCCTGCGCGAGATCTGTGGGACAGATGGTGTCACCTACAGCAATGACTGTGTGCTGTGCGCCCATAATGTGTAAGCCCTGGAGGTCACCCCTCAATTGCTCAGCAGTTACTTGTTGAGTATTTTTAACTCTGCTTTCTCTTCCAGCGAATTTGGAACCAGTGTTGCCAAGAGGCATGATGGAAGGTGCATAGAGGAAGTTCCCCAAGTAAGTGAAATCTAAAGAAAAATAAGAACTTGAGCTGGTGCTGATTGCTTGTATAAATGGTGGTTGGTTTTGGTGGTGTAGCCTGCACTGGGGGCCACAGCTTGTGCTGTCCTTCTTTCTGCGGGTGAGTATCCCCCTCCTGGCAGTAGGAACCTTGTCCATTTCCTGCTGGCAGTCAGGAAAAGAAAGAGGAGAGGAGAGGTGAAGAATGAGTTATGAGACAGGTGGTATAAATGGTTTAAGACTTTATAAGAAGAAATCCCTTTCCCACAGCATTCTATCATAGCTGCTGCAGAAACTTAGCAGTCTGTTTTGGTAATATGGGAAGGGGACGCAGAGGACCCAGGGTACCCAGTGCCTCCTGGATGCTTCCATTTTACAAAAGGATGTTCTGCAAAGATTAGAAAATTGCCTGTGTTTTGAATGCTGATATCTAATGTAGCAGGGGATTCAAACCCCTCTCTGGTTTTTTTGTAAATGCAATGTAATCTAATATATACTAACAAAGAATCTTGTAAAAATACCAGATTAACTATATTTGGCCAGCTCTAAACTATTTACACTCACTGGGGAATAGAAGAACAAAGCCATCTCATTAGCATGTGTTTGAAAGAGTCAGCATCCCGAGTCAGATATTTCATTTCTATACAAACTATGAAATGTCATTCCTTTGTTTCCTGAGTACGCTCTGTGCTCAGACTGGGTGAGATACATAAATCAGGGAGGAAGATTCCACACTGGAGAAACTGGGAGTGCTAAAACACAAGGCCAGTTCTTCAACTGGTGTAAATCAGCTTCAACTGCTGTCAGTCCTGCTGGCAGATTTCAACACTCGGAGCTGTCCTATTGCAACAAAAGGCCCGTCAGCACATCTCCCCTCCATTCTTGTGGGCCATGAAAAACACCTTGGTCACAGTCGGCCCTCTTGCAGGAAGTGCACAAATCATGCCATTTTGATTTGAAGATTGTTTTTGAGCTGCATTTTGTAATATCAGTAAGGTATGGGGGCATCATGATAAATACAAAGCTGAATGAGTAATGTCTGCCTTCAAGCCTTGATTAAGTCTTCTCCAGCATAAGGCTGTGAAAGGAAATTTTATTTTTCCATGAAGAATGAGTTAGTACATAACCATAATTTGTCCTATGGCAGATCCTAAAAGGCAGAGGCATAAACATGGGGGGTTATTTCTGGGCGCCCTTGCTCAGCAGAGCCTGTGCCAGAGCTTTTGCTGTTTTTGTTCCCCAGCTTGACTGCAGCCAGTACCAGACTAACGTGATGAAGGATGGCAGACAGACGATGATCTGCACGATGATCTACGATCCTGTCTGCGGTACCGATGGTGTCACTTACGCTAGTGAGTGTGTGCTGTGTGCCCACAATCTGTAAGTACTCATTTTTCTCCCTGGGGGATTTACAGTGGTGGTGGTTGGATCTGTTAGGGCTGAGTAATGTGCAAGGGTGCTTTCTGAAACTCGTGTGCTGGAGGGGTCCTGTCTATCAGCCCCCGTTTTCCTGCTTGCCTTGGTTCGTGTTTGACAAGAGCATTTGACCCCAGAGCCCCTCAAAGAGGGATGCATCAACTGGGGAGAGTGTTATTCTAAAAGACATGTGCCTGGTCCATAGGGGCATGTTCTTGTTAGTGCGGTGCAGGCAATGCTGAGCTAGTTTATCTAAAAATCTCCCGTGCACTATGTGGGAGTGAGGTTTGGTTTTGCACTGCGGTTGTAATGGGGAAGGTTGCGGCTAACAACGGTCTCTCCTTCCTCTAGGGAACATCGGACCAATCTTGGCAAAAGAAGCAATGGACGCTGTGAAGAAAATGCTGCAAAAGTGAGTGGGAAATGATGGGAACAAAGAGTAAGGTTCAGTGTCTGTGACACTCATGGGGGACTGTCCTCTGCTCTGGGTTACAAATTGGGGGGGTGGTGGTGTGCAGACCTGAGGAGATCCCTTGGGAATTTCACACTGGTCATAAACCAGCCAACATCCATGGCATTGCTCTGTGACAGTGAGCAGAAACAGTACAAGGTCACATCTGCCACCAGGAACAAACTTTGAGTTGGTTGTTATGATGTTACAGTCAGTTTCATGTCTCAGTGCGGTGTCATTCCTTATGCTGGGCGGCCATGGTTTGCTCTCAGGCAGAGACACTCATGTCTATCTTCTGTGTGCAGGATCTTTGCAAGGACTTTCAAGAACCCTCTTCTATATGCAGCATGGAATATTCGCCCCACTGCGGCTCTGATGGCACAACATACGGCAACAGATGTCTCTTCTGCAATGCTTATGTGTACGTACAAAAGTAAACCCCTTCCTTTCATGAGCAATTCCTGTAGCTACTACAGATGCAGAGCTGTTTTCATAATGTGTTTTTGATTAAATGCTTATGGGCATATACTGGACATTTCTGGTGCACCGTGACTTCTGCAAGCAGATTTTTTTTTTGCATTTTAAGGGAAAATGCAAAGGACATGTTTCTGTGATCTGTACGTGGTCTCCTGTTTGTTAACTTCAGAGATGTTTTACTCATTTTCACCAGCATGTAATCTGTCCCACAGGTTCGTTAGGGCATGTGGAAAGTAGTTCACCAAACCAAATGGATTGTATCAAATGTGTGAAATCTTTCATCTTTCCTTTATGGTAATAATGAAAGGGAGTATTTGGGCTTTTGAGACTGTTCTTTGTCTCCAGTCAACACTAAGCCAACACTTGGGCCAGTGAAGTGAGGAACAGGGCTTCAGTACTGAATATGCTGTGTCTAATCTTTCTCTCTCCTTTTCTCACCAGGAAAAGCAGAAGGACTCTCAACCTCATGAGTATCACTGAATGCCCAGGAAGATGAGCTGCCTTGCATGTGACTTCCCCATGGGCTGATCTTCCCCAGCAACTTTCCTTCAGTTTGTCTCATTTCCTTAGCCCCTGAAGCACTTGTTCAATAAACTCTCTTGGCAACATTTCTCTGTCTCGGTACCACACCTCATCCCTTTTGCCCCTTCTCCTCCCTGACACGGTACTTCTAGTGGTGCATATGTATTTTTCTGTTGTTCTGCTCTACTAGACAATGTGGGTAAATCTTTTCTTGCCACGTGTCGGTGCCATCCCTGCTCTGATGAAGGCCTGGCCTCCCCTTGGAGCTCCCAGGCACTTCCTTACTTCTCAGAGTCTCCTTGTCAGTATTAGTCTCATCTACCCATTAATGTCTTTGTACGACCTGATCACGGACTCCATCTTTATAGTCAGTGCAGGGAGACATTCACCTCAAGGGCATGGTCTAACTCCTCCACAGGACAATGTCTAGGATGTAAGTGGTAGTTTGCTCTCAAGAAGAACGCTTTTTTTCTGTGGGCTAGAAAGGGAAACTGGCTGCCTAGCCAAGAGGTCCTGGTTCCCACTGCCTGTGCAGCCTGTCCCATGGAAGAGTTAAGAGGCAGCAGCTGCTGTCAGGAAAGGTGATCCTAGCCTGTCCCCACTGAATTTGTCCTCAGTGTAGAGTGCTCTTATAGGATATAATCTACAGGAGGAGAATGTCAAGCTCTTTCCAGGGTCACAGACAACAGAAGTGTCTACTCATGAAATATCTTCATTTATTAATGCAACAGAATATCTCCAGGACTGGTGAGCAGAAATCACCCCTGGGGTGGGGGACAGCCCTGGTACATCACTGCGGCTGCCTGCCTTCTAAAGCCATTTGAGTAGGAAAAGGATCACAGAATTGTAGAATGCTTTGGGTTGGAAGTGACCATAAAGATCATCTAGTTCCAAGCCCCCTGCTACGGGCCCAGACGCCTTCCACTAGACCAGGTTGCTCAAAGCCCCATCCAACCTGGCCTTGAACACTTCCAAGGAGGGGGCATCCACAACTTTTCTGGGCAACCTGTTCCAGTGCCTCACCACCCTCACAGGAAAGAATTTCTTCCTTATATCTAATCTCAGTCTACCCTCTTTCAGTTTAAAACCTTTACCCCTCACCCTATTACTACACTCCCTGATAAAGAGTCCCTCCCCATACTGGAAGGCTGCTGTAAGGTCTCCCCAGAGCCTTCTCTTCTCCAGGCTGAACATCCCCAACTCTCTCAGCCTGCTCCAGCCCCCTGATCATCTTTGTGGCCTCCTCTGGACCCGCTCGAGCAGGCCCATGTCCTGATGTTGGGGGGCCCCAGAGCTGGACACAGCACTGCAGGTTGGGGTCTCACAAGAGCCGCGTAGAGGGGGAGAATCCCCTCCCTCGACCTGCTGGTCACACTTCTCTTGATGCAGCCCAGGTCACGGTTGGCTTTCTGGGCTGCGAGCACACATTGCTGGCTCATAGTCAGTTTTCTGTTCACTAATACCCCCAAGTCCTTCTCCTCAGGGCTGTTCTCAATCCACTCATCGCCCAGCCTGTATTTGTGCTTGGGATTGCCCTGACACATGTGCAGGACTTTGCACTTGGTCTTGTTGAACTTCATGAGGTTCACATGGTTACACCTCTCAAGCCTGTCCAGGTCCCTCTGGATGCCACATCCCTTCCCTCCAGCACGTTGACCGCACCACACAGCTTGGTGTTATCAGCAAACTTGCTGAGGACGTACTTGATCCCTCTGTCCATGTCTCCAACAAAGATGTTAAACAGTGCTGGTCCCAGTACCGACCCCTGAGGAATGCCACCCATCACTGGTCTTCACTTGGACATCAAGCTGTTGACCACAACTCTTTGAGTGTGACCATCCAGCCAATTCCTTATCCCCCGAGTGGTCCATCCATCAAACCCATGTCTCTCCAATTTAGAGACAAGGATGTTGTGTGGGACAGTGTCAAGTGCTTTGCACAACTCCAGGTAGATGATGTCCATTGCTCTTCCCTTATCCACCAGCGCTGTAATCCTGTTGTAGAAGGCCACCAAATTAATTAGGCACAATTTGCCCTTAGTGAGCCACGTTGGCTATCACCAATTGCCTCCTTCTTTTCCATGTGCCCTAGCATAGTTTCCAGGAGAATATGCTCCATGATCTCGCCAGGCACAGAGGTGACACTGATTGGCCTGTAGTTCCCTGGGTCCCCTTTATTTCCCTTTTTAAAAATGGGGGTTATATTTGCCTTTTTCCAATCAGCAGGAGCTTTGCTGAACTGTGATGACTTCTCATTGTTCACTGTTCACAGTTTTAATTGAATATATAACAAGTCATAGGAAAGCAATTCTGCTTGATAGTCATGTTTTGTCTACTTTTTTTGAGGTCAAAGAGCTCAGGACCTGGTGATACAAGTGCTGTCACTTTGTTGTCCGCATGGACGGCAGGGAGGTAGGGGACCTAGGGACTATCCTTCATCTGTGGGCAACATAGGTACAGCCACTACCACTAGCTCCACACCAGATCACCAAAACTATTACAAGTCCAATATTTCAGGGTTAAAAGATTTCTTCTGGACTACGCTAGCACCTCCTTGATTCAATGTCCCATTGTAGTTTACCAGAGAATAACACAATTATTTGGATCAGTTTGGAAAGTCACTCTTTGAATTGTCAGGCTAGAAGAATAGGCTGAAGGCAAATGTTCCTGACTTGGAGATACTGTGAGCATTGTATCAGGGAATGAGGCCGTAGTACCTCTGTGCCATTAGTGTCCGTGGCTGGCATGTACTTTTCAAGATGATTTGTAACTAACAATAGCTTATTGTACTTTTCTTGGGTCTGCGTCCTAATGTAAACGCTCCTTTGGTTTGTATAACCTTTTGCCATTTTCTTTTAAGGTGTTCTTGTAGAACATGCTGCTTTAGTCTTTAAGTGTTACTTGGTTATCCTCAGGGATAAGACCTGAACAATTTTTTTGTGGACTTTGGCAGACTTTCACTTTGACTTAGGTCTGACCGCTGGCTGTCGCAAGCCTTTGCAGTAAAACTGCCAAGATCCAACTGAATGACATTAGCTGGGCACAGCTGTGCCAAAGCCGCCTGTGCAGAGCTCATTGTCTGATGACACCAAAGGCAAACATGAACTCAAGGAGGCACAAAGTTGAGATTAAGTCAGGGCAATCCAGGGAAGAAGCCAAAGTGGTCATTAGACAGAGTTTTCCATTCAGTGTTTACCAGTAGGTTTCATGTAAAAGTACATAATGGAATAAATCACTAAAACTGGGCCATAAAATGGGAAAGACATTGGAATTTAAATATCCCCTAGGCTTAGGGGGGTGTTTTATGAAGCAATATAACTCTGTAAAAGTAGGGCAGCTGCCTTCTCAGGGACAGAGCTGTCTTCTGTGCCTTGGAGTTGTTTTTCAGCTGTTCCAGGGTTACTTACTGAGCGTGTGTTAATGAGATGATTTCTTTCTACTTTATGTTGATGAGAAAGCAATGGTCAGGCAAAGACGAGCACATTCAAGAGGAAGCATTGAATTTTTGTGGCTTAGGAAAGAGGTAGAACAATACCAGCTTTGAATTGTCACCAAGAGACTTGAAAGTTGTTTTTAAGGTATGGTTGACTGAGCTGGGTGCCTGCTTGGCCACAGATAGAAGAATGGCTGGATAGATGGATAGATAGAGATTACTGTGCTGGGGAACACCAAGACATCACGTCATGAGCTCAGTGCTCGCCAGGCTGCAAATATATTCAGTAACCATCTCCATTGTGAGGGTGACAGACTCTTTGGTGCTGCTCATCCTACCGCTCCATCATTTCTCAGGTGCATAATGCTGCAGGGCCCTGAGGCTGACTTTCTTACTCACCTTGGGCAAAAGCCTGAGCAGCTTCAAAATGGTCAGGTTACGCTCAAAAAACATTCAACTGTCATGCTAGGAAAGCCTGTTTTTTAACTTGGAAAGAGGCGCTAAAAGGACCAGATGCAAACATGGATTTAGTCTTGCTTCAGTGCACTCTTATTTTCGCACTCTTGCCATGAACAGAAATAGTTGCGGGTGCAGCCTTACACCCTCAGTCAAGGATGCAGTGAAGAAAAAACTGATTTTCCAGTGCCTGTTATGACTGCAACATCAGGCATCTAAAATTTACTGCTGGAACACAGCTGGTCCAGCTCCACGCTCTGCTTTGCAGCCACTGCTGCAGCTCTCTGGCTCTGGAGAGCGGGGACTGAGCTCTCAAGCCGCACCAAGGGCTGACGAACTTCGACATATTTCACACTGATGACAGTCCAGCCTCAGGATTCGTGACCTGTAAATGCACCAGTACATATCGCAGAGGCAATATTTTAAAAATATAAATGTCCTCTCTCCTTCCTTGTTTGTCTAACTTATCTTTACAGCCTTATCGATGTTTTCTGAGTCTACAGTCATTTTTCTTACAACAAGAAGAGGAGGAAGAATGAGGTAAATCATTTAAATCTTGATTGATAAGTGGCTTTTAGAAAACAATACTTAGTCTTTTCATACTGAGCCAAAAGATTTTTTTTTCACCATTTATCAGCACTCACCCATCTGTGACTCGAAAAAAAACCCCACAACTTTCCTTGATAGCGTGTGTACCTAAACTTCATTCAAACACTTTACAATCTATACCTTTCAAAATTACGTCTGCTGATAATTTGCCTTGTTTTAGTTTTTTTTCATGTGCTGTATTTGCTAGAGAGGCACGTGGATGGGCCTACTCTGTCTCTCTTGATGGGTGGTTGAGAGTAAGAAGGCTCATTCTACTGATTTTTAAAACTCTTCTCTTTTCAGAAGAACATTTAAATGATTTTTTTACCACTTTTATAGCAATGTGTTCCTCAAAAAAAAAAAAAAAAGAAATCTAGAAGTAATTATACAAACTCATTGTATCAGTCACACAGGTCTATTTAACTGGCTGTTAGCAAAGAAAATAGTTTGGGAACTGAAAAAATTTCCTCAGACCTTTATATTTAAGGGAATATAATCCTGGTATCCACCCATTTCATCCATCAGTATGTTCTCACTCCAGAATGTTCATTCTCTTGTTGTAATTTAATGTTTGATACAATTTTATTTGATTCTTTGCCATGCTCTGGTTGCGTGGCTCTGGCTGTGTGCTCTCTGCTGATCAACGAGTAGATATGAAAAAAGCAGAAAGCAGTAGCGGAAGGGAGCCTGTCTCCAGCTGGCAGACATCCACTCAGCCCAGGAGGGTTTTCCAGATTTTCACCAGCTGAGGTGCAGCCCCATAAGTTTAAACATACTTATGAATTTGCAAACAAAGAGCGTTCACATAGTGCATCGCATCCTGCCTGTTTTTCATTCATGGAAGTAAAACCTTAATTTAATTCTAGACCCCTGAAGAATGAGGAATGTTTGGAAATTTATTGCTTTAAACTCTTTTTCTCTGTTCTCTTTAAAGCTTTGCTATAGCACACGCCCCAGGGGCATGGCTGAGGATGGCCAGTCAGGGCCCCCTGGCCAATTCCAGAGCAGATCTATGGCACAGATGGTTTCACTTACACCAATGAATGTGGGATCTCTGCCTATAATGTGTCAGTCTGATGGAAAGAACATGCTTTCTGAGTGACAGTCCCCTAATCCCTGGCCTCTCCCTGTGCTTTTCCAATTTATCCTCCTTTCGTCCCTCTTCACTTGCTGTTTGTGCTTGAGGGGAAATCGTGAAGATTTAACAGAGAAAAGAAAACAGCTGAAGAAAATAGCCACAGTGGAAATCCAAATGATGCAGCATATTCAGATGGCATAGGTTTGTTGACTGATAGGATTATAATTAGTCAGAGACAGTAAAACCACTTCCTTGTTGGTGGTTAACTCAGATGAACTCTACTTCACTTGTATCATTTGGGAGTTTTATTTACATGCCCAGCACCCGTCCCCCTTTGGGAAAATGGTCATACTGAGTCTCTAATGGCAGACTTTCCCTTCTGCAGAGAACGTGGGACACCCAGGGACTTGGGAACAGCAGTCATCCCAGTGACTAAGAAGGAAGGCAAACCAAGAAGCAGCCTGAACTCCCATTGCTCTCTGTGGCAGCATCCCAAATAATGTCAGCCGTATGCTGAGCAGGCAGTGTACGATTGGACGTAAGTGATGCATATACCTTCTGTTGACATTTTATTTGGCAGTGATTTAACGCTAGCTTTCTAATATCGCTATTCTCCACAGGCTGCATTCAAATCTATGAAGAGAAGGATGGCAAAAAGATGCAAAATATGAGACAAGTAGCAGAAATATTTCTTTGCTATGCAAGCATGCACAAACAACCTTCACTGACAGCATCAAGTAAGTGCAACATGACCTGTTTCAAGAGCAGAAAAGGAGACACACAAAACCTTTGCAGATATCAGTGCATTCAGCTCTCCTGAGAGAAGAATTTTTGTCAAGTTGCAAATGGGGCACAATGCCCAAGCCAGGGGATGTAGGGGCCATATGATCATGTACAACATAGCAGTTGTCATGCATATACTAACATATTAAGTAAAAAACTGCATTACTCTGCTAGTGTAATAGTTTAGAGATGGTAGAAGTCCTGCTATCTACCTCAATGTCTGTGAAATAGTCAAATCCTGTAGTTCAGCAGCATGCTCCTTTCTGTCAGTACCAATGGTGCTTCACCCATTTCCAGCTGCAAAGAATCAGCCAGTGGTCTCCTTAAAACTCAGCTCTGCAGAATAAAGGAAATTATTGCCCTTTCTTTTGATCTTAATAATGAAGGAAGAAGTGTTCAGTGGTTATGATGCTAATAGTCCTTCAGCTACAGAAATTCTTTCCATCCGATTCCTTCTATTCCAGCCAAGGGTTCAAGTCATAGCACCATGATGCATCCTGTCTCTCACCTTATTCTCCTTTTCTTTCCCACTAGGGAGAGCAGTGGATTTTCATTCTTAGCCTATTGCACCCTATCCCTCAGAAAGAAAATCCCTTGTTGCTGCTTTAGTTACAAGATCTTCCCTAAAAAGCAAACCATCATTCATCCCAAATCCCAGAGGTTCCTGGTTTTCTTCCCATAAATGAAAGCAACCACCTTCATTTGTCTTTTCCAAACATTGTTTCTCATGTGAATTTTTGCTAGTTTTTTGGCTGAAAAGGTGAGGCATGGGACCGTGTTTCTGTTTGATGCTCTACTTGCTCCTGTTCTGCATTGCCTCATCCTGTGGTTTCACATGGAAAGAAAACTTTGCCTGGGAATGTGATACACTGATGTTTCTTGGGGCAGTTAATAGGCAGAGCAATGCCTCCAGGATACTGAGGCGGCAATGGACTGGCACCTCCAGGAACAGCTGCTTTGGACTCCTGGTTGCTTCCTCCTATATGGGGTTTGTGCAGGGGCACACACTCTTGAAAGGTTTATTTAGCTTAGAAATTTCTTTAGAATAGTTTCTCTCTCCTATACCTGTGTATAAACTTCCACACCTCTAGCTCCCTCAAGTTGGGCAGAGCCTCAGGTCACCCTGTCCTGAGCTTGCAATGAGGCAGGTCCCAGATCCTGGCCCAAAGGGCTGTGGAGCTGCAGGTTGATGGTGATCTCATTCACAGATCTGGGGCTCGTCCAAGACCCCTGAGTCCAAGGCTTTGGCCATTTACTCAAGGAAATTCTTCCTCACTACTACAATAGACCTCAGAAAAATCATTATTCTGATCCTCCTGACCTCTGATCAAGAGCATAAAAGGAAACTATCCCTTTTTTACAGCCAGCCCTCCCCAAAACGCACAAACTTGGTGTGTTACTTACCAAGAGGAGGGAGATGTAAACATCGAAGGTTAATTACCCTCTTGTCAAGAACGCTTTGTGGTCTATAGCCATGTCTGTCAATCTTATGGAACACAACTGAGGGGAACGAGCACTGAAGGCATGTTCCTATGATAAATTAATGAGACTTGGCAGCTCACTGTGAAGAGATGATCCCTGTGTTTCACAGGAGGCTGTAACCTGTCTCCCCAGCCAGCCTTACCATAGCCTTCATATTGCAGTTGCATTCAGGATGCTTAGCCCTCTGTAAACAAGCTCTCGAATGCAGCTGTCCAGGGATCAAGCAATTTTCCTTGAGGCCTTCCTGTTCCTTTTTGCCCCCAGTAGCATGCAGCAACTTCTCATCCCAACCATACTGAATAACTTTTCCTAGCCCTGCTAGTTAGTCAATTAAAATATCTTACTTCTGCCTATAAGCCTCTCTTGGCAACGGCACTCTTCTGGCTTGCATAGCTGTCTGATATCTAAGGGACACAGCCACATTCCCCCTGCCGTGTGCTGTTCTGATGACGTGCATGCTGCTAGATGACTGGTAGCTTGAAAATGCCTCATCTGCTGTCCTTTGGAGACGTGTTCAACTATTCCCCTGGTTTATATAACCTCAAAGCAATTTGCTTTCATGGCAGAACATGCTTATTCATTCTATTTTAACTGTACATTGAGCTATAAATAATGTCTCCTTGCAGATAAGAATCTACTGATTTTTTTTTTTTTTTCCCCTTACCTTTGGAAGATTTTCTCCTGACCCCAGCTCCTGAAGGAGACTTTCCCAACCTTAGCAGTGAAGTTGCCAAATTGACTTTCTCCTGTCAGGCAGCCATGAACAATGTCGATCCCAGGTCAGCTGCTACTTCCCTACAGCCACCTCCTCATTGTTCCTGCCTGGACTGTGGCAAAGATGAAAGGAGCCCCCAGTGATGCACAGCTGAGATCACTGAAGTGTCAGGAAAACTGATTAAGCCAATGATTTCCTTTTCCTCTGACTAGCTGCAGGATAACATCTCCTGCATTACCTCCAAACCACCTTCTCTGCAGTATGTTCACTTCAAAGAGTGATAGCCTGGGCTGTTGTGCAGCCAAATGTTCTACTGTTTAGTGCCTCCTTTTTCTGCTGCTTGTTCTAGCATGTTCCTGCTTTCACATGAGTAATTCTCGCCCTATGTAATGGAACCCTTGACCTGACGTCCTCGTCATCCAGAAACTGCCCAGAGCTGGAGCTGGTGAGGTGAGAAGTGAATGTATGTCCTCAGAGTTGATTCTACTGAGACCTGTGCCTGGTCCAGGCTGCAGCACAGCAGTGACAACTGATTTTCTGTGGCACAGATAACTTTACTGTAGGTTCAAATGCTGATGCTCTTCTGGGGAAGTGTTGTGATGGTGAGGACATGAGCTGTTGCAGAAGTGGAGAGACTGAAATCTTTGAGAGCTAATGACGTTCTCAAATTTGAATAGTTTAGTGTGATTTTTAGCAATGATTACTATATACTCTTTTTGTTGTGCATTTTACTGGCCATCCCCCATAAAAATGTACTGAGAGCAATTTGTACCACTTACGTGTGGCCCTTTAGCAAAGATTGTAGGAAAACTCTGAGACTGCTCTCCTGGGTCATTGAGAAGTATTATGTTCCTTCATTAATGAAAACTATCCATAGGAGAGAGCGTTATGTAAGTACCATATACATCAAATAACTCAGGTTGGAAGAGCTCTCTAGAGGTCTCTAGCCCAACCCCTGCTCAAAGCAAGGCCAAAGTCAGCTCAGGGTGCTCAAGGCCTTCGTCGCTCAGCTGGGTTTTAAGTATCACTGAGGAAGGATGTGCACGGCCTCTCTGGTTCCTGTGGCACTGCTTGATCACCCTCGTGGCAAAGAATAATTCCTGCTATTTGGTCAGAATTTGATCCCTTTGCCGTACAGCTCTGAGAAGACTCTGGCTCTGTCTTCTCTATAAACGCCATCAGGGACCTGATAACAATGTGATCCCCTGTAGCCATCTCTTCTCCAGGCTGAAGAAGCCCAGCTCCCACAGGTTACCCCAAATGCCCTGTGCCCCAACCCCTGACCAGCCTGGTGGCCTCTGCTGGACTCATTCCCATGTGTCAACATCTGTCCTTGCGGTGTGGCCAAGTACATTTAATTCATTGCATAAGTAATGTGAAACCATGTTAGCCTTCACCTGCAGGGTACAAAGTTCTGCACATGGTCTTATTAGTTCAGGAAAATATTCACTGGCATTACCTGAATCAAACTCTATTTAATAAGTTCATAAACACATGGATATGTTTTCATATTGATACGTTTAAATCATATCAGTGACGTTGTTTGCTTATTGCTTAGTTCAAATGGTGCCTTCGGGCACTAGGTGAGAGGCAGATCTTCCATTTATTCTCTATCAGTTTCTCCAGGTGTGTGGCTCAGTACAAATAGTTATTGGCCACACTGTGGCCAAGAGAAAGACAAAGATGGAAACTGCAGTCTGAATTGTATTTAGCAGGCATTTTGGAGTGATTAGAGGAAATTTCATGAAAGAGCTACAACTAATTATTGTTATTTCCCACTTTTACAACAGCTATTTTGGAAATAAATAATGTGACAAAACCCAGGAATGTTTGGAAAAGTGTATTAAATAGTTTGTCATTCATTTATCAGTGTATTAACTTATGCTGAGGAGTCCCATATCTGATAAGAAAATTTCCCAGCATCAGTTTTGATTCTTCCAGAGAATATGAAATCAATACTGGCAAAAACTGTAGTGGGAAATATTAAAGAAGAAATTCCTTGGGTAAGTGAGAGAGGATGTTGCATAATGGCCAGATCCTGCCCTGGTGTCAGCCTGCAGACCCTCTGGTGCTCAGGACCATAACATGTGGCACTGTATTTTCTTACTTGTGGATCTTTGCCCTTGTGCTGGCTTCTGCACACACAAGGCCAAATGGTCATTAGCCATACGCTGCCTCTGACTTTGAGGATTAGAAGATCGTAATGAAGTGGATTACAGCATGAGATCAGTGGCAGGATTGCAGACCAAATCCTCTTTCTAACTGTTCTTCCATGAGTAGCTAACAACTGAGCAACCTGTCCTACTGCATGAGCTTAGCCAGCTGTGGAATTTTTCCACACTGTTATCAGAGGCAGGATAATCTGGAGCTGTAACCCCAGGTGGGGAGGCTGTGCATGAGTCTGAAACCTGAAGATACCTGGGTGTCACTTCTGTGGCTTTCCTGGAGCAGGTACCTGAGCAGCTCAGGGGAGACTGGTGTTCCCCAGTCAGCACTTAATTGTCACAGGCTTGAGTCTCCTTAGAAGTGTCTGTAGGTAAAAGAGGGAAGGAATGGATCTGCTGAACGTCGGATGAGTGTTGTGATGGTTGGAGGAAATCTGGGTTGCTTGGAGCCAGTAAGTGCCAGACCCGGTGCTGAACCCGGCAGTTGCAGTGGAAAATTTTTCTTTGGTGTGTACAGGCAACACATGCCAGCCTTTGGCAGGACGGTGCTCTCCACCCATCAGGAGATAGGTTGGTCCTGCCTAGAGGACAACATCATCCAAGGCAGGGAGTAGCCTGGGGCAGCAGCATGTGGGCACCAGGCAGGAGGCAACATGTCAAAAGCTGCCTGTTTGGGGCTGGGAAGGCTGGTGAGGATGATTCACAAAGGTCTCACTGCCTGGCTGGAGAAGGCAGTGACAAAGTTCATATTTGACCCAGAAAGATGTACCTCCCTCCCAGAGACTGTACGGGTGAATTGATGAAGGCAACTAGCACGGCATATGACAGCAGCCTCAGTGTGCTCCTGTACGTGCTCTGGGAGAAGTATTTGGCTTCCAGAGATGCCATCCACAAGGCACATTTGGGCAATACATCTTGAAGATGTGCCATATCTATCTAAAATATTCATGTATGCTCCCTGTAATTTATAGAACCAAACCCAGCAGCATAATTATTTTAATGCTTCTCCCTGTGAAGAAACCCATCTCTTTTAGGTGAAAATGTAACCTATATATCCACACAGCCATGCTGTGGCCTTCATAACATGCCAGTGCCCAGTAAGGTGATTCCATGCACTATAAAATTTATACATTTAAGGATCCAAGTATACCCTTTAGACCACTGTGATGTATCAGACACCAACACAATGGCTTGGACTAACCTTCAATGATTTCAGCTGAATTTCATTTGATTAATGAGTGGTGCCTTGTTTGTGCAAGGGAGCACCCATAAAGCTTCTTTTGCTCTGCAGCTCCCACAGTTTTGAAGTCTATCCTAAGCACAATGCTTAGCTCCGATGACCAAAAAGACGCAGGTATGCTTCCCATTTCAGACCTGTGAAAAGGATCATGGTGAGAAACTTGGGTTAAAGGCAGAAGCTACTCCCGCAAAATTACACCTACTAAACCAGCAGAGGTCCAGACCTCCTCCTAGGAAGGAGCAATTTGGAGATGGCACAAAGGC
The DNA here is from genome assembly GCF_031877795.1 of Strix aluco. Lineage (NCBI taxonomy): Eukaryota > Metazoa > Chordata > Aves > Strigiformes > Strigidae > Strix > Strix aluco. The sequence continues at coordinate 9,837,135 of NC_133943.1, read as the reverse complement.
TGGAGGTGCAAGACAGACAGGAAAATTGGGACAGGCTCTATATTTTAAGTATGATTTTCTAAAATATCTGTAGGGGGAAAGGACCTACTGTACTTTCAAGCGTAGTTGGTGCTATGTAAATAGGTTCCCAAACCTTCGGTGTCTTTTGTTCTTAAGATAGCTTGGCAGAACACTTTGAATCGGTCAGCCTGTTTAATTGTGACTGGGTCTGTAAATAGGTGCTCCCTGCTGATAAGGTTCAAGTGACATTTTTAGTGGTATTTGACAGAATTTTAATCTGCTTTCAAGTCTTCTACTGAACTCTTCTATACCCAGGAGGTGGGTTTTATCAAACCAGTGCTAAATACCATTAGCTTCACAGGTTAGACACAGTTCTGTCAGACTCACCTGACAAGGCTTAACCAGTTCTGCTGATGGTAAAGCCAGGCCTGAGCTGTATTCATACCTAGTGGTGAATATCTGGGAACGTGGAAAAAACCCAACCCAAAACTAGAAAGGAAAGCAGAGACTCTTAGCCTGATCTGCAAGCAGGGTAATGCTGCATGCTCTGCCTAAGCTGCTCCCTGATGGGAGATGCTGCTCTGCAGAGATGAATGAAGGACCTGCCATTTACTCCCCTCGATATTTGTGCTCCTTATGTTTCTACCAGAATCCTAAAGAGGTTTCTTTTGTCTAAAAGGCTGTTTGTTTGGTTTTGACCACTGAGAACATGTGATACTTGTCTCAAGCTGTTAACCAGATGTCCAGCCAAAATCAATTGCTGAGCTGATGCAGACCATTACCTGAAAGTCAAGACCTCAATAAATATTACCAGCCTCATTGTACTGGTGACAGATTCTGCTGGTTGTTTTATGTTACAGTTGAACAGTTTAGACGTTGCATTTGTATATATTTGCAGCTGGCCTCGGAGAGACCATCTCATGAGCAGAGCAGGAGCCGGCAGCCTGCAGACTCAAGAAATACTTCCACCATGACCACGGCAGGTGTTTTTGTGCTCCTCTCCTTTGCGTTTTGCTGCTTCCCAGGTGAGTAAATTTCAAGGTGCCGCAGAGGCTTCATGTCCGAGTCCTGGCTGTCTTTAAAAGGATAAGATAGTGGCTTCAAAGAGAGAAAATCTTCTCCTAAAAGAGCTAGGCTGCATCTGATTGTTGGCATCACATGAGATGCAAGAGCAAATTTCAGGACAGTCTTAAATGGATCACTGCTGTAGCTGGTTGTCTGTCATAAACACAAATAACTGCAAGCAGAGCTCTGTGCTGGTAACTGGTGCTGTTACACTTTTTACACTGTTGTTTTAACACCGTTATGCTGCTTACAATTCTTGTTGTACAATTACAGCAAATGGATAAATACTTGAAACCAGGCCGTAACGAGGTGTTCAGACCTCTAGTAACTAGTCATGAAATATTGTAATGGCACAAGCAAGTTCTTTGCAGGAGCCTGGCAACTTTCCTGCAGTACTTTTGCTGCTAATGGAGAAACAAGAGATGAAAACAAGCCGGTGTCTGATGTTCTCGCTGCATATTTACATCTGATGAATTTACAAAGTCAAAGACAATGTTTTTTTTACACTCAGCTTCTTTAAAATGCATATTCCTGACAACAGATGCTGTATGTATTTGCTTATCCTGTAGGTGACTATTTGCATTTGCATTTATCTGTATTGACTCAGTTTTTTTTTCAGATATGTAATAGCAGCTTTTTAGGGTCAAAATGGATGTGTAAAAAGATAAGGAAGGAAAAGCTATTCTATTTTCAATTAATAAGTCTACCTATCTCAAAATAAAAAAGAATAAAGCTATTCAAAAACATGTTTCATCACAGCCAGGAATAAGCAATGCTATTATACTTATCAACATAGAAAAAAAAAAATCATACATAGCTTGTTTCATTCAGGAAACCGATTGCTGGAAATCATTCAGTGTGGTGCTGAATATAGGAATTTTACATCCAGATTTCCAACTTTAACTGAGGTCTTATCACATTGGCTTTGTTTCACACTTTCTGCCTCTTTTCTTTTCCAGATGCTGCTTTTGGGGTTGAGGTGAGTGGAAGATTTCTTTTTGCCTCTTTTCTCAGGTGTGTGGCTTCAGGAATGAGGAAAAACTTCAGGCCTGTAGATGCTTAGCTGTTTTGCACCTAGCATGAAATTAGTGTCATTGTAATCAGTTTCTACAGTGTAAAACCTTAAATGATACTGTTCCTGGCTCTACATCTATGCTGTATGTTAATACTGTTGTAGTAGTAGTAATGATAGAAAATTTTTGGATTAATTAATTTTTTAGTAACTTTAAACTAGTCTAAGATTTAAGCTGGTCATATATGACTGGCTCTAAACTGATAGCAATAGACTGTGGTATCAGAACCTACCCAAAGACAACCTATTTCAAGAATAAAATACTAGGAGATACTCCAGCTTCCACACACCAGGTCATTAGTCTTGCTCCTCTGTAAAAAGCATGTTGAGAATGAAAGAGTAATAACAGAAGTGCACTGGAGAGGCCACAAGAATATAACAATGAGGGACCAACAAATAGCCTTTGCAAAATGATGCCAAGTGAGCATGAGAGACCACTACTGATATACCCCATCTGGGGCGCTGCACAGCTACAGCCCTCTCCTTTCCTGCTGCATGGGGAGGTCTCTGCAGGAAGGATTCACCTGTTACCAGATTGACCCACAAGCACAAGTTTGTGCTGTAGTAGTGAAAAACCCACTGCGGGTTGTATCTGGTCACTGTTTCATGCAAAATCAGGGTTGTGAATGTAAAATGTCCTCTTCACCCTGTTGCTGTACATTCCTTTGACAGGTGGACTGTAGTACGTATCCCAACGCTACAAATGAGGAAGGCAAAGAGGTGTTGGTCTGCACCAAGATCCTCAGCCCCATCTGCGGTACTGATGGAGTCACTTACAGCAATGAGTGCCTGCTCTGTGCCAACAACCGGTACGTACTGCATAGGAGATCTCAGGCAGCAATGCTTAGGGCTCCTGGCAGCACCACTTTTCAACAGTGATCTGTCATATGTCACTTGTGTCAATTCCTTCAAAAAGAGCTTGTATATCACTCTGTGGCACTCTGTTGCCTAGACATCACTTTAGTCACCATGTGTCTCCTTTGCTGGTGTAATTTATTCAGTTTTTAATTCTCCAGCTCAAGGATCAGCTAGATGACAGCCCCTAGGGCATATCTCATCACAGCAAAGCAGAGCAAAAGGATGGAGAGTTGCTCTGCTCTGAACTGCCCCAAATGGTCCTAAAGCTCTCAGGGTCTTTACATCCCTGTCAGCCACTCAGTGCTAGCTGGTCAGGGAGGATGGCGCTACCTTCTCAAAAAATATATATAAGCCTAACTGATAAAAAGTCAGCTTTCCCTTGTATTAGTTACATATTTCCAGCACCTAGGATGTCTTTGCTGAACTTCCTAACATTTGTCTTTCCCTCTCTAGAGAATATGGAACCAATGTCAGCAAAGACCACGATGGAGAATGCAAGGAAGTTGTTCCTGTAAGTGAAACCATTTTGCCCTTGGCCAAGGGGCACGTCCTGCTTCTGAGTGGCCAAAGCTTCTTGCTGACTCCCCCAATAAATAATTCAAACACTAAATAATAGGACATATGAGATGTCAGAATCTTGCATTGGTCATCTTCAAGTGAACTGTCGTCATAGTGACACACAAAAAAGTATTTTGCTTGTGGTGATATCATAGGTGTCCAGACAGACACACTCACCATATCTACTTGCTTCCTATAAGTAAGCCTTCACCAGTGCTTTGTTGTGTGTTCCCTCAACAGGTGGACTGCAGTAAATATCCCAACACAACAAATGAGGAAGGCAAAGTGGTGTTGCTCTGCAGCAAAGACCTCAGCCCCGTCTGTGGTACCGACGGGGTCACCTACGACAATGAGTGCCTGCTGTGTGCCCGTAACCCGTGAGTACTGCGAGGGGTAATGAGTGCTTAGCACTCCTAACAGCTGCTCTTCTGAATATACTTCTATATCTTCTGAATATACTTCTACCAAGGTCTTCTCTGTAAGGTGCTTGGACTTTGAACCTCTTCTTTCTCTGGTAACTAGACCCTGTTTTCCTTTGTGATTAGAAGGAAAACTGTGCCTTTGATCTAGAGAGAGAAGTAGAGGGCTGGGTGGGGATCTAACACAGGAGAGCATGCTTCTCTTAACTAAGTTAAAAGGGTCTGTGTGGGAGATGCTGCCTTGCAGAGGACAGCAACTAACCTAAGGTGCATCTACAGTGTCACACAACCTAGCTCCTCATTCATGCTAATACCCTGGACCCTCCCTTGTCCTTCGCATCATGCATTCTGGCAGGCTGTGTCACCACCGGAGCTGGTATCTAGAGCCATGTGGACACAACCTAAGCTGGATGTCTCTTGTATCCCCTACGTTGTACCTGGGACTGATCTGCGTTGCTGGGATGTGGGGTTCAGCAGAGCAGGTTGCTCACAGAGTTCCCTAACATGGGTCTCTTCCCTTCCCAGAGAGCCTGGAGCTGGTGTTGGCAAGAAGTACGATGGTGAATGTAAGAAGGAAATTGCTACAGTAAGTGAACTACGTGATGAGAGACCATGTTTCAGTCCCTCTGATGTCAGGGGAAGCACTGCCAGTGTCTGCAGCAGCCCCCAGACCAGCAGTGTGCTACAGGAGTGTAACTGCTGCTGTGCTTCAGCACAGGGAAGATTTTGCTTTCTTCACATATAATACACATTATCTGCGCTAACGTCAGAAAAGGAAGAGGGTGGTTGCACAAGAAGGGATCAGTAAAAGAGTAGTATCAGAAATAATCCATCGGGGCAGAACTGAGAATAAGAACAGAGCATGGCTTTTGGGGTCAGACCAATGATCCATCAAGCACATGATGGCTTGATGCAGAGCCTGCTCTTAGCACAGGGGTCTTAAGGATCCTGTAGGAGAGAGTAAGAGTAGAGTGAGTGTGCATGGGACTTCTACTCTTCCAGCCTCCAGCTATTTTCAAGTGATGGACCTCAGCTAGGTGCGGTTTCTGTGTAGTCAGTAAGCCTTGATAGATTTCTTCTCCATGAAATTCCTCAGCCTCTTCCTGGACCCATATAGGTTTTTTGCACTACGATACTTCTCAGCAAGCATAGCACCCATTGCACAAAGAAACAAAACCCCACTCTCACAGTATCTGCTGATCTTCCTGTTTTAAGACTGTAGGAGAGACACCGGACCTTTATACAGGCATCAGCACCTACACTTCTCCAGACACCAGTGTTTTTCCATTTAATTTCCTGGCCAGGTTGGGAACACAGTGCAATGTGATCACGGGAATGGCACGTTCACCGAGTGAACTGCTGCTGCTTAGAAATGCTGTGGTCAGGTTATGATATACATCTCTTCAAACAGGAAATTATGATCTATTTTTATATTACTAAATTCTTCTGGCATAGGAGAAACTGACACCTCAGTTTATATCAGATTGTGCAAGGAAGTTAATTACTTTTAGTTAGATCATTATCATTAGCACTGCAGCTGTAGCTAGGGGTTCAAGCCCTTCTGCTATTGACTCCTTCATATCCTTCAGATTAGATATTTTTTCTTTCCAGATTCACTGCAGTGACTACCCTAAACCTGTCTGCTCGCTTGAGTCTATGCCTCTCTGTGGCTCTGACAGCAAAACATACAGCAATAAGTGTAACTTCTGCAATGCAGTTGTGTACGTAGAAACATAGATCACATTCACGTTATCAGTTGCCTTCTGTAGGCACAAGTTCACAGTTGCCACTTTCTTGTTTGCTGACCAGCACTGATTAGGGATTTGGGCTGGGACAGAATGCCAGCCTTTGTGCCGACCATTCAGGTTTTTTTTATTAGAGAATACAAAGAGCGATGTCTGGTTAGTGTGAGCGGTTTGAAGACCGTTAACCTCAATGGAATTTTTCTTGCATGTTGCAAAGAAAATTAAATTTGAAGTTTCATTATACTTTCCTCCAAAATATTTCAGTCTTAAGAATGGGTTAAATAATTTCACTCATCTCTTAATAATCAAATACCTAAAGGGACTCTCAGTCTGCAAGTTCTTTGGCTCTGTGGCAGGATCCTATCTGACGCCTTCTCTAGAAGTCAAGCAAAAGGAGAGATTACAGCAGGCAGCACTCTGTGTCTAATCCATTTTTTCCTCTCCTTGCTTTCAGGGACAGCAATGAGACTCTCACTTTAAGCCATTTTGGAAAATGCTGAATATCAGTGCTGAGAGAATTCACCACAGGATCCCCACTGGCAAATCCCAACTAAAGATCTCACCTCAGTTCATCTAATCCTCTGGGGAACTCAGCTCACTCCTGATTTTCTTTCTCAATAAACTACATCAGCAACATTTCTTTGTCTTGTTTCATGTGTTGTCTCATGAAACATTTTCTTCTGATTTGTTGACTGATGGTGCCAGGCTGAACGGGTTACGTGCTCATAGTTCTGGGATATAACAAGAACAACATCTTGCTCCCCTCCCTCTCATAAAAGACAGAAAAGTAAATACAGATGCATAAACCTCAGAGCTGTGTGACTTTGTACATAAATGATAGCCTACACTAGTGTTCAGACCCTTTTAGACGTTTGACATTGTAAAGGGCTGAAATACTGCTCGGAGGCAATGACACTAGCTGATCTCTCCTAAGGTATTTCTGGTGCATTTTCCAGGTGTAGGTGTCATCAGCAGAACCTGCTCAGGCTGTGGTGGTGTCTGCACCCAGTGCTGATCCCTGGGCTCCTGAGCACAGTCCTCACCTGAAGCGTAGCACTCTGCAAGGGCAGTCTGTTAGCAAAGCCCATATTTTTCAGACACATGAGTGGGCCCTGCCTATTTGTCTAGATCCTCCAAATGACTTATTTCTAGATTTTCTTCATCTTGAAATTGTCCTTTAACAATCTCTGAGTGTTTTACGATAAATGCCCTCCTAGGGATGGTTCTTACTCCTGCCTAGCTGTCTTCTCTCTTAGTCTTTAATAACATAATACTCTGCCAGTCCAAGGAGTATTTCAGCAGTGTTTCACAATCCAAGGACAAAGTATCCTTCTGTTTTTTGAGAGTGTGACCTTTCATTGGCATATTGTCCATGAAATTTATTTTGCTCTTGTCCTCTGTTGGAGTGTTGAATTGGTGTTTTTTTGATCCACACGAGAGAAACATAAATAAATTGAGCATATCCCTTCTAAAAAGTAGTATCTCCCATATGCATTTCTTCTGGGAGCCGAAGGGAGGGGGATGCTTGATTTTCTTGATGGAATGAGGTTGTCCAAAAAAGCCATGCTTTGGTGGTAAAACAAAGGATTTATGTTGAGATGGAAAAATGGCTGAAGCAACGATTGGGTTCAACTTTTCTAGGATCCAGGCTAGGGTCTCACACTGTTCTGTCATCATCAGACTATCAGTCCATTACTGCTAATCTAACCCATAATGCTAATGGCTTTTAGGGGAAATAACAATTGTAAATTCTTTGCATATGCCCATCTCTTGTCCAGTCTAAGGACTTCTTCAGTGTCTGGGACACCCTCTTGCTTCCCTTCACAGTTCACTGCTTTCCTGGTTTCACTATGAATTAATGATGCTTTACTGGGATGAATCACGAAAATAAAAGTAGAGACTTTCAACTCTGGAAGTGGTTCATTCAACATTTTGCTCATGTATGTAAATAAGCACTGATAGGTGCACACAGAGAAAATCCGACAGCAGTTGCTGCTTAGGTTTCTACTGTTGCCGCTTAGGTTTCTACAGTTGCTCGTTTGCCCGCAGAAATTTTCTATTGTCCTTCAGAAGGAACTTGTCACATATTTCACTTGAAATAATGACACAGAAGGTGTGTCTAACATGTCTAAACTTGCGACTGCTGTTGATGAAGTAGCATTCTTCCTGGCTTGCAGCATGGCTTACCTCTGTCAAGACTGCCACCCCAACAGAAGACCCGGAATGTTACTTCAGAATAAGGGTGGATAAGCGAAATATGAATGCACACAAGCACACACAAACAAACAAACATGCACATACATATAAGCATGGTTACCACCTGAGGGCAGAATTAAGGCTACGTTTACTGAGCAACACACAGGCTCTGCTGCTTGCAGACGCTTCAGCCACCATGAAGACGGCAGGCGTGTTGCTGCTCCTTGCTCTAGCCCTTTGCTGCATCCCAGGTGAGTAGTTTTACTGCCTCCTGCTCTGCCTTTGAGTAAGCGCTGGCTGTCTTTAAAACCACAAAAACATCCTCAGACTGGAAAGAGCTTCGTTCTACAAGGACTTATTTACTCCTAGAAAGATAGTGTTGAAAAGACTTGACATCAAAGACTATCACTTATGGGGTAATATTTTAGCAACAGAACTGAGTGGGTAAGAACAACTGTGGGAACAGTTCTACTCTCAGTGCTAGTTTATGCATAATGAAAGAAGTGACATGTACGTGGTACAACCCGGAGACTCAGACATCCAGTATTTAACCTCTGAAATGTTGCAGAAACACAAATTATTTTACTGAATGAAAGCAAACATTTCTTGCAGTCATCCCGAACCGAGATGTAATTTGAGAGTCTGAACAGTTGTAGAAGCTTTATAAAAGTTACATCTCACTAAATACTCCTCTTATTTAAGAGCTATTGTGGCAATGCGTACAAGACACTACCTCTGTGCACGTGCCAGCTTTATGACCTGTTTGCCTCAATAACTTGCTTAGCTTTGAGTACATGTCCTGCTATCCTTTGAGCCATGGAAAATGCATTTTTCTTCTTTCCTTTTGTACACCCCTTTCCATCATGGCTGTAACCCTCATTAAACAAATCATACTATAAAATCAATGTTGCAAACATACAATATGGCACCAAATTTTGCCTGAAAATCATTTTGTCTAAGAAGTTATTTGCTAACAAGCACTGAATTGAAAGTTGCTAACAAACACTGAATTGAAAGAATGCCGGGCATGCATTCACAGTTTTTTTAACTCTAACAGAACTCATGAATTGCGTTTGTATCATATTTCCTTCTTTTTTTCTTTTTTCCAGATACTGATGCACTGCAGGTAAGGGACGTATCTTTCTATTTTCTATCATTTCTTTCCTTAAAGCAGTTTCCATATAAATCCTTACTAATCACATTGTGATCGAGCATTTGAAAATCCTGAGTCATCCAGCTGTCCGAATAATATTTGCCACAGATATTATTGGGTGAAATTGCCATTTTCTTCTGATGATAGTTTCAACAAGTAGTGCAGTATTCAGTTCATGTCCAAGTTATTGTTAAAGTCACTGCAGCAACATTTACGATGGCTACCCAGGCTCTACATTGCTGGAGGCAATGTATCACCATGTTCTTGCCCTGCCCCTGTGCTTTTTCTCAGCATCTGCTGCTGGCCGGTATTGGGGGGAGCTCAGGGTGTGTGTGGGGTCTCCTAATGTCACCTTTCTTACATATGTGTTGTTGAGAGCTTTTTTGTGAACATACATTGCATCTAGTTACAGGTCTACTGCAGTGACTACATGGTACCTACAGACATCTGTACTATGGAGTACATCCCACACTGCGGGTCCGATGGCATAACATATGCCAATAAATGCTCATTCTGCAATGCATTCCTGTATGTATGAAAATAAATCTCTTCACTAATGGTGAACTAACTCAGCTTAAACAAATTAATCAGTCTTAAAGACTGGTTGGAGAAGTAAAGTTCTTTTATTTTGTGTTTACCTGTTCTCTTACTAGCAAGGGTCAGTGTTTTATTGGGAGAATTTGCCAGGAATTCCTTTCTTTCAGGTATAAAGATGTAACATTTAATAGAGTTCTTCTTTTCCCTCTTAAGTAATTTGCTGAAGAGCTTTCTTCCAGCAAACAAAGTCTATTTTGTACAGACTATTTGTTCTTCCTTTAAATTAAGTCTTTATCTTGTCTTTGAATGTTGGTAATAAAAGGAAATAGCTGCAATAGCGTTCAGAAGTTTTCTGTTTTGTTTAAGTTCCTCTACGATACATTCTTCACCAGAGGAAGAGACAAACAGTAAAAGCCCAGATGTTCTGTCTCTGAGGTATTGATTTCTTTCTCCACAGGAGAAGCCATCAAACTCTTCGCTTGACATATCTTCGGGAGTGTTAACTTCTCAGTAGGCTTCAGCTGAGAAAGAAGAATCCTCCCTGGCCATGTTCCCCATGGCAGATGCTCCCCTAAAGCCTTGTCCTGAACCTTGAAAGCTCCTGATGAATCTTGAAATCTCTGCTTAATAAAAAAAGGCATCAGCATTTATGTCTTGCTTTAATAATATGTCTCTTTCTGGTTTTACCTAAGATGTTGCATGATTTCATCACTGCAACAATCCTGGGGTGCGGGTATGAACGGGCAAATTACAGGGAGAGGGAATACATTGTTCTGATCTACAAAGAAATCAACCCCAGCCCCAAAGGCAATGGGTACATCTTGAAGACATCTGACTTCATCCAGCTTTCCAAAAGAAAATCAGGTCTGGAGATACATCCTGGTGCAATGCTCCAATCGATTTATTCCACTAAGGCCATCTTGGACAGACACTCTGCTTGGGTGAGAGGAACTGTCTGCCTTCCTAACCTCTGCCTCACCCCTGCATTACTGTATGGTAGACTTCAGCAGCATGAAGAGGCCCCAAGCAAACCTGAACCTACACATAATTAGAGACAGACCCAAGATTGGTGCAATGGGGGGTTGTGTTTTGTGGCTGCTCTGCAAAAGCCCTGGAGGCACAGAGGGTCTTGCTGGCACCAGGAGCTGCTCACCCCTGTTTCAGTTTCCAGGGTAGCCCCAATTTCCTATGCCCACAAGAGAAGTGGTGAAGAAGGGCAGTTTCCCAGCTGCACCTCTTCCCTTTGCAAGCAGGGTTGGAAACCCACCTTTAGGTGAGAGAAGCCCTTTCATGATCTGCTCTGCTTCCCAAAGCAATGGGACAGGATGTTTTCTCTGGGCAGGCAGATACCTGGCTGCCCACGTTTGTGTTTGCAACATTCGTTGCTGCTGGGTATTGCAGAAAACCAGTGGGCAGCCAGTCCTAACAGACCTGGTGTTTGGAGGACTGCTAGCAGTTGCCACTGCAGCCTGGTTCTGCACCTCACCCACCACTTAGCTGCTGCTTGTAGGTAATTACGTTGACTGTCGCTTGTAGAGGATCCTTTGAGATTCTTCGGCCTCTGGAAATCTCGGCTGATGAAAGGAAGGGCTCAGAGTCATAGCGTTTATTTATTATTCATTAACAGTGAAACACTGGCAGTGTGGCATGCTGTACAGGCAGCAGTCTCACAGTCAAATAGTTAATGATCTTAAGTGACAATGTGTCACTTTCCAGAGACTGGAGACAGCAGCTCTCTGAAGGGAGACAATTTATTTCCAAAAGACATGACTTTGTGCAACCATTCAGTGCCAAGTCCCTTCCTGGGGCTGGAATGCCCCTCCTGTGAGAGGGAGGTCTGTGTGCAGGAAGGCATTTCAATGCCAGATGCAATTTCTTAGGACCAAGACAAATTGAGGCTCTGGGAGGTAGTGCCAGGGGTGTGTGGCTCAGGGTCTTCATGCTCCTTCTTGTCCCCTCCACTGAGCAAGGGAGTTGAGGGTAAGAAAACACCAGCTCCAGCACTTTATATTCTTTCCTGGGGAGCAGCAGAGAGGATGAGGATGGCCCCCAGAAGCCATGATGCCTTGGAGACAAGTGGAGCTCCCGATTGCACTCAAGATCCCAGTGGTCCTCGGAGGGCATCTTCCAGGGGCCATGTCTGCTAAACAGGAAAATCCACCAGGCAATTGAGGGGAAACTGTGAGTAAAAATGAACGGGGACAAATCCTCCACCCTGATGCGGAGTTATGCAGCATTACTCAGGAATAACCAAGGGCAGAGCAGGACCCCAGCGGCACCCCAGACCCCCTGTCCCAGGGGGGCTGCTCCTCAGGATGGAGAGGAATACAGTCCGCTTCTACAGGCACCTCATTGGAAATAATTTTTTTTTGTTGCTGCTCAATAAAATCCTGCCACAACAACACAAAATCCTCTCACCATTACTAATCTAACTCTCCCTCCAGGAAATTCAAGGCAGGAAACATTGTCTGCCTGCCGAGGTATTTTATGGTACAATTCTTCAAGCAGTACCTCAGCACTTTATGTCATTATCTGATGTTTGTCAATTTAGGAAATGCCATTCAATTACCCCACAACCTGATTAACACATTGCATGTAGTTATTTTGTTCTGCTCTATTTTATATCAATGCTTCTGTTTTAGTGTATTGTTCTACTTGTTGCTGGCCAAAATATACCTCAGGCCAGTCTAGACCTTTCTGTTAATGCAGTTTCTCTCTGAGGCTTCATTCAGGATAAACGGTTTGTTACTATGTAGTTCCTTGATGCAGAGAAAAATAAAATTATGTTTTAAAAGAAAATTACTTGGAGACGTTTTTGGGGCTGGCTGTGTCAGAGCTATTGTAGCAAGGCAGAGCTGAGATTCACTGAGGGATTGGGATGTGCAGGGCAGATCCTCAGCCTTTTGCTCTTAGTATGCAGCTCCCAGACAGTCAAATTATTCCAGACACTCTTGCCTGTGATATCATCTATGCTTAAAAGACTGGAGATATGCAGGCAGCAATCAGATAGCTGAACTACAAGGAGAAATATTAGATGAGTGCGGCTTAGAGCAGGGGCTTTGCTTGCTGTAAATTGAATTCATATTCTCATAGAAGATCCAGTTCTGCCCCCGTGTGCAGAGATCTGGGAACAACAACCTGTTTCGGGAGCTCTTGCGGTGTGCCACATGCTACTCAAAGGCATTTTGCGTTTGTGCCTACAGTAGCATAGACTGGAGCATAGTACCACTTTATTCTTGATCACGGTATGGTGTGTGACAGCAGGATACGGGAGCAAGGACAATGATACCGCTGCTGAAATAACAACGTGTGGTCTTGCATGCACACAGCCATCTTTTCTATTTTTCAAAAAAATTAAGAAGTATAATTTCTTTCGGTAGCCAGATGAAGCCTGTGACAAGTTTTAGACTAAAGCAGGGAACATAAAAGAAGAATTTTGTAGGTCGTGGAAATTAGGACTTGCTTGAGATAGGGAGTCTCAAGACCAGAGGAAAAGATTCCCAGGAAGATATCACTGTTATGGGAAGAAATAATGCTGGATTAGAAACTGGGTAGAATTTCCAGAGTTATTGGAAATGTACCTTAGTACAAGAGGATCCATCATATGACTACCAATGTTTATCTCATTCATGTGGCCATAACCTTCTTGAATGTTTGCCTTCTAACAACTTGAAATATCAGGAAGAGTTTTATTTAAACCTTTATATGGGTCTCACATCTGTAGAAATGTTAAAATAACCCTATGCCCAAAGTCACTTTACTGAGCCCATCATCATAATACTCTTGAATATCACAGAGTGGTTTTGGCAGGTGAGTTCACTTTGCCCTTCCCATTTGCAACAGATGTATGACATTTCCCAAAGCTCACTCTTCCAAAAGCATGGAGATAGTTGTTTTTGACTGCTCCTAACACCTGTTTTCAACCCATCTGCCACCCCGCAATTACTTCTGTCCCATTCCCTCTGTTTCTTATTAATGGAGCTCCTTGTGCAATCCCACGTCACACCTAGCCCAACAGCTCTCACTGTCCTGCCCTGTCTGCTACCAATTATCTCCCATCTTTTCTCATAGACCCTGCAGCAAGACTCTTTCCTTTCTTCTCTTTTCCTCCCTGCTGCCCTGTGAAGTGGCAGGGATTACTGGAGGAAAAGAGCTGCTTTTGGAGCAGTCCTGGCTGGCTACCCTGACTCTCAGAAGCAGCACATGGATCAGAGGGTGATCTCCCCAGCGGATCTAATTAATCAAAGGGCAGGTGTTGGCCAAACCTGAGAACAATGCTGTCCCTAGCAGATACCCTGTCATTCACGACAGCTCCTGAGCCACCAGCATGATTTCAGCCTGGCAGGAGGGGCAACTGGAGAAGCAGCACAGATTCTGGTAACCGGGGATCTCAGATCAGTGGGTGGATATGGAGGAACTCGGGTTGCAGGGCTGAAGAGGAGGCAGACTACGTTCCTGTAGCCTCGCTAACCACCGCAGAGCCACCAAGTGACGTCTCCGCCGGAGGCTGGTGCAAGTTCTGAGCAAGCCTTGTTTTCAGGCTTCGGCATTCTTGTCCCTGGAGAATAATCAGTATTAATGCTTCTGTGATTACTGCTTCCCTTCCAAATATGCTCACAATCAGTTCAAGCAATCTGAAAGTCAAGTCACTCAGGATGCTAAGAATACAACAGAAACAGCTTTCAAAGGAACCCTTCGACTTCTGATATTTGTGAATAAGATCTAAATAGCATTACTCATTTATTTTTCAGGAAAATTATTTCATTGATATGAAGAGGCCAAAACCTGCAAACTCTATTCTGTGACTACAGTTCCCTTGCACTTACGGCTACATTTTTATGATTTATCTGCCCATGCCAAGACTTGAACATCTCCCAGGATAATAAGAAAAACAATTGGGATTTTCTATTTAAAACTCAGTCTGACTTTAAGCCACGTGTATGAATCAAGCTTCTTCTAAAGCACAAACGTGTTCCATCCCTCACTTCCTTCCATGGCTACCTTAAATCAAAAATATATTGTTTTATGCAATATTTCTTATTTGTTTTTCCATATACTTGTGAGAGTTGAACCACTTAACAGAGCCTAGCACATTATTCTTCACTTATCTACCCTAAAACATGACTTCCAGCTGACACTCGAAATTTAATGCCACATAATAGAGGGAGAAGGGGGGAGCCTAAGTACTCACATTCTGTTTGCAGCTGCTGCAAATTTTTCTTGAATGTCTTTGGTATTAAGAAGCCCATTTCACCTGCACCTAATACCACTTACTTGCCATTAAGAGGAAACATTATCCCAGTCCAGATTTAAGGCTACCCATTCTCATAATTTCTTAATCAGACTCATACCCATTGCTAACAGATTAATAACTCGTGCTCCTACATAGAAATGTCTTATAAACTTCTGAAGTTTTAGGCAATGTTTTCCTGATGTCATGACTGTTTTCTTCCTGTTGGTGAGAAATCCAGTGTACCAGGAAAATACAGGAGAGAGTGTGGAGAGATTCATTGAGCCCTCAGCATCTTTAAAGTACACTGATGCCTGCCAAACCCCAAATTTTGTGTCTCTAAAAGCTTAGAGTGTCCCATGCTGCTGTCCCCCCACTCTGGTGTACCATACAAATCTCTGGGAGCCCAAATACTGTCTAGTGTATGTAGTATGGTGCGCGCAAGTTTAAACACTTTCAACAAATGGGCTTTTTTTGCTTTACCAACTTCCATACGTAATTTCACAACATCTAGTATTGAGACAGTGCTCTTGTTTGGAAAGTACAAATCACTCATTGTACAGCAGGGCGCCTTTGTTAACAAGCTGGGTGTAGCTCACATTTTTGTTTAATTCTTCTGGGCATCTCTCTAACAAACAAGTATTCTTTAGAGCTCAACTCAATAATCAATACAATTTTCTTAGTTTACAGAGCAAATAATTACTTTCTGGGATTACTTCATAAGGCCAGGGAGATGTATATATATAGTGTGGAGAGAGAAGGCTGAGAACCATCTACTGGACTCATCAGTAACATATTTGCAAGTAGCAGACTATACAACCGTCTCTACTATGAAGACAACACAAAGTGCTGCCCTTCTTGGGCTTGTGCTTCTCAGCTGCCTTTCTGGTAAGTTGTTTTTGTACAGTCTATGCTAACATCTCTAGTCGTCCTGAACCTTTCACTTTATATATATACATCCTAAAGGAGAGTTCAGCCTTTTGGAGATGTGATGATTTAGTAATACATGGGCTCTCTTTTAAAGAACTTTATCATTGTGCAGATAAATACTATAGATCGGTAGGATGCATTTGTCTGATTTAAGCTTATGAGCCTTAGTGGGGATAATAGTGCTGCAAACAGAGAAAAGTTTATGTCCTATTTCTTCTTTAGTGAGTCAAAATTTCTGGTTTCATGAATAATTGATTTTTTAAATCTTAGTATATAATTTCTTGTTTACTTAGAGTAGATAAGACATTTGGGAAAACAATCACTTCTCAGTAATGAGAAAGTGTATTTTTGGTTACTCTGTTGGGAAATTGATGATTCTGAAGGAATTTTAGTCAAGGACGTTGTACAGTTTTTATATTTTATAATCTCTGTTTTTTTGTAGATATTGTTATTGCTCGACAACGGGTGAGTAGTAGATCTTCTTTGTCATTTGGTCTTGATTTCTCAGTCTAGATGAATAATTCATACTCACACTTTATCCCAGGGAAATCTTGAGGGAGCAAAAAAAAGAAGAGTGAGTGAGAAAGGAAGGAAAAGGGCCCCTAAGTATTAAACCACCTCTTTTCCCCAAAATAAGAAAATACCTTTATCAGAGAAAGATAACTTACCATGTTGATGACAAAAAAGTCAGCGATTAATAATGTAGAGTGAGAGTCAGCACAGCAAGGAGTGCCAGCAGAAAATCTATAGAACTATTGAATAACTGCCTAAATATCTTCCCTGTCTTGAGTCCCCCAAGAACGATCATTTTTGCCTGCAATTCTTGCCAAAAGTACTGAAAGTCTTAATAGCAGTAAGGTGCTTTTGTATGCTGTCAGAAACACAGTGTATTTTGTTCCCTCTTCTTCACCATGGAGGAATGATAGAGAAAAAAAACGACCAACAGTAGTCTCCCTACGCAGTGAAAACGTGATTAGCACAAGCGCACCCTTCTCCCCACTTGGAGAAATGACGAGTCCTCTTTAACAGGCCTCCTGCGGCATGTACCGGTTGTCTGCGAAAATGCAGCTTGCCTGTCCCCGCAACTACGAACCCGTCTGCGGGACCGATGATGTGACCTACCCCAACGAGTGCTCCCTCTGCAGAGAAATCTTGTGAGTATAAGGTCTCCTGATTACTTACAATGCCAGTTCAAGCAGCAGACAAAAGCCTTTGGGGTTGTGACTAATTGTGGGGTGGACTAGATTTTTCATAAGTTTCTGTCTTCCCTAATGCCTGTGATCTTCCGTGTCAAAGCTCCTGAATCTGATTAATTACTGGGGCTTTATGATGGAGAGACTTAATGAGTGAGATGACTACATGGTATGAAGAGATTAATCCTTCCTTTCCTCCTCTCTCTTTCCCCCTAGCCTTAACCGAGCCATCGACAAGAAGCACGATGGAAGATGTGTTAAGGTACGGTCTGAGATCGGTTCCTTCTCCTGCTGCACTGAGCAGTGGTGGGTGAAATGATGGCAGAGAGCTAGACAGAAACCTTGCCTAGGATTAATTCTGTATTAAAAACGTACAATTTCAAACTGTCAGAAATGAAATTAAAATGAAGATTTTTCAGATTTGCAAGAATTTATTTTAAATTTTGTTTGAATAGATAAAATTGGTGAGTTTTAAAATGTTATCTTGTGTATAACGCTAGACTTAAGAATGGAAACTTTTGATTTCAGTAATGCTTCAGCATTATCAAAACACTTCTCTTTAGACTTAGAGGCTTGTTGAAGCTAAGAAATCCCCAGAGGAAGTTTGGATTTTGACTAAAAAGTAATTTTGTAACAGAAAAAGCGATTCTGTCAGAACGTTTACCATAAAGTTTGTTTATCAATACATGGAGCCACCGTGAAGTGGAGAAGTATCTCTATTTTTAGTTTAGAGAGAGAAAGTAAAGAAACACTCTGGCTGTGCAATTTAACATGATACAACAACTTCCATTTCTGTACACTCAGCGTACAGCAGAAACACCGGGGTGAGTATAAACTCTATTTTCAAGTGGCACTGATATTTTGCAGCAAAAGTTGCTGCCGCATAAAGCATTTTAGGCAAAGATCCTTCACGGTGGCATTCATGGTGAAAATCCCTAATACGATAGGGATGAAGCCCACTTCAGGACAGGAAAAAACAGATACTCCAGGATCATGCTCTACCAATGTACAGGATTTCAACTGTTTGTTCTCCTTCAACTCCACCATGCTGGGGCTGGAAGATCCTCTCCCCTTCCAGTCCTGGGGAGAGGAGGAGATGTCTCTTGAACCATGCTCCATTACACAGGACTAATGTAAAGGGGAGCAGAGATTAAAATGTTGTTCTGTGACTGTTTCAGCTTGACTGTACCGGCCACCTGAAAGCCCGCAATGGTCATGAGACTCCCTGCAC
Organism: Strix aluco; assembly: GCF_031877795.1. Taxonomy (NCBI): domain Eukaryota; kingdom Metazoa; phylum Chordata; class Aves; order Strigiformes; family Strigidae; genus Strix; species Strix aluco. The sequence goes on along the minus strand of NC_133943.1, from coordinate 9,818,948 downwards.
CCTGGAGTACATGCCCATCTGTGGCACCAATGGAGTTACCTACACAAACCGCTGCAACTTCTGCAATGCTGTGGCGTAAGTGAGGGGCTGGGTCGTGGGGGGGTTTCTGGATCAGTAGGTGCTCGTGTTGGTATTTAGAGAGTAACGAGGTAGTTTGACTCGTGAAGCAGCTGCACTGTGGTCATTCATTCCCAACTTTCTTTCTTCCCAAAGGAATGGAGTGGACGTAAACCTGCGCTACATTGGAGAATGCTTCGAGGTAAAGTGCAGAAACCTGCACTCTTAACTGCTGTTACAATACCTTTTAAAACACAGATTTACTGAATCATAACTAAATAATAGAAATGCCTGAACTGTCCTGGTGCATTTGGCCTGGAAACAGGATTTGAGGAAAATAGTTAAAGTATGCCAGGGTCAAAGGGTATTAAACCAAATCCATCACTCAGATACGCAGTCCCTGCTCTGACCTGGGACCACAGCAGTCACCGGGTGCTGAGACCTTCGTTTACTGGGAAAGCAGCTGAGCAAGAGAGGCTGCCTCAGCCCTTCTGCAGGAGAGCAGGAAGGTCATAAACTACCAGCACTATCAGTAGTGGCAGTTCCTTGGGTGGGAGTACTTTCTGCGGTGTGGCTTATGACCATCCACTTTCTGTGACCTGGCCTCTGCTAGCCTGCTGAACCAGAGCAACCAGTGGGAGGGCCAGCCTGGAAATGTCAGCATGGTCATTTCGCTATTTATAATAGCATTTATTACTTTTTTTTTCTTTGCACCTGCCTTCTGTCCACTTCAGGCTGCTCCAGGAAAGCACGTTCTCTACCTTGGAGTTTGCAGAGTTACTTAGAACAACAGAGCCTTGCACCTGAAAAGTGCTTTTATACTTTGCCATGTCATAAACATTAAATAAACATAAATCATTCACGTAGGAAAATACAGGGAACAAAAGCTTTAAAATGTGTTGTTTCATTATTAGGAGATTGACTGCAGTGAACACAAGGGTAACAATCTCATCTGCACTGCCGAGTATGACCCCCTTTGCGGCTCTGACGGCAGAACTTATGGAAATAAGTGCCAGTTCTGCAATGCAGTTTCGTAAGTATGGAGCTCACTGCGTAGCCATGAAACCAGAGGAGCCAGCACACACATGCAGTGGTGGCAGCTGGTGTGGAAGCCCCAGAGCTCCTGTTAGCCACGTGGTAAATCCGTCCCTGCTCCATGTTCCTCTCCCGACGCTCACTCCTCTGTCACTCCCCAGGCACTGCAGATTTTAAGCCGAAGCAAGTCTTCTCCTTCCCTTGCAGTTAAATCCAGATCCCTGTTTGCAAGCTCATAGCTTGCTGACTCCTTCTCTGACACAGTGTTTTAAACTGTGACCGTAGGAGGTGTCCAAAATTACGGGGTTTGCCCCAAATCTCTTTAATGTGAGAAAGCATGTAACCTAGGGAATCAGGAAAGAGGTGAAACATTAAGTGAAGTACATTATAACTTGGAGAGCACAAGAACATTGTCTTATTTGGGTAAATTTAGACTATAAAACTGAGATCCACGTCTGTAATTTCAGTCTCCCTCTTTCTCTTCAGGTTTAGCCGGGGAACTCTGCTCCTCAAACGCCATGGCGAATGCTGAGCGCTGGAGCCATACCCTTCGCCCTGACTTTTCCCTTACAGATCCTGCAATCAAACACACTCTTCCCTGCTCCCTTGACTGTTGCACATTGGTCTCTGCTTTGATTGATCAATAAATTAAACTCAGCCACTCTCTTTGCCATGTACTGGTTTTTGATAGGTTTTTTTTTTTTCAGGGCAGGGGTAATGGTCTTCAGACTTTTAGGTTATCTCTCAGGCAGGAGAAGTTGTGAAATAAACCACAGTAAAGTGTAACACTCATCACACACCAGCCCAAGCCCTCACAAGAATATGTCACTCCATACGAGACCATCAGAAGAGAAACCAAGCTGCTATAAAATACTGCCACTTTCCTAATTTTGGTGTCTTATAGAGTGTAAATGGATTTGCCTTTGTAACAGCACTGAGTCTTGGAAGAACTGGTCCTTTTAGGGGCCCTGGCATGGGGGGATGGCCCTGAGGAAGTGTGAAAAAGAAAGGTGGCCCTGGTCAGAAAGCCCTGCCTGGTCACCCCTGGGCAAGGGGCAGGTTTGGCAGTGCATTATAAAAAGGAGGCTTATGGCAAAGGGAGGAGGCTATCTCATAGGAAAGAAAATTAGGAACTGCTGCTTCCTTGAAGGGTGTGTCCATCGAGACTGTTGATCAGCAGAAAATTGCAGCAAGCTGGGCAAGGCTGTAATGAGTCTAATGAGAACCTGAGGAGAAATTAGACTGGGCTCAGGCTTTCAGCTTTTTGGAGAAGAGATCTGAAAAGTTTTACCTGGGGTGTTTGAGGCAGAGGTAGGACAGGGGACCCTTCAGAAAAAGGTCTTGGATTTTCTAACCCCAGGAAAGAAGGGCTAGAAGATGTGCTGGTAGCTTCAAGATGCTTTCTATCTTGGGAAAAAGGTATGGAGATAACATCTTTGTGGGAGCCTAAGGAGTGCATTGGAGGAACAATAATATATATGAATGTTCGTGATGATGTGCCATCTTTTTGGGTGAGTCAAAGAGTTAATACGCAAACAGCACAGGCAAAAAGTCCCAAGTGCCACAGCTCACACAGTCCCTTCCTCCTCCTTTCCCCACCTCCCATTCTCTTGTTATGTAGCAAGAGTATCTGCTGCCAAGGCTGATATTTAGGACAAAATCTGTGACTTCCAAGGCTTTTCTTTGGGTCTTGTTTCTTAAAGTAAATAATTTATTGACCGAGAATTTTGTAGGTGCTTCCCCCCAGAAGGTAAGAGGCTTGTTCTTCCCCTAGTACTAGCACAGAGCAGTGCTTTGTCTTAGGAAGAGGGATGGAACCTCTTATTTTCAGGTTTTTTCCTGTTAGTACAGGCAATATAAATCACATCATGCCTTTGTGCCTGCTCTTAAGAAAAGACAAACTGGACAGTCATGAGAGTCCTCACTGCTTACCTGCTTGTGTGTGTGTGTGTGAAGAATAATTAAGAAACAAACTAAGTAGCTAGTGGATGTGAACAGAGACCTGACAACACAGGACAGAATTCTGCTGTAATTTCTTGTTGGCCAAGAGGTTTATAGAGTGGCCACAGACTAGCGGAGTTTTGGCCATAGCAGGACATTGTCTTCAACAGCAAAATCCTACGGTGAGCCTCCTTGGCAGTGATAGTTTCTGCCTGAGGAAGCCAGATACTTGTTTAGAAGCTCAGAAGGTTTTGGAAAAGCCCAAAGAGCTGCTCACCTGCAGGGAAAGGGAGGGAAAATGGCAAGTACTGGGTCTATGGCTGTATCCTAGATGCCTTGCGAGCCTCTAAGCAAGAACTCTTTAGAAGACGGAAAGGTTTGTATCACACAAGACTAAAGACTGGCCCAGCACAGGTAAGTACTTGGCTTGACACCAGCAAGAATCTGTCCAACTATACCCCTTAGACTGCAAAGCAAGGTCTAGATGCCCTTCTTCTAACCCTGATTCTCAGAGAAGTCAGAAGGACAGAAGAATTCCCTCACCTAGTCTAGCAAGTGGCCTGTTTCAGATGTTATAAAGTGGAAAGGGGTAATAACGATAATCACCTGGTTGGTAATTTAGTCTCTTCCTCTCCTCAGCCCGGAAGGGATTGGTCCCTGTGGTACGTTTGCTAAGGCTTTAGCCAGTCGGTTATGCTGCAGCAACCGAAACGTTTGGGTAGATAAAGGACGGAGGCATTAAGGCTGTGGTCGTGAGCAGTGACGTATGAAACCAGAAAAGGCAAACAAGTAGTGCTGTGAGTGGCAGAACTAAGCGTGGTTTTGAACGGCACTGTGGCTGACTGACTTGATAACTAAATTATATGAGAGGTTGCAGCGTGAGCTCACCCTTAATAGACATCTGAGAATTCACCTGTCAGTCACAGTTTCTCTGCTGTGTGGATTTTAAGATGTCTAGCAAGCTGCAAACTCTAATGCTTCCCCAGATGTAGGGCACTCATAACATTGCTTTCCTGCAGAAACTCTCTCCTTTGCTAACTGAGGATGTTAGTAGCATCTTTCTTTTGTTGCTAGAAAAACGAATAAAAATGGATTTATTATTTTTAATTTTTTTTGCTCCTACATCAGATTTGGTTGGAATTAGTTGCAGATTCAAAATCTTCTGGGGGAACTAATAAATAGATATATTTATACAAATTGTTCTCCTAAGCCTTGTCTCCTTAGGAAAGCATGCTAAAATTTTAAGCTTATTCTTATCTGAACAGATATTTTGCAAATGGTGCAGCTGAACACAAATCCTTTCACAGACTCAGCTGGAAATAGAGCTCAGGTCTCCCAGTTGCCCATCAAATTCCCTTCGTTGCCACTTACTGTGGGAGCGGAGCCCTAACATATGTTTGTGAATGTGAAAAACTGGAAAACATTGACAGCTAGAGTTTAAATAGTTCAGGGAGGAGAGTCAGCAGTCCTATCTGGGACTGTGCACACAGCTATGAGAGCGTGTCACATCGGAGTGCTTCTCCACCCCAACCCAACAAATTTAGAACCATCCTCAAAAATAGCCAGGGAACAACGTATAATTGGTTTCACAGACAACACATTCTCATGCTGTGATTTATTTCGTAACGTCTAGTGAGTGTCATCACGCTGCACTCAAAGCCTCGGAGCTGGCATTCAGCGAGGGCCCAGAGAATGAAAATTACCAGCTTCCCCGATGAATCACCGCTTTGAAAATTCACCCTTGTGAGAATCCTGTGACTATTTAGAAAAAAAAAAAAATATTACAAGCCCGTCTATCACTCATGTAATTAGCCCTTTCTAGGTTTGATGTGGACAGGGCAGCATTCCTAAAGCACCATAAACGTGGCCAGGACCAATAATGGCTTTAGAAACAAAGTGGAGAAGTTCTCACAATTAAGGTGGGGAATGAGCACAGCTACGGTTGGACGCATAAATACACAGAAAGGCAGGTCTGTGTGCACACTGTGGGCTCCGGTGCTGAGACGACACCTCCCGCACAGATCGCTTGGCTTGGACTAAAGAGTTACCTGCAGCATGAAGGCAACAGGTGCCTTAGTGCTTCTCAGCCTGCTGCTGCTCTCTTTCTTCTCGGGTAAGTGATCTTCTCCCTAGCCTAGGGAAAAAAAAAAAACAACCCAAAACCTTTCCTGACAACAGCAAACTTCGGAGAGCCTTGATCACCGGATGACAGGCTTGAAGATAAAGCTGAGCAAGTAGAAAATATCTGCGGGACTTGCTCACTCATATGACATATTTCCACTCCTCTTATGCCTCCGCAGTGAATAACGCAGTGGAGGTGTCACTGGGAGACAGAGCTAGCAAATTCTAAGTGGCTCTTTCAGCAAATGTACCAAAGCAGAGTGTAATTATGAATTTTTGGTAGAAATGTTCACTGGAGAGTTTTGCTGAACCAGTTAGAGAAGAAACTCGCTCACCTCAGGGTCATCAGCTCTCGTTTTGATCCTAAGCATCTTGGTATTTGGTGTTTTCCTTGGAGATGTGGAAATGTAATTAGATGAAAGTTTCAGCTTTCGTTTATGTTGCAGAGAAAAGCTTGAAAATTAAATTCAGATGTCCTCAAGGAGCCAGAACAAAGAGGGCAAATTAAAAAGATCCAGCATTTATTTATCTGGAGATTTACACATCTCTCTGATGATCTGGGGAAGCTGAGTGATGATTTGCGAACATATAGGTCACATCAGTGTTATCAATTGCTTGTGTCCAGCTGACCCAGCTCTGCAAGGTTTGTGGTGACAGTTATTGAAGAATGTGCAGAACAAGAATTACTTATACTTGTTTTTCTGTGAATAATTTGAATAAAGAATTCACTTGAGAAAATTGCAAGCTGTGCATGGAAAAAGAGGTGAAATTACTTCGTACACATTATTCTTTATGAAATATTCATCTGTCTCTAATTGAGTCTTAATTGGGACTGGGTTCCGTCAGAGTGGTGAAGCTTCCTTCCAAGGCCAGGCAGAGTAGCAGCAAACTCTGTGATCTCCTATAAAATAAACAGATGTCAAGAGACTTCATCACAAAGTCTTCTGTAGCCGCATGTAATATTTATAAAAACTTCCTAATGAGCTATTTTGTAAATAATATGCAGATAGCCATAACAGTGACTTTACAATTAGGGCAGCCTAGCTTAACCCGAGGACATGATAAATACACCAGCGCCAGGGCTAAAACACCGAAGGGCAATACAACTGGCAGAAGGAGTAGGGTGAGTTGATGGATGATGGTCTGGCTGACTGAGGGTTGGGTGGGATTTCCAATGTGTGGGGGCCCGAGTGTAGGACCAGGTCGTCCCATCTCCTGTCCCAGGTCCCCTCCTGCCCAGAGCCACCTGGGCAGCATCACGGCTGGTAGTGACGCCACTAACCCAGCAGGTACAGCCTCGCACCCGAACCTCTGTTGCATCGCTGCCCTGTGAGATGCTGGGTATTTGTCCTACAGTGTTGTGACCCATATTCTGCAAATTTGCATTCAACCCACCCTTGAGTGTCAGGCTCCCCCTTAGAGACGTCACAGGGTTGTCTTGTCCCGTAGTTATGACTCAACCTGTGCGCCTGACTGCAGTCTTTGCAGTAAAGAAATATTAAGAGGATGGACTGATTAGCTTCAAGATCAGACCCTGTGGTTACAGCGGGTATTTTTGCGCTCTTACTGACCGGCACTGCCTGTTCTGCTCTGTATCACCCCATGACATCTCTTTGTATCTCGCCCGGAATGAACTTGTTCTGGGAGCATGTCTGGGCTGTGCTGTGCTGAGGATGGCTGTAAAGCTGACCACAGGGTCTTCTCCTTCTCCATGGTACACTCTTGTTAGCAGTATCAGCCATTTTCATTGTTCAGAGGTGCAGGAGCCTAAAAGCCTTAAAAGTCAATATTGCTTTAAAATCTCTGTTGAGCGTGGCTCCAGATCCGATATGGCAGCTCGCTTCTCCGGGAGTGGCTGCCTTCCAGGAGATTGGGTTATGTGTCTGAGGTGCAGTTAGCAGCTGAGTGACTGATTACATGGTATTTTAGTAACATTTTTCAAAAAAGCAAAATACTGAAAAGCAATTTAGATAATGTATTTCCTGCCCCCTCCTCCGCCGCACAGGATGAAGGAGTAGGAAAACCTGGTGTGTTTCACTGTGGTTTGCATAAAGGGTTTGTGACTTTAGTTCAGCTTCTATCAGAAAATAATGCTGACATGTAAAATCTCTGTTTGCTTTTTTTTTGGTTTCTTTTATTCCAGATGTAGCAGGTCAAGACATTGAAGAGGTTAGTGCAGCTGTTTCCTCTTCTTACTGAATCTGCATTTTCTAGAGGCGTGGTTTTGTAACCAAGATCTTGGTGCGTGGTAAACAGTTTTTATTGTCTGCTGCGAGCAGGTAGGTCCTTCCAAGAAGTCCCAGCGCTTTGGGGAGTTCACCGTTGTGCAGGGGATGTTATGTGTGGCCACATCAGCAAGTAGACCAGGGAAATAGATGGTTGGTTTAGCAACTGCTTCCCATGGTTAGGTCTAGAGTGCTTGCACAGGGTTGTGTTTGTATGCAGCACCACTTTTATCCACTTTGCTCCACTGTCCAATCTTCTCAAGAAACAAATGGACTCCTGAGAGTGTTTTATCCCCCAAACAAGGTCCATCACTGGGACTTGTCCAGACACAAAATACCTGTACATTTCCTGGACACCGTTTTTATTTCCTCACAGACTGTGGCTTTCTCCTCCTTCCTCTGGGAAGGCAGAAAGCTCTGCAAGCACCAGGCTGAGTGCACAGTTTCGCAAGATGCATGAAGCCATGCAGCAGTGAGTTAACTTGGCGCCAAATGCCTGAAAGAGCATCAATGCTGACTCTTCTCCCACATGCCTAGGCTAATCCACTCCTGTCTTTGGGAGATCAAGACTTTTCCCAGATGACCACAGTTTCTCTCCTCAAACATGGGGCAAAGATTTCCCTGAAACACTGCTTCTGCTCATTTCTGAGAGGGCTTTTTCTTTCAGTAAATAGACAGTGTCATCACTGCCACTTTAGTCCTCTTGTCAGAAAAAGCATTATATCAGTGACCTTGTATCCAATTTGGAAAGTGAATGAAAGAGTATGAGATTCCTGAAAGGTGGTTGTTTTTTTTTTTGTTCCTTTTGCAGATTTGTAGAGAGTTTATAAACAGAAACGTGTACTGCACGAGGGAGTCCAACCCTCACTGCGGCACGGATGGCATCACGTATGGAAATAAGTGTGCCTTCTGCAAGGCAGTGCTGTAAGTGAAAGCAGAGGGGATCGAAATAACAGAAAGAGTTGTCTTCGTTTTCATGTATGTAACGACGTTCTTCATGGAGGGGAGACCCTGCATCCAGGCTGCTCCTCTTGTATGGACCAGCCCCTGAATCGTGCCAAGTGGAATATTTCCTCCTTGGAATGGAGCTGTGTGAATGCAAGTTAATTTTAATTCATTTCTAGGCTTTGCATGCTGCTGGTTGCCATGCCGAAAGGCAGCACGGGGCCTGGGAGGCAATTGCATCCTGCCTGTACCTTCTGCACACACTAAATTGATGCACATTTCCCACTATATGCCACAGGCTGCAACTCTCACTGCCCACACTTGTGGATACTGAGAAGTGTCTGGAGGAATGCGGGAGCTGAGCTGTGCCAAGTTATTCCTGAAAAGTCTGAATGGACTTTGTGGAACAAGACACAAAATCTCAGAGGAAAAGCCCGAGTTTCTCCTTTGCCTGAGCTCTGCCATCTTTTAAAGGAGATCCAATAGGAGCCAGCACCCCTGGGCTGAATGTGCTTGCAAAACATCAGTTTCTCCTTAGCAGTCCTTAACATTTGGTGTGCACTCGGGGCTGCCTTATCCTAGGGGAAATCGGAGAATAGCAAGGAGAGGAGAAAATGGCTTGATGTTCCCTGTGAGGGACCATGGTATGCTAGCATGAGTCAGGCAAACGGTTGTATTCGGACAGATAAACTCCTTGTCCCATGCTTCTGTGTCTGTCAAACATTGCTTTGCCTAAGTCTGTCTTGCTCCCTTTACAGGAGAAGTGGAGGGAAAATAAGATTGAAGCACCTGGGCAAATGCTGAGTCCTCACTGTCACCAAACAGCAACAGCTGAGCCCCCGTCAGCAACGGCTGCAGATGCCTGCGCATGGACACGGGAGCAGCTTGCCCTCATCTCCGCCGCCTCTGCTCAATAAAATAAAACTCAGCATGATTCTTTGGCTGGATTCCTTTTTCCATAATACCCAGAAAAGCGCTTTGATACAGCCGTGCTAGAGCCTAATGCATGGCTTCCCTATGCTGTGCTGTTACATCACCCTCCTCCTGGGAAGCAAGGTGCTCCCTGTGTCGGAGCAGAGATTCCCACGGCTCCTATGGGCTTTGTCCTCCTGTCCCCTGCAGCCATAGCTCTTCTGTCCCGTCCTGCCTGACAAATTGGCACACACTTGCTGGGCAGCCAAGCAGCACAACTGCCCATGGGCTCCTGCCCAACTCTCCCCATCCCGGGGGGTGGGTGACTGCGTGCGCCTTTATTCTTTACCCAGCCTCCGTAGACATGTTCCTTCCTCTCTCAGAGGTTATTGTGGGAGGGTGACAGGAGAGCTGGTGAACAGCGTGACTGCATATGCCTCATCTCCTTTGGAAACCAGAGACAAACAAGCTGAGGCTAGGGAATATTGCTCCATTTAAGCCCGCAACAAGAAGATGGCAGGTGGAGGCTGGTTTTAGGCAGAAGCTGCAAGGCTCTTCTTTCCAAATCAGTCTCTTTCTTCTTCCTTCTAAGAGAACGCTTTGTCTTGAAAACTGTGAACTCACCAGCATTAGTTTTCTGCTGCCAAGTGGCTTCTCATGCTAATAAAATTATATTTAGAAGAGCAGCAGATTGTATAAAGTGTCAATAATTTAAAAAAGAAAAATCCCTGGAGGAGAAGAGCTGTGGGCTTCCTCTCCCCACCTCTAGGATAAACTCTCACTGAATCATACACAGACCTTGATTTTCTAGGCATAAGTATTTGTATTTATTTACGATTTCTAATGCACATAGACTTTATTCCTTTCTTTACTTTTCACGATGCTGCCCTCTCTTTTCTTGATGCTGGCTGGAAAATTCTTCTTTGTGCAAACATGAGAAAATGAGTTATATAGTCTCTCCCCATTCACTGTGCAAAATTCACACAGGGAAATACTTGTGGCATCCCCTTGTTAAAACATTGGCAGCAGATCAATGGGACACCAGCTCCTTCATTTTAAACACTTAACTTTCAAAGGGAGCTTTAGATTTTATCATGAGCCTCAGGGGTCAACATATTTTGCAAGCACCTAAATGCTGAGCATCTAAACCTCTGGACCTTGTTTGGACAGAGCTTGAGTGTCTGCCTATCATGCCACAATCCATGCTTTGAACTCAACTGAGGCGCGATGCCTAAAAAGAGAGGCCTTAGCAATGCACTCAGCACACCTAATGCTGGCTTCTCGTCTGGTAATTCACTTTTGTGATGCCAATTCTGGCAAATCCTTTGTCATTTGGTAACTTTACAGGCAGCGTGCAGGTGGCAGCCAGCCAGCGGCTGAACCACACAGACAAAACTCAGCGTTGGCTGGTTTGGAGCTTCCCTTGGACCAACTGTCTTTGATCCTGATGTTTTTCCCATCCCAGCCTACTGGATTCTTGCAAAATCTGCCACCTCTTCCTGGAAGCAGACTAACCCTCTCTGTGTTCCAGGTTGTACAACCAGGGGAAGCACATTTGTTTGGTTTCAAATTCAGATGTTACATTAGTAAACTCAACAGCAAGACATCCAGAACATGGACAAGATTGAGGGGAGCAAGAAGCACCTCCTGCACAAGTACAAGTGGTCACAAAGGACATGTTGGGAAAGTGCGAGGACCTTCCTCATCAATCATCCTGCTTGGAGCAGGATGACCTCCACATGTCCTCTCCTGCCTGAGTTACCCTGCAATGATTCTATTACATTGTGTGGTTCTGGACCAGCACCATATTCAGAGCACAGGAGCAAAAAACCCTCGTTTTTAAGATGGAAAGCAACATTTTAATGAGAGGGGGAGTATGGGACATCTTTATGCTTGAGACGGCCCTCAGTGACTTCAAAAATCTCACAGCATATGCCCGTATCTAATCCTTTTTAATCTGGAAGCTGAGATAACAAGGGCAGATCACAAGAGAACAGAAACTGCAAGAATTCACTGTTTGATAACCATCCTGTATTTTGCTCTTTCAGTGCAAGTAGCAAATAAAAACACCTCTGTACCTCTACAGACCCAACTACCATCTCCTCCACCTGTGCCAGGAAAGTGGAGAATGGGAGTCATCTCCATTGAGGAAATTATTTCTCCCAGTTGGGGAAACTTCCCAAAACTTCCTCCCCAGGAGAGGTCAAGAGAGACAGTGCTACACCAAGTGAAAGGCTTCTGTCAAGGTCCATCCTTCTGGCTGAGCAGGCACATTGCTCTGGTTAACAGAGATGGCAGCGATGTTTTGGTGGTGCCAGTTCCGCTCGCTCTCAGTTTCAGAGTGCTGTCCTCCCTCCCCTTCCCAGCAGGCTGATGGATGCCAGTGACAGGGTAGGAGTGCAGCAGTGGCCACAGGCTGTCCAGCCTGTACTCCCATCTGCATCTGGCTGCCTTCCCGGACGCATACCAAACCAGAAACCAAACCTTCAGCCACTATTTTTTCTTCTATTTCTTTCCTCCATCTTTTAAGTTGTGTTGGGTTTTGAGTTTGGGTTTTTTTTGTCAGCTTTGAAAGGTGAGTGAGTCATGATACATTTGAGATCTCTCCTCTGTTAGATAACATGAACATCTTCACAGCTTCTTCTCTCCCTGGGGAGGAAGGGGCAGAGGCTAGGGTGGGAGCTGCCCCAGCATCTCAGCTGCTGCCAAGACCTGCCCCTTCCAGCAGAATGAGGGCCCTGTGTTCCCTGTATCTCACTCCGTCCCCCTCAGCAGTTAAAATAATGGAAAAATTTAATTTGTGCATGGTTGCTCTTACTGAAAGAAAGCTGTTTCTCACAGCTGAGCACCCTCCCGTGACTGGGCTGTGCACATGGTAGAGGGGAAGGATGTATTTCCATCTCACAGCTTCACTCTGCTGGTGATGCAGCTGATAGATTATTGTGTCCAGGCTCCTGGCCCATTTAACTTGTGTGCTCCACCGCTTCCTCCTCCTCCCCCAGTGCAGGCACGTGTCACTGTCGCAACTCAGTTGAGTCCTTTGTCCTACTTTTTTTACCTTGACATTCACAGCGTTTGACAAGGCTTTTCTAGCTGCCATGGGATGATCCTAGGGTGGTGGTGCTGACTGCAGGCTTTCCACAGCCCAGCTGGGGAGGAAGCTCTGGATTTGGCTATCATTTCGGTTCACCCTCTTTTCCCTAAGAGAAGGCAGGCTGGATCAGGTTGCAAGGGACTTTGGTCCAAACCTCCTGCTCATGGCAGGGTCAGTTCTGAGGTCCTATCAGATTGCTCAGGGCTTTATCCAGTGTAGCATTGAAAACCTACAAGGGTGGAAGATGCACAATGTCCCTAGGCTACCTGTCCCAGGGTTTGACTGTCATCATGGTAAAGAAATTTTTCCTTGTACCCAGTTTCAACTTCTTTTCTTTCAACTGTCTCGTCTCCAAGCCATGCACCACCATGAGGAGCCTGACTCTGTCTGCTCACTAACCTGCTTGTTAACTGGCAGCCTGCTCTTACATCCCCCTGAAGCCGCCTCCTCAGCAGGCTGAAGAAGCCCACCTCCCTCTGCCTCTTCTCGCAGAGCAAATGCTCCAGCCCCCATCTCTCTTGGTGGCTTTTTGCTGAACTTCATTTTTCCAATGTCTTTCTTGTATTGAGGTGGAGCCAAAAACTGAATACAGGAGGGAAGGCTGAGCTATGGGGATAAGGAAAGGGATTGTTCAGGCAGTAGTTGGGAGAACTGTAGGAGTATTGCAGGGGACTGAAAAGATGGGGATGGTGACAGTTGCAGGGAGCGGCAGGAGGGTGCCAGTGTGTATTGGGTCCTTTAAGGATTAGAGAGCAGCTGAGCCTGCTCTGGGGTGAAACAGCTCCCAGATGCTGGGAATCAGCCAACAATTCCCCCCATCCCCATCACAGCTGAAGGACTTAAATAGGAGTCCAGGGGAAATATTTGGCTGTTTTTACCAACTCCAGAGCAAAGACAAGGTGAGGAGTTTGCTTTGTGGTGTGGGAGTTTTGGTGTTTGTTTGGGGGTTTTTTGGGTTGGTGGGGTTCCCCCCCTGAACTAAGCAGTGTAGTTTAGGAGATTTTCACAGACATAGCAGCAGTAATTGTGGTTGGTGTCTTATAAGGCTGCTCTAAAAATGCTGGGGAAGCATGTGGAAGACAAGGGTTACCACAATACGTAAAGGAATAATGGGGGAGGCATAAGATATATCCCTATAGAAAGGTGGTTGCCACATAAAGAGTTGCTTGTTTTAAAGCTCCAGGAATGAGATGGTGCTTCAAGGCACCTCTTTGGCTTTGGCACCCGTGGGATAGCGAGAGACAAGAGCTTCAATAAGGTCAGCTCCTCGGGTCTCTGGAGGGAGTAGGGCTTTTGCAGAGCCTCAACTGGGACTTGAAAGATATGGTCAAAACTGAGCTTCTGCTGGGCCTGGAGGATGCCCTGACCACCTTGAGGCTGGCCCTGAGCAACAGCTTCAGTGCTTGTAGCAGGGTTGGAGCTAGTACCCAGCTTGTGCAGTGATGGTTTCCCAGGGATGTGGAAAAGTGGTGGTGCTGTGTAATACAGTGCTTCCCTTTCTGAGCTAAAAATTGCTCAATTAATTGGGAGTGAACAGAAATGTCAGTATCGTGACAAGGGCTGGCTCTGACGCTTCTGGCCTTCTTCCCAAAGCATGTCATGCTTTTCTTTGGGAGGGTGAATTTGTGGAGTCACCTGTGATAAAACCATCAGCTTCCCCGGGCCCTGCCCTGTAAATAAATGCACCTTCCTGTCACCCTCCCTTTCTAGACATGCCCTCAACCCTTATTCACAGTTGCAACCGACAAGTGGGGGCTCCAATTGTGTCTGATAATGATGATGACCCATTCAAAAGGAGCTAGGAGGGGTTTAGGGGGGTGGTGGTGTCGCCGTGGCCCGTTCCCGGGCGTCGGGCTCCCTCTGGTGACAGCTGGGCACGCGCCGGGAGGGACACGGGGGAGCAGGGCCCGCTCTGGCGGGGGACGATGCTCGGATCTTGCTGGACAGGCTCGTTTTGGAGAGGGGCCCTAAAGTCCTCTTTGTGCCAGCCTCTGGGAGCGAGTCAGCTCCACTAGCAGGAGCAAAATGCCTTCCTGTGGTCCTCATGCTCCGCAGACGTGTGACCGGCCACAGAGCTGATGTTACCGGCTGAAATTTTGCTTAAAATTAGGGGTGCCCACAGCGGAGCCGTGCACAAACGGTGACAAAGTTATTCACCCTCACTCGAAAGTTCCTCAGATTGCAGCACCCATCCTCGGTTCAGGATGGGTGTCTGTATTGGCCTATTTTTGCTGAGACCAACAGCTGGTCTTGCAGTGAATGACGGATGACGGAATGATGGAGATCTGTGCTGGCATTGTGAGCTGTCCTAGTAAATTGTTTCTCTTTGTTACTTGTGCCTTTGCTCTCCCTCCTGGCATCTGTTCTCCTCCCGTCCTGAGACTGCTGTTGGGTCGGGGTGCTCTGAACAAGTTGCCTGTGCTCCTGCAGGGCCCGTCATCTCTCAGGCACAGGGTGCAGTCTCAGCATGTTCCCTTCATATAATGGATAAAAAATAGCTCTAATCAATGACTTCCTTGGCCTGAGACTCCTCAGACTGCTGTCTTCCCCAGGGCACTGTTCACCTCTCCTCAGACCCTGGAGAAAGAAATCTGGGGGCAGAGAAATGCAGCTGAGATGAGCTGGGCTTTGTACCTCCAGGATTTGGGGAGAGCTTTTCAGTTACGCTCTTGCTAGATGCAAATATTGAGATCTAGCATCAGTGCTGGGACTCCAGGCATGACACACTTGCTTCACTTTTCACTGAACCCAGCTGAGACTTGGACTCTGCCTCTGTGAAACTCTTCCCCTCTGTTAACGCTGTGACAAAGGAGTAAGCCATTGCCAACCCTTGTAGGCGAAGCAGCGATGCATGGCACAGCCGCAGAGCTGGTGCAAGCCCCCTCTGCCCTATCAGGGTTTCAGAGGACCTCCTGCTACTGAGGGTGCTCTGCTCTTTGCTGTTGTGTCTTGGTGGTCTGTCCAGGTCCTGCTAATCCTCTGGAATGGTCCAGGCCTTGGCGTTGTCTCTCTAAGGTTTGGCAGGATGGTGATGATGCTTCTCTTGTGAGCAAGTTGCGGAGAGATGGAGGCGGGGGGGGGGGGAGCGCAGTACCAACGACGGACACTGGGTGCTGCCACAGACCGGGTGGTGTCAGCGGTGGTACCGTGTCTATTCAGTGCAGTTCAGTTGTGAGTGCTTCTGACACCAGGCTATCACAGAAAGAAGGGGTTGGGGAGGTGAGGCGGGGTGGCAGAGAGCCTCTATAGCAAAGGGAATAACGCTTTTTGTAAAGCCCCAGCTCCTGAAGTGTAGTGATTAGGTGAGACTTAAACTTCTACCTTCCTTAAAAATAAATACATATTTATATAGTTAAAGCCCCTCTAATATGAGGTCAAATCATGATTCAAGGAGAAGGCTGAGAAAACTCTAAGCTAGAAAAACAAACTTGTTTGAAATGTCAGCATGATGTTGTATTGCAGGGGACAAACATTTCCAGTGGACTATATCCCAGGCCCTGTTTTGTTTGCAGGTCTGATTCGCCCTGGGTCATGTCATGCAAACATTCCCCTGGTAGTTCCAGGAGCCTGGTGGATGTCACAGGTGCTGCAACAAAAATTTGATCCTCCTGCCAAGCTCTGATAACAGCCTCCGCAGGGCTCTGCTCCTCCGGTTGTGCTAATGTTGCAGCCCTCCTGTTGGCATCATCCCTGCCTTGAGAGACAGCTCTGCATCCTGGCAGGGAGTGTAGGGGTCTTTGACATAACAGGTGCTACCTCCTCTTTGGCTTTTTGGGTGGGAAAGAAATCCTCACAAATTAAAACGGGGGCTTTTGCAGGTGCATGTGTTTGTTCCTCCCTGTTTGACCAAAATCTGCCACCCTCACCCACACCCCTTGAGGTGCAGCTACTACTCACAGCCTGTTTGTAACATGAAATTTCAGGTGCATGAATATTTGCTTACTGCTCCAAAAATTTAGCCTGTTGTGATAACTTATTGCCAGCCCCAATGCTGTGCTGTGCCCTGGGGAATGGTGTCTGTTTCTGAGTATGCAGCATAAGGCATCAGATGGGCATCTACAGAGAAGGGCAGGGAGACCGGGGTGGTGGCAGAGGAAACCATTCACATCCCATCCACACACAGACCGCAGTCACACTTTTGCAAGAGGGCTGTGGGTGTCTGTGGGGAGCTCATCCTGGAGCTGTAGGGGTGTCAGTCACGTTTATTTGGAAATGTGACAGCAGGCAATAAAGTAGCTATCTCGAGAGTCAGTGAGAGAAGGTAGCTCCTGTTCTTCCTGCCTGGATATGGGACTCTGTCCCTGGGTATGTGGGGAGGTATTGAGTCAAGGTCAGCAGGGGCAGTTGGTACTTGAACAGTGCTGAAGAGCTGGGAGCTTTCCAGCCCTCGTGGGCAGGCTGTGAGGGGCAGCGGGGTGACCCTGCCCTTTACCTGGGACTGTGCTAGCTACGGCTGGTTACACCAGGACTTGTAATGCCAGAGTTTTATCGTTGACTTCACTATAACAATAGCTGTATCTGGCAGGTTTTTAAAACTAGGACTCTGCTGCAGCTCCCCCCCGCCCCCAACAGACACTGCAGAGCTCCCCTGGTAAAGAAACAGCAGCACAGCTGGGGTGGCTTTTGGGGAGTTGTGCTCCTATTGCTATCACAGAAAGAATAGGTGGGGGTGGCAGGGAGCTTCTACAGCAAAGAGAAAAATGGTTAATGACTTGTAACATGCAGCCCATGTCCTGCTTCTTGATTTGATTTTTATGGTGATCTTGTGGGAAAATATGTTATGGAGGAA
The DNA here is from genome assembly GCF_031877795.1 of Strix aluco. Lineage (NCBI taxonomy): Eukaryota > Metazoa > Chordata > Aves > Strigiformes > Strigidae > Strix > Strix aluco. Next base: position 9,801,829 of record NC_133943.1, on the reverse strand, counting down.
GTATTAATAAACTTCCTTTTCCCTTTCTGGAAAATGGAAGTCGATGTAGGACAGGAATAAAGGAGAACGTAAGGAGCAGATAAAGCCACACACGCCATGGGGGGGAGAGCTTGTTTATGTGCATGTAAAGATAACCCTTGGGGTGGAAAATCTAAACCTGGAGAGGAAAGCAGTGGCACAGCTTCACATACCTTCATGTTATAGAAAATGTGAAAACACTTCTACTACCCAGATAGATTGGGGAACCTTGATACTTCTCGCATAAAGTTAAATTCAGTAAGCTGAGTCTTGTGGGGCAGTGGAGGTTAGCTGAACCAACTTGTATACAGTTCATTCAGCTTTGACCAGTCAAACTTCGCCTCCCCTTGAAAGCAGATTCATGGGGTTGAGACAGGAGGCATGACAAGGTGTAATTAGAGACGAGCCTTAACCCCTGCTCTTAGCAAATGAATAGTCCTTGGTGAAGGTACTTTGTTAATGAGAATGAAGTGAAAAGCTCTTGAGCTCCCCTACTGTGTTATGGCTCCGACACTGAGTGTTGCTGCTGCAAAGGCAATGGAGATGAGAGAACCGGAGAACTGTGGGGGATTCCTCTTCAAAAAGAGGGAATGTGTGGTTTAGGGACAGGTACGGGGTCAATGGGAGGTTGTCTGGGGTAGAGGAGTCGCCTAGATGTAAAGCACTGTGCCAGCAAGCAGGAAAGCTGGGCTTCTTGGGACAGTTGGAGGCTCTATGTCCTCCCAGGCAGTGGTGACCCCAAAGGGTTTTGCTGGATCTTCTGTGTTGTAGGTTAAAGGTGAGTGGCTGCACCCAGCACTGAGACTCAAAATGAGCAGAAGCCTTCCTGAAGATCAGCCCTAGGGATTTTGTGGCTGTGGCCTTTCTCTAGCAATAGGAGAACATCTCAGACACTAGACGTGGAGATGAAAGCAGACATGATGGTCATGGGGAGATGGGTGTCCATGGCACTCTGCTCTAGGACGTGACTGTGGGTATGGGCCCCTCTGCCCAGTTACTGCATCCCTGGAGCAGGGGCTGAGGGGAAGCAGGACAGCACGGACCTGCAGATAGCCCTCCAGCCTTGCTCTGCTGAAACATGTGCCCATGTTTCATTGTGACTTGGGAACAGGAGAAACTGCACTGATCCATGGGACAAGGAATGGTTTGGGCAAATACACTTGCTGCTAGGTCCTTGTAGGGCTGGAGAGACTGTTTGATACTTTGGCTGTGTGAACACCCTGCCCAGTGCTGTCTCTGCTAGGTAAGATAAGGTCACTCTGTGCTCTCTCCTGCCCCTGTAAAGCTGGTGCAATCCAGCCGTTGCATGTTAATTGGCTCTGGCAGAAGCTTTAGCTTAAAAGCTCCTGTTTGTTTTCTATCCCAGCCTTTAGCACTTTGCTACAGTGCTTGTGCCATGCCTGGCCCAAGGCTTCTGCTCAACCCCCTGGAAAGGCAAGGCAGGAGCAGGGTGTAAAGCTCAACTGATTCTTGTGAAAGATCAACTAGTCCTGGAAACTCTGTCCATATGTCTCCATTTGCCCTGCTTTACTGCCTGAATAGTCTGATTACATAGTAATGGTGCTGGTCACTAGCTTGATTCAAGTTCCTTTGGAGCTAATACTGTGACTTTTTTCCTTTCATGGTTTCTGGAATTGTGCCCTGTAGTTGACTGAGTCATGCTCTCTGGGTCTGTAATTATCTGTTACCTACATATCCATTAAGGGATTTTATATGTTAATCTCACAAGATCTACTGCTCATTTTGATGTTTTCATCTTGCTGGCTGCCCACAACCTCTGCATGCAATGTGCTGGGTTAAGTGTAGGGTGAGCAGAAACGCAGATGAGCATTTTTTGCTGCTGGTCTCTCCCTAAGTCACCCTATCTCTGACCCCCAGCTGTGCAATTGGGTTCCCTGCACCCAGCTGAGGCTTCTGGACCAGCACCGAGCTGTGGGGCTCTTGGCGTATGCACTTCGACACGTCTTTCCATGCATCGGAGAGTAACGAATGGTTCTGCATTGGTGATGTAAGTTTAACTGGACAACTATTTCATAGCATCTCTAAGTTTAAAAACAACAAACGTGTATACCTTGGTCGGGGATTGCTGTAATGACTGAGTGACAAACTATGAAGTCAGTTTTATTAGTGGCAACAGCACCATTTCAATGCTGCATGGGTGCATTTCAGTTTCATAAAATCATATATAGTTTACTAGTTTCAGAACTAAATCTACCTAAATTTACTCAGTTTTGGTCTCTCTAAAGTAAGTATCTTCTCAGGGGGTTGTCTGCTATTTTTCAGTGAACCAACCAAACCAATCATATCTGCTTAATGGAAAAGTTCACTTTAGGTTACTTAAATTCTTAAAATTTAGGACTACTTGAAAGTAGAAATGCACATACAAAATGCAATATTTTGATTCTGTTCGAAGAAATCAGAATTTTCAATTATTTGCCTGCTTTCTTCCAGCTGCAGCTTCTCACTAAATTCAAAACAAAGTAGTTTAATAGCTTCTGAATGTGTTCATCTCAACTAATTTACTATTTGTGGGGGTGGGGATATTCCTCAGAAGTAATTACAAGCCCACCTGTATCTGAAGCTCAGAATTTTTCTTCTCAAGTGTCAGACACAAATTATTTAGATTTAACGTTACCCTTTGTTATAGAAAAAGGCTTTACAACATACCTCTTATGTCTAGTCACATCTGTAAGGGACTAACCAGATTAAAAAAAAACCCACATCACTTTATCATTTTCATCTCTGAGGCAGTTTAATACACTTACCTTTTCCAAAAATGTGCTCGTTTTGGTCCTGATTCAAGGAATATCCATCATTAGGACAGCAGAGGGACCCAAAAGTCACACTGGCATCAGTTGCACTTTAAGCATGTGCTTGAAATTCTGCTCATGCTCACCTACTAAACTGGTGCTTGCAGTTTCACTACTCACAAATGTCACATACTCATGTATGTCATGAAATGTGAACTGAATATAGAAAGCGGGGTAAGGAATTATTAAGTCTTGCAAAATACAGTTCTAGAGCCATCTCAACTTGCCTTAGGAATCAGGGTGTCTTAGGAAGTTTTACTAGAATTTAAATTATTTACATTATTCTTTCCATGCCACCATTTGTTCTTCCAGTATGACCCAAACTAGGGGAAAACACCTGAGGAATAAAGTTCGATGCTTACCAATGGAGCTCTTGCCTTGTAACACCTCAATAGAGTACAAAGCTCATCAAAGCACTCAGCCATTACAATACCACAGCACACAGCCTCCTATGGAGCATTGAGTCCACTGTGCCAATAAAGCACAAATTGAGAGATGTGATATACATTCACACCAAGAAATTTTTAAGAAATGAGGGAAAAATTATAGAGCACTGAAAAAAAAAAACCCAAAGAGGGGAAGGAGGTTTTTTTAACCGCAATATTACTTTGAGAACATGCTCAGAAACATAACTCTGGGTATCAAAGCTGAGCTTGTTCAATTTTTTTTTCATCTGTGCACATTTCTCTCCAATGTGAAGCAATTTAAACAACTTCTCTGAATAGCCTGTGAATCAGCCACTCATGCCCAGCTGTCTGGCTCTGTGGTCTGTCTTCAGGAAGAAGCATGGCAGATCCAACTCAAAATCCAGGGATTGATCTTGCAGCAAGTAGAACAAAGTATTAGCTCAGACTGCTGGAGATGAAAATCCCAATCAAATCTGAAGGTTGAGATGTTTGGCTCCAGCATTTATGTTGAACTATGACTTCTTTGATGCTCTGATCCGGAGTTTGACTTGCCTTCCTCTCAAGAGTAGTGTAAATAGTGAAGAACAAGGCTCTCACTGTTAAATACCAAATGCTTTAACACCACAGGTGAAGATATTTAGTCAATAAAAGTCTGACGCAATAACCTTAGTGTTTCAAAACACCAGAGTCAAAATCTTTGGGGGTGTTGCAAGGGAAGGAGGGGATATCACTCAGCAACAGTGATCACCCTGTCCCCTTGCACGCAGGGGCTGCAGCCACCCTGGCTCCTGCCATGGTGAAAATGATAAGAGCTGCTCTTTTCTAATATATAAACACCTTGAAAAATGGTGTGGTGTGAGCAGAGTGGGTGTGCAATTCCAACTAGACGGTTGAAAGGAAAAAACTTTCAAGTGTTAATGATGCACTTCTCTTTGCCCACCACCCCACCCATAGTGCAAGAGCATTATGCAATTTGAGAACAAGCTCCCTTTGACTCGTACCCATTATTTCTTAACAGAAAATGAATTGGTGGGAGAACTATTTGCTAGGAGAGACATAGAAATTAATGGCATGGCATTGTATGTGTCTGTGTGTGGCAAGGAAACATGCCAAGCTCTGCACGGAATCCTGAGAACTAAATAAGCATCCAAGTGCTCACAATATCACAGCAGCATCAAAGGATCTCCAGAGACGAGCAAACTTCATAAATAAGCATAAATAATGAAGCTCAGGGATGTATGAGAAAGCTCATCAGTATATAAATAGTTCACTTTGAAATCCTCTATTATAACACCATCAGAAAAGGGCTGATACATGAATTCTGAGGTTGAGGCCTCATGTAATTATCAAGGATCTAAAAGATAATGGGGGATTATACAGCTGGGCTGGGAAATAAAGGTCTAAAGTAGTGTGGTCCAGCAGATAAAGTCAGGAGAGTCAAATTTAGCACTGTAAGGAATCAGAGCCATTTTTCACCATTCTCTAGGAAAACCTAACCAAACACAAATTGTTCATCTCTCGCCAGGAGGCAGTTCTTCCAGACCTTGAATCTTTTGAGTCACTTATACCTAAAACATGTCCTGATTAGTGAGGAGCCCTTTCAAAGCACAGATGTCGGTATAGTACTCTGGTAACTCATGGCTGTCACAAGATATTGCTAATATTGCTTACACAAGAAACTCATAACACTTGAAAGATGTACCTTGTCTTCTCCAGGATAGATCAGTATTTTTCTCTTCTAGTCCTGTTATTATCTCTCAACATTTCCTTTTCACTGAAATCTTTCTCCATTAATCCCCCAGCCAAAGCCCATGCTAATACCTGCTAGCACCTGCCATGACTGCTGCGATGTCAGTAGTGACATGTCAGAGGATTCTGCCCTCTGACACCTCTTCATCCAGCACTTCTTGTTTTAAACAGCTTTAATGAATCAGGAGAACTGTGTACTGTTCTTTACCCTCTGAAACAGTTTTTATCTAGGCTTCATCTTATTGGTAGAAAGTACTCAGCACTTCTCACATCAGTCTTAAATACATCCTGAACAGACAGAGTGGAAAATTGTCTTAAACCCTTTGGCATCCAGTTGCTGTCAGTTGAATGTCAAGTCAGGAATAAAAATTGGCAACTAGCTGTAGATTTTGCAGTCATGCAGCAGGATTTGTGGAGCTGAATTTGCAGTTCAGTTCCTGGCTTCAGCTGTCATTCCGTGTACCTCCAGTGATGAGCATTCATGCCACAGTGAAGCATTAGAGTTGTCAGATACCCAGAGCTTACAGAAATAACTTCATTTTTAAATGGACTGTCTCTTTTGGTATGAATAATCAGACAGAACATCATACAAAATGCTTGACATGTACTGGGAGCCCAGTACAGTATCTGACACATGAAAATATTTGGAGTATTTCAGACTCCATTTAATGCTTCTCCAGAGTTTTGTAGAACAGTAAATTATGAACTCGATAATTAAGCCACTTGCTCCCTCTCTTTGATTATGCTTTAATCCTATTTATTTTAACAGAGATTGGGAAAGCCATTGATCAAATACTTCTCAGGGACCTCAATATAATCTAAAAGGAAACTAAATGTTAGCAGGGAACAAGGCTTTAAACTTTGCTGTTGATAGTTATTCTCAAGGCTTAACTACACTTTGGAAATACAAGTAGGTCAAAACTGCCTTCCCTATCAAAAAGGAGAAACAATCTGCAGAGGTGTTTTCCTCTGAACTTATGAGCAATAAATACGTTGTTTTGGGGCTAAGCAGAAAAGTAGCCATTTATCCCTTCCAGTTATACTAAATTCTGGCAGTTTGGAAGAGAATCATATTGTATATATAGCCCAGAAGAATCACGTAGTACAAACACAAGAGCTGTGCTGCTTTGGCCAGTTCCACCCAGCAGTGGTTAAAGGGGAGCATGCAGGCATGATGCTGTGTGTGACCCACTCTCATCTCCCTCAGCACCTGCCATTCTTGATTAAAGATATTAGATCTTCCTAGCCTATTGCCTTTAGCATCTGACTATGGACTGCTTCCTGAAGTTATCTAACTCCTTTCTGAACCTGCTGATGTCACCTGTCTCCACAACAAACCATAGCAACAAATTCCAGGAGGTTGCTACCTGGTGCTCTTAAAAATTTTAAGCCACTGTTGTATTTGTATGAGTGACCCCTCATTCTAGTATTGTGGGATTTGGTGAAGATCAGTTTTGTGCTTGCCTTATCCACAGCTTCGTGATTTTATAAATCTCAACCATGTCTCAGAGCCAAGTAAATCATTGCAGCATTTTTAGAAGATAGCCAGTAAAATACACAGGCTGCTTTTGCAGGAAAAAAAAATTCAAATTGCAAAACTAGTCTTCAAACATAAAACGTAAGGGAAACAACATTAGTCATAAGACATAATGACTTGTCAGCAACAGCTATGTGTTACCATCACATTGAGATCACACCCTCACATATTCCAACTCAGCTTATAAAATATTTGAAAGGGGAGTGCACATCTACTTCAGATCAGCAAATACTCTGAAATTCTGGGATGAAATCCCAGTGTCACTGAAAGGAAAAAAAAAAAAAAAAAATCTTGATTTTTTTTTTTTTTTAAATGTTCTTTATATAAAGCAAAAGAAAGGAGTATCACTTGTTCATCATAAAACTTCTGTTAGTATGCCAGCTTTGAGGGAAAAAAAGATATGGGTGTGTGTTTAAATACATCCCCTTGGTTCAGTTTCTGTATCTGGCTAACATACTAAAATCTATAGGTGATTCAAGTGCAATGCCTTGACTTCTTTCAATTGTTTAAATTGAAAGGTATTCTTGTACACCATGTACCAGTCCCATATTCCCGTATCTATGCTACTGAAGCCTTTCTAGGTAAAGGATCAGTTCTAACCTTGGGGACTGTACCTGCACTGTACGTATGTGACCGAGTCAGCCTTCTAGTTCAGAAACCAGCTCTAGGAGACAAACCTTCAGAAATTCACCCTCTATAATTACTTAAACCAAAGATTTTTATACATCAGGTTTCTGGTTTACTAGTTGAAAACACAGCTTGGGTTGGCACTAAACCACAAAGAGCAGCGGATAAGAAACTGTATATTTTCTGACAAGTCATTGAGCCGGAGCCTAACATGCTCATCTTAACAGCTCATTTGTGTCTGCTGTTCTGACATTTGCTGTCAAGGTTCCTTTCCCAGGCAGCTATGTGTGCTTCACTATTCGACACCACTGCCCTAATCTGCAGCAGCACATACCAGTCTCTTTCTTAACTACTGATGCAAAAATCGCTGCCTCCGGAGTCCAAAGAAACACCTCAAAAACCCCAAAATTATGATTATCAATAGCTTCTCTATTATGCAAACTAGATATTTAAGACAGTACAGGACACAAATTCTGAAAAAGGTATTTATTATTTACACAACTGCTATAGTTCCTTAAGAACAATATATACCATTTTTATTTGAAAGGGTCAGTCTTCTTTCAAATACATGAACTGCATAATGCACAAGTGTTGGTAATGCCAGACAGCAGTCACATCACACTTCTATAGTGCAGGCATAAGCAGCGCAAGTAAATGATATTTTAAGAACAGTATGGCTGAATATTGTCTTTAAACACAGTGTTTGCACTTTGACAAGATTTAGCTAGAAGAGAACAAGGGTTTTGTTCATGCTTTGTTAGGAATGTGACTTTCCCATCTGAGGTTTAAACCCTTCATCTGACATGAGAAATTTTCAGGCAGACTGCTTTTCACTTACCACGTAAGAGTGGGTTTCTCTCCCTCAAACTTCAATCTTTTGTTTTCCAGTTAACACTGCTTTATAGTACAAGTTCACACACCGGGGTAAATTGGCCACAGAGGTGGTACTTTCCCATCTTACTGTCTTGCACAGAGAAACACTGACATACTAATACATACCAAACTTAAGACAACTTGTAATTTATAGACTTAAATACTGGAATGGGAGAGGGAGACTGTTTCTAAAGATGGAGGGAATAGAGGGCTTATACAATTCATACACTGCCAAGGTTGGCTCCTTACTCAACTTTTTTGGTCTAAATATTTTTTTTCTAGTTTCAGAATGGTTTTGGTCTTTAATGGTTATGGTTGTACTTCTGCAGCAAAGGAGAGGAAAGTATTTTTAAGTAGTAACACCAGAACTGAATGCAAGAAAAAGTAACTTGTTTCTCCCACTTTGAGCTTATTGCTGTGATCTTTTAAAAAAACCCACAACCAACCAACTGGAAGACCAAGTATAGCAGTCATTCTGGCATTGGATCCAGTGTCCAGCACTATCATACTCTAGCATAAAAGCAAGGAAAAGTCCAATGATCTTAGTTATGTTCCCTTCAGTTCAGTGCCACACAATTTTATTAGCGTTATTGTCCTTGCTTCTTTGAAAGATACCTGAAAGAAACAAAAGTACAGTTTTTCACAAAATAAAAGGTAGGCACAAATATATGCAGTACCTTTTATAAACACAAAGTATAAATCTGATTTCTTTTTTTGTTAGCAATCCTCTTTTTGATAACCAAAAATTAGGAATGTGATCAATATTACTTATGGTTTTATTTGATTTCAACATTCTTTCAATTCCATGGTAGGTTATTTTACAGTAATTCAAAGTCATGTTTTTAGTTAGACTCTATTAGTCTTTTAAACAAAAGGGAGAAAGGAAATGGAAACATGTTTTATTCTAAGAAGTTGAAAACTACATCAGTTGGAAAAGTAGCTATTATATCCTTCAAGATAAAAAGGCCCATTAGATATGTCACTCCTTCAAATAAATTAAAGACTTTAATGAACAGTCATCCAGCATAACCTGAAAAGAACAGCCCTCCACTACCTTCTTTAGAGAATCTGAGTTACTCCAAAATGCCTGTTTTCTGATCTCATAGCTCTCTTACCACTACAGCTGAAGCAATCTGGCTACGTGGTGACATTGAGGTCTTTGCAAATACTCTAGAAAAAAAAAATTCAATTAATTTAACCGATGGTGTGAAATATCCAAAGAATTTCACTGCTTTTAAAGTTTTAACATTTGAATTTCTGTTCTAATCAGAAACAAGAAAATTGTATCAAGTTTGCAAGGCTGTTCTTTTAAGCACTGAATGAGTGTTTTTCAAATAGCATATTGTGCACACTTTTTTTCACATATATTGAAACTTCAGGTTGTTGCATAAAACCATTAAGAACTCTGCTCAGACACTTCAGCTAATTCTCTAGAAAGAATAAGGATGCTAACTGGTGCCCTAAGTATTTGGAAAACTCCTGTTCATAACACAGTCATTTGTGTTTCAGAGCTAATGAATACCATAATACCACACAACCTGGATAGTGCCTGAGAACCACACTGTAACACCCCAAAACTCTGAACTAACCACCAGAAAAGCTGCCTTGTAACAAAAGACCCGAGATCTGAACTGACACCCTAACTTCGTAGGGATGAAAAGAGACAGATCTCCAGGGACCACGTTCCTTCAATTTTTTTTTTCCCTTTAGGAAGTGTAATTACTTAACTGAAAACAACTGGCGGACCTGAATACTGGAGAAGTGTGAAAACAAAGTCCATTCTGTCAAAATCTTATCATTTTAGGGAAGCAGCCCAAACACTATAGCCTTATTAAAATTCTACTTAAACTAAAGGACCTTCATAACTGTAACTGATGTCAAAGTTCATCAGCTCATTTGTTTTCAGTCTTTGCACAGACAACCTCAAGCAAAACACAGTGGGGTCAGAGACAAAAGGAAGAAAGAATTTTGACTTTGTTCTTACCTTTCCCAATGTTTGTGATTCAGCTCCAAAAAGTCATCTAATTTTGCTATTTCTTTGAGGTATTGAGTGAGCTTTAGAAGCTCCTTGTCTTTATCCCGATTTAAATGTGCTTTCATAAAAGGCCTTATCTATACAAAATAAATAAACTGGGTATAACCATTTGCTCAAAGTAAGAAAACCACGTCTGATTCTCTATCACTTACCACCTAATTAAAAGATATGTTCAGTACTATGCTAAGTTATAACTCCTCTTAGGTAAGAGGAAGAAAAACGTTTTCCATTTGTGGCCGTGTGCAATTTGTCTTGTTGTTCATGCAAACTGGACTGCAGGATTTTTGTGTTGCCTACCCATCAGGAAGAAATTGTTTTGTCTTCAACCAATTTGAGCCTTCCCTTCCTAGTCAGACAGAATGATAAAATGATCTGGAATGGACTGCCACCTTTTCCAATATGATTTCACAGATACTTTTGTAGGAGAAATAAGGGGTTTTCAGCTCTGCTTTGAGTTGTGTGGCATCACTGGAACCAGATGCTTTTTCTCAACAAAAAGCATTTGACTACAATCATAGCTTCTGTGAAAAGAGATGTCAGAAATAAAGTTTATCTGACAACTGCTTTTAGCCTGGAATGCATTATACCTGTGCTTTGTTTTAGTGATTCAACGTTCTTGTCTGCAGCTCTTTTAACAACAGTTTGACAAACATCTTTCAAATCTGAGATACAGGGAGCTCGCTGGATAATCCTCTCCCAGCAAGATATTTGCTGTTCCTGATTCTCCTAATACTATACAGTTCCAATTAACATCATCTTGCTAGATCTCATCAGTTGCTATCCTCCTCAGGTCATAGATGCTTTCAAATAAACATCATCTTGGATTTTTGCTTTTGAAAACATCTTTTTTTTTAAAAAAAATAATTGAGGGTTCTCCATGCTGCTGTACCATCATATATAAGTACAAATTTAAGTTGCATTCTACTTATTCAGAACCAGCACTGACAATGGAGCCCAAAGTGGCTGACAATTTTATAGAATGAAATATTTGCTGTTCTGCAATCAAAATAGCTCAAGGTATTAATTATTTCCCAGAACAGAATGCTTGCTATTACACTGGCATGCTACCATGAAGTACAGCCACTTGTTATTTTATTTCCTGAATATAACCACTCTTGAGATTGAACATCATATATTTCAGTGGTGCCTGTCAGCAATGTCCAGCTTGATTCTGGCTTGCAGGTATAATTTAAGCAGAAATCATAATTTCATTGATTTTGGTAGTCTCTCAAAAACACAATAGTGAAACAAAGCTTATTTAATACTACTATTACAGAAATATTAGTCCAGACAAATGTCAATCTAAATAAAATACAATAAAATCTTTGCTAGTTAAGAATAGCCTTTCTCTACGATACAGCAAAGAAGTATGAGAAAGTGAAACCTGAAGTATAAAAAAGAGTAGTAATAAGTTAAAATTCCAGTTAAAATTACCTTGAGTCCGTTCTGTGGATTCATTAGGAAGTTTCGGCCAATATCATCAAACATAATAGTATTTTTTTTGCTGTAATATTCTGAAAATTTTCCCCAGATAACACCAAGAGGCTTCACCTGCAAAAATAACACATAAAAGGTAAGTGAAGTAAATCAGGAGATGAAACTACCAGTTTATAGGAACTTGAGTCCAATGGACACTTGTATTCTTTAGCTGAAAAACGAGCAGGTAGTTGAGCTTTAATAAGGGAAGAGATGTAAAATAATACAACATACTAAATACCCCTCCCACTAAAGAAAACCTTCCTGTTGGTATTAAATTTTCTTGCAACAGATCTCTATTATTTGATTTGAAAGCAGTGTCATCCAAATGTACTAGTCAAAACATTAATAGAAAATTTCAGTACGAAAACAAAAAAAATCTATGCTTCTAAGATTCTTACAGATTTCTTGCATGAAAACTCTAGCACAACTTGATTGTTGAATATTTCAAAGGGGTATAACATGTCAGTTGAATGTAGAAAAAGATCGGGGAAAAAATAAGTACTTACATCTATTAGTCCTCTTCTAGGAGTGTGCACCGTTATCATGGCAGCACTGTCCAACATGAAAGTTATCTTGTAGTTTGCATTGGTACTCACTCCAAGCTCCTGCACCACAAAGGTTTATTATTAAAGCTAATTATGACAGTGTTACTGCTGTACAACTGAAACTACGATTGTCGAAAGGGTGAGCTGCTGTGAATTACCAGAGACACACTAGAAATAAGACATCTGGGGGGGTTTAATTTTTTTTTGATCTCAATCACAAAAGTATACCATTCTTCCAAGAGGAAAAAAAGCTAAGAGAAATTTTTTTTTGCAGTGTTTACTATCAGAAACTTAACTGATGTCAGCGTAAAATCAAAGCAACTTTGCAGAAAAGGCAAAATACAGAGAGGTCCTGCCAATACCTTAACACTAATCTTTCACAAGTTCTACATGCCTCAACTTTACTCAGTATCTATGGCAAGGATAGCAACTGTGTACTGTCTGCTATTTGTTCCTTCCAGTAAGTTACAACAAATCACAGGCCAATCCAAGATGAAATATACAGTAACAGCTCATTATTACTGTTTCCTCCTACACATGTCCAAGAAAAACATCCTTTTTAGAAATAAAAAAAAACTTTGATTGAACGAGAGAGGAGCATTTCCATTTCCAATCCTTTCCAAAGCTGAAAAGTAATAATAAAATCTGCTGACGCATTATAACAGAGACATTGCTGACAATTTCTGCTGCGTGCAACAGCAGTAACATGCAAAGCTATGTAACAAGGAGAAAATATCCACTGCAACAGCTCTCTTGAAAATATCCAGCCACACTTAACTGATTTGCTTTTATATGAAAAAGTAAGTCTTGCAAATGAAAAGCGCTACCTACCTGGGTCAGTGATCTGTTACACTGAAATAACTAGCTGTGCTAGACCATTTGAATTCCAGGCATAAATAGATAGTAAATGAGAGATTAAACTTGGTTATCTGATACTCCCTTCTTTTTAATGCTGTTCTTGCTTTGTAGTTTCAAACAAAAACTTTAATGCCAAGTATTGCTGGAATCGTTGTTCCCTGACAAGAAGTGAAGCTTTTAGAAGTAAGCACCTGGGTGCTATCAGTTTAAGGAGAAACAGCAGTTGGCATCTAGTGGTAGGAATCTCAGTTGATCAAGATCCTGGAGTAGGTATAGAAAGGTTGTGGTTCAGTAACATAAGAAAGGGCTGGGAGGGCAACCTAGAAATGTAGAGAGGTGGCCAGTGCAGGGGAAACAACCCAGTTTTGAACAATAATTTTCCACAAGATTAAGTCCTAGCACTACACTGACAGACACAACATAAATAGAGATATAACACTGCCACAAGAAGTGCAATGTTTGCAAGGTTCAACACTGATTTTACTTGCACTAATTCCACTTCATAGTTCTGATTAAAGATTCTCATTTCTGAGATCACTCTGAGGAATTTTTGTTTGTTTAGAAAAATTGTAGCAATTCATTATTTTGAGGAAGTGAACACTGGAAAATGTGCTTTGGTCTGTTAAAAACCTAAAAAAATGGTTAGTCTATAACAAAGAATGGAGATACAAACGCTTAAATTTGGAGAAGTTTTCTCTGAAAAGGAAACAAGCTTTGATTTATAAGCATTAAAAATATAACCCACCAACCAAACATACAGCAATTCTTAGTAAGCTCGTTAGATTTACAGCTAAGCCTGACTGTAAATATGTTTACCACTAGGTCAGCTGTGCCAAACTGGCTGGTTGCCTGTTTTCTGTACAGAAGAAACTTGGATTGAAAGAAGAGCTCTTACAGATGTTTTAATAAGGCAGAGGAAGCAACAGAACCACACAGCTGCAAGAGGTACAAGATAAATATGAAAAGAGCTTCCTCTTGATAACCTACTCCAGCATGCCACATCTGTTTGCTCCTTTTAAGAAAAAATGGCATTACACTTAAAGACTAGAACTCTTAGAGGTAAGATGAAAGCAACCGTGAAGGCTGCGTGACTAATCTAAGTTTCAGCAGGTACTGACTTGTGTTTAGTTCTTCTAAATTTCGTACCTACTGCTGGTAGTTCATGTGGAATTCTAAAATTAGATTTAATCTAGTTTTGTGACAAAGATAATTTAAAGTGAATATGAAGATTTAAAAATCTTAGATTTGATTCATACAACTTCTGCAGTTGCTAACCCTCTCTATAACGCTGAGCGTGAGTCCAACTATATGAACAGTCAGCCAGACTAGAAATAGTCAGAACAACTTACTTTCATTTTAGCTTCAATCCACTTCATATTAGTAGCAGCTGAAACAAAAGGGAGAAAACAGAAAGAATACTTTACCAAAATACGTCACTGACAGGCAAAAAGAAACAAGCCAAGAAACTGTTCCCTTAACATACCAAATTTTTATACAAAATTTCATTTCAGAAAGATCCACCCCTCTTACAGCTTTTAGGGTTCCCTGCCTTGAAGAGTCTTTCTTCATGGAAGTCTATTTCTATTTGGAAAAGCTTGCTTTTCAAATGAACAGCTAGATAGAGCAGTGCACACATTTAAACCATTTTCTAGATCAGCTGTTATTGAACTACAGTCTGCAGGACCATAACAAGTGGGCTACACCTGCTTTGAGGAACCATGCTGCCTTTGCAAGTTTTTCTCCTGGAAGCAATGATAAGAATACCTGGAAAAGACAAAGTGTCAACATTGCCCACTGATGTAAAATATGTGGAAACATTCTTCCAGACTATGAAAACTAAATCTGTAGCACAATTTTAATATGGTTTAAATTCTGCACTGGCTAAAGTCTGTTCTCCAGCTGTTGGACAGGAAGTAAAACAGCATGCAAGGGCAAATGATCAACCATCCCTGCAGACAGGAGAATCTGCTTCATTTGGCAGTTCGTTACTTATTGTCTGGATTGAGATTATTTGTAAAGATAGCCATCAAAGGGTGTCTGAATGTGAATTATACAATTTTGTTACTTCAAACGTTTGTTTGTACAGAGTAACACAGAGTAGTAAAGTGATGTTGAGCTTTAATACTGTGATTAGACCCATTCATATGAGCAATGTAAGAATTACTGTTTTTCTAAAATAGCTCTAATAGCTGTGTGAACATTCCTGCTGAATGTATTGTTTTAGATCTTGTGATTCACACTAAAAAGCTATATAAAAACCTCCCACCTGGAGTCTCTGCTCGGAATGACAATTTACAACAAAGTCTTAGGTATTAAGTATAAAACTTACACCAAATTACAATATCATAATCCTCATATGCAGACGTCAGGAATTCATGAAGGTATGGCCTCATCAGTTCTACCCCAGTTTCGGCACATGATCTGTGGTCTAAAAAGAATATGAGAGAGGAGCAGTTCATTATTGAAGTTCAAGTTAAGTTATTGAAGTTCAGTCCGACTTTCCTATTTACCCAGACACCTGAAGAGTTTTCATGAGGGAGGCACTGAGGCACTTCAAAATCATGAATAAATTCATAGCAAACTACCATTCCCATTTTAAAGGTGGAGAGAAGATGCAGAGGGGATATTTATCTATTGATCCTTACAGGTATTTGAGGGCTTAGCTAATAATTAAATCAGAGATCTGTGGGTCTGAATATCTTTGAAGAGTCAGGCCAAATAGTTTATCTGTGCACCTTAGCAAATTTGTAACAGCTCAGATGTGAAACTGATTCGTTCAAACCTGGTCAAATTTTGTGAACGTATATCAAGCTTATTTCAGACATGCAAATGTTGCCTGTTCCAATTAGAAAACTGCTGTCAAATTCTGCTAGCAGACAACCTCTGAACAAAAATTCTAAACTCAGTAATAGGCTGAACTTTCATCTCAGATTGTAAACAAATCTCATGGAAAAAAAAAAAAAAGCTAAGGAAAAGGAATAAGGCAAGCTATTATTTACTGCTTATAGTCAAGCTGCCATGACACACCTACATCACGGAAAACTAAGAAGGAAAATTGTCTTCCAAAAAAACCAGTCTGACAGAATATCCAAGTAAAACACGTTTTTGTGCATGTTTAGGAACAATCTGGAAATAAAACTTGAAGCTATTCTCCCACGCCTCCAAAAGTGGAGTCAGTCAGGTACAGACTGAGATTATTATTTTACAATATCTTGCTCTGCCACTGTGATGTCTGAGATCCAAGTTGGTCAAGAGAAAGATTATTTGGATAAAATACTAAATTGCTACTTTTTCATGTCTTCTTGCAGGAAGTAAATAGTTGCTGCACTAAAATCAACAATATGCAACACTTAAGCCCAATGCTTTTTAAAATATGAGCAGAAGACCCCAAAATATTACAAAGCAGAAGTTATATAGTACAACACGTACCAAAGTTACTGAAGTAAATTTGTAAAGCAAAAATCAGGAAACGTGAACTGGCAAATAAACTGACCTCTTAAACAAAAACCACAAGTTGCATAAAATCTCACCAAATAGTGTATAATCAACATCTAGCACCAGCAGCTTTTTTCCTTCTCTAGGAGGATTCAGAATTTCCACTTTGTATTCTTTAACTCTGCGGGAAATTTTTAGTAGATTTTCTTCCCTAATGTAACAGTGAAAAAAGTCACAGTTAATTAAAATGTATATTCAATAACAGGACTGTTTTTAAATAGCTAAAACTCCTAACCTGTTTTCTACTTCCACAACTTCCTCTTCAATATCAAAGTCATTGACAACATCATCATTATCAGGAGGTGGCCCAAGGACATCTTCCTAGAGAAAGAATAATAAAAGATAACTAGGATCACTGAAGGAAAATAACAATGGATATCAAGTTTCTGTTGCTGCACGTTACAGGAGAAAAAAAAAAACTATTTAACCAAAATTATTTCACTTTACTAGTGGAAAGAATTACTAAAGTATGCTGATGATTGTTCAGATTTGAGAAGTCAGTGAATATCAAAATAGGTTTGTACTCCAAGTCCAGAACAACACATGACTAGTGAATACACTGCTATCAGAGTTCTGCAGGAAAGCTTACTTTACATAGAGAAATAAACACCAACAAAAATCTACTGTACTACTATTTTCAAATGAATATTCAAAATCTAAAATTGTAATAAGGAGACATATATATAAGCATCTTTTCCTATTTAAGCTAAAAAACAAGTAAAGTATTTACCAAACTCTCTTCACGAGTGCCCATCATCATAATTTTAGTATTTGGTTTCAACTTGAGAGCTCCAAGCTTAACATCATCATCTGCAGGTTTGCCTATAATACAAGCAGATAATTTTTTTTTAATGCCACTGAGAGATTTTAGAAAACTGTCAATACATTTCATGCTTAATTGAAATCAGCTACCCATCAAACACCAGAATACCCCAAGCTGTATTATCATCCTCCTCCTATACAGATACATTGCTTGTCTGCCAAGCAGCAATTTAACTTTTTTTAATGCATGTTTGCCACACTTCCATGTCAGCCATTAAAAAATGACCAGGTAGATGTATCAATAATACACAATATCCATCGATGTATAAAATTTCTATGTTCATTCAAAAGCTAGGTCTGGGAGGTAGATGCCCTGTTAGTACACCCATCCTGGCTAGGTTTAGGGGATGTTTGTCCATAAACATTTCAGGCACATCCACAACATAACAAATATGAATAGTTACCCTTCATTTTAAGTCCAAGTAGTTTCTGACGCTCTGGTAACACTCCAGTAAGGCCTTTAAGAGACTGCTTCAGATCCAACACTGTGTCTTCTTCTGATAGCGAGGTTATTGTATACTCCTGTCCACCCCATTTTATTATGAGAGAGAGAGACATCCTTGAAGCATATGTTCAGTATTATTTTCTGAAAAATCTGCTGCGGGAGGGAAATACAATGATCACGTAAGGAGGAAATAGAATTACTCTTTTCAGAAGACAAACGCTACAGTCTGTTTAAACTATTTTTGATTTCTTATTATATTGTACATCAAAGAGCTCTTTGTTTTGCATGAACAGATGATAAACATGTTGATAAAATGTGTAAACTACAGGAGAAAGAACAGTGCTAAAACTGGGCCTCTGAGTTCCACTTCAGTGTATTTAGCAATGTCACATTCACCGTTTACTCCAGTAGATGCTCATTTGCTGTGTGTTCCGTGCAGGTACAGCCTGTTCACTGCACAACCAGCACCCAGGCAGAGCACTGCAGTATCATAAAAGTAATTTCAAATCTCAGAAATGTCCTCTGCAATAATTATGCAACCAAACCAGCCCTGGATACCTTTACATATGTAACAACAAAACAGCAAGTAGGAAATACCTAAAACATAAAACCATAAAAATAGTTCTGAACCCAACACTTCATTTTTAGCATTGGATTTCTCTAATCACTTTCACTGTGCGTTACCCGCAGTAATACACACCCCAGGTCACGTCTTACTGTAGCAATATCAAAGTAAGAGTTTGAAAACAAAGCCAAAATAGACACCTACACAGTGCAATTACACTGTAAGAACTGTACTTTCATTGCAGTGCTGACAAAACAACCATAATTATACTATCTTTAATTTACACAGCATCACTTATACAAATTGTATTTAACAGTTTAGTCCTACATTAAACACAGCAGAGAAACAAGATTTTTAGCTTTATGTGGAAGGGAGAAGAACGTGTTTTTTTCTGTTAAGGCCTGGAAACAGAGAATCAAGGAGATAGAAAGGTATGAAAGGCTGTTACAGGCTGTCAGGTGATGCAGAGAAGGTCTTTGTACCACTAATGGTCAGATTGTCTTCAAAAGATATTCAAAAAGAAGAGAGAGCAGACCTATGAAAAAAATAGGCTATCCACCTTCAAGAAATACATTACACCAAGAAATACAGGTCTGGCAATTCTGAAAAATCTCAGAATCTAAATCTGATTCCTCTTCCTCTCTGGCATTGTATTCTCAGAGATTATCTGCTCTCAGACAAAATTATTCTCATTTATACAATGTAGCCTATAAGAAACAAACAGGCATACCCACCAAGCTCAGACCAGATGAGAAACAGAGGGCTAGCTACAACCTGCTTGCTGAGGACACTACAAGCCACACCTCCACACTATTCCCTCTAAAAGCCCTGAAAACAAATTGAAGAGGAAAACTAGTATCACAGAAAAAAAATATCTTTTTTCTTTTTTTTTTTTTTTTCCAAATGCCCCCAAATCAGATAGGGATCTAGTATTATCCTGTAAAAAAGGGCTCTTAGAGGCCCTAAGAAATTCAACTGTGGTTAAGGCTGCACAGCATCAAGCAATGTTGATACATAGGGTCATTATCATAAATTATCCCTGTTCATAAATGTTAGACTAAGTTTACAGAAAGAAGAGTTTATTGTCTGTTTTCTCACCTCAAATAGTTCTGCAAGAAAATGCATAAGGTAAGAACTGTAAGAAAACTTCTCAAGTCTCTGTCCAGTGCTAAATTGAAAAGATCATCCCTCCAAAGTTGAGCACTTGACCAATCGTCTATCCTTACTGAATTACAGTCCTGTCGAGATGAATGTTATCAGAAATAAGACAACTTTATTTAATGCCAAAATGCTAAGGGGACTGTGTGGACACCAGAATCAATGATTACAGGAAAACAGATTAGGAGCAGAAGGAGATACAGGGATTTTCAAAGTTTCTATCATCGGGGCTGGACGCCATTCAAAAGGGAAGTTTACTGAAATGAAGCCTGATTTGGCTAATTACAGCTTCAGAGCCTTTACAAGCCCCTTGGACCACCAAGAGCCTATAGGTTGGAAGGTCACTGGGTCGGAGAAAGTAGTGTTGTAGTTAAATTGTCGCATTACACCTCTTTTCTGTGAAGATACGGAAGAGAGACATCCGCACCTTTAAGTTTCACTGAGCAACATAAACCCCCCAAAGCACAGAAGGTGCACGACTCTGCAGGCAGGACCGCAGCACTTTCCACTACACCGCAACAGGTGGAGGCACGGGCTTTCCAACAGAAGCTGCTCTGTGTCCGCCACAACCGCATGCGCGTCCCCGCAGCCGCAGGAACAGACGCCGCGGTCCGCTTGTCCCCCCGTTCCCTGCCGGGGCTGTCCCGGCCGCGACACCGGGCCAGGCGGGCGGGGAGAGCCCGCACGGTGCTGCCGGCCCCGGGCCTGGGGAGCCGCTCCCGCCCCGCAGACGTAAGGGGGGCACCGACCCGCCCGAAACAGGCGCCTCGGGCCCTCCCCCCCAGCCCCGCGACCGGCCCTGCATCACCCCGGCCCGGTAAAGCCCGGCCTCCGCCGCACACGGACGGGCCCGGCCCCGGGCCCAGACCCACCGCGCTGCCCCGGTGATCGGGGGCACGGCGGCGCCCCCCGAAACCCACCGGGTGACAGCGGCGCCACCGATCCACTCCCCACCCCCCTGCCCCCCGGCAGCGCGATGCGGCCCCTCACCCTGGCAACGGAACCGGCACCGGCCCGGGATCCGCCGCACCGGAAGCGGAATTGGCGCCCGCCGGAAGCGGGGGGGGGGGGGGCGGGAGGCAGCGCGCGGCGGCCGCCGCCGCCCGGATGTACGCGGGGTCCCGCTCGGCGGGAGCGAGGGGCCGGCGGGGCCGCTTCGGGCTCTGGCTCCCCGCCGGAGCGGTCATCCCCGGGCGGGGCGGTCCTGCCTGTTCTTGCACCGGTCAGGCTGTGGGGCGAGGGAGAGGTTTCACCTTCTTTTAACGAGAAGAAAGCTGTTTCTCCGTGTGCCCGCCTGAGGAGAGCTCCTCGGGGCTCCTCCTGTCGGGTTCACGCAGGGAATCGCGGTTTTGTGAGGTAAAATCCCCGGCAGCCGCGGAGCAAGGGCCGTGCCCGCACCCCGCGCTCCCCTCATCGGCGGCGGGGAGGCTGCCCTGCGCTGGAGCCCCACCGGAGCTCAGCGGGGGCCCCGGGGAGGCCAGTAGAGGCAACTATTGCTACAAAAATGTCAGTTTTCCATTATTAATCCTGAAAGGAGATTGCTCTCTACCCAGGCATCCTCACTCAAACCTTCCTTAGTTTCTAAGCTGACTCTTGACAGGCAATGCCTATTATTATCTTTTTGTGTCTGTGGAGGCAAGGGTCGCTTGTCCGCTGCTGTTGGGATTCTTGGGAACTGGCTTCAGCTGCAGCGGTTTTGTGCATGGACAACAGATGTAGAAGAAAAAATGTATTTTGCACCAAGATGGCTTTTTGCACTCAGGTATTCTGCTTTGCAGAAGTAGTTTGAAGGAAAAAAAACCTGTTCTGTGGTAAAGTCAGGATTTTTACATATGTGAAATAAAGTGGAGATGATAGATTTAAGTTCCCCTTGGAGAACTTAAATTTGAGAAAGTGAAAGTTTCAGACCTCCCTTAGGTCTTGCTCTGTAGAGAAGTTAGATAATTTTTCTCTCCCTTTTTTGTTTGCTGATAAATAGGGAAGGGAACAAAAGAGCAGAGGTCAGCAGCTGTGCACCAAGTACAAGTTTCTTCAGAACGGTTGCTTTTAAGAGCCATTCCTAGTGTAAGTAAATCTCTGAAGACGTGCAGTATAAACAAAAACTCTGTAGAAACCTGATTTCTTTCCTGAGTGGATATGAGCTTAATGTATTTCCTGCCTGGATATGTAGTTTGAATTCTGTTCTATATTCAGGTTTTAGCGTATAAGCACTTCGGTTTCCAAAAGGGTGGTACAAATGGGAGACTATTGTAGTGACTGTTCATGTCGAGTTTAGCTTCTGACTGCACATAAATCCATGGAAAACCAGTTGTTCTATATGTATCCCAGTCATGAAGAGTTTGCTTTTCTCTGTAATGACACACGGCTCTCCTCTGCGCAGAGGCAGCGCATTACAGTAGTGCTGGAAAGCTTCCAAAGCTGCAACTAGTAATTAAAATCACACCCTGTCATAAAACTATGCACCCTCCAGGCCTGTTTAAAAATTCAGGCTACGAAAATGATATATAGTGTGATCATTTCTCTGTAAGCTTTTAAAAATATTTTTTATTATTTTCTGGTTGCCTTTTAAAAAGTTCTCTTGAACAGGAGTAGGGCTTTGGCTTTTTTTTTTTTTTTTCTGGTTGAGGAGTAATATAAAAAAGTATTTATGCATATTTAATTCTGGTATGATACTGGTGTTTTAGTATCCTGAGCTATGACTAGGACATCCTTGCGCTAGGCACTGTTGAAAAATGCTGTGATCCTGACAACATCCATGTGGCACAAATAAATATGTCCTTTTACTTAGCTGTGAAAACGCATGGTGGTGCTCAATCCTAACATTAATAAGTGCAAAGTGGTAATTTGACTAAGACAATTCAGAGCCCAAACAGCATAATCTTGTCTTTGTACTGAGGAGTTTGTTTTGTGGTGGTACTCTGGGTTTACGCCGTAGTACACTAGCAGAGCAAGGAGGAGGGAAAAGCAGTGGGGAAATTTTAAAGCAAATGCACGATGCCTTTCACCTTGATGTGCACTACACCCTAGGATGCTCCAGGGTGAAATAAAAAATGTTACTGCATGTCAAATTGATGCCTGCTGGCTCCCTTCCAGTACCTCATGTTCACAGCAAGCATTTCTGAGCATTTTGAGGAATACGCTCCTGTGCATAACTACTGAAGCCTAGGAGCTCATCTCCTAAATTGCTGTTCATGCTGCATATAAAAGCAAAATTCCCGCTAGCAACTCTGGGGGATGCTAGGTGAGAATCCTTTAAAATCATCATTTAAAGCTGAAAGTTGTGTGGAAAGCTCAAAAGGTTGCTCTGAGAATTAAGAGAAAGATTAGATCACATCTTTAGATCACATCTCTATGTAATCTAAGGAGATAGAAAGCAAAAGGTGATGACACTGCAGGGCTGAGATGCTAAATATTTGTGACATTCAGTGACTTTAATGGTGGAAAGTCAGTGCAGATGTTAATGGGATGCAGATGGGCCAACATCCCAGATTTCAAGGTTTTGCAACTTTTTTTTTTCCTTCCAAATTGCTTTTTGGTTCGGAAAACTCATTTGAATATGCACCAGTCTCCCTACCCCACTTCTAAATTGAACCCATTTAGGAAAAAATCTAGAGAGAGCCCACATTCTCCACTAGGAATAGAAGAATCCTTACAATACAGCTTGGTACCAGTGTATTTTAATCTGTTTTAGATTTTTTTGGTTTCTCCTCTTGACTCTTTTTGCTATTTCCTACAATACTTTATTAGTTTTCCCCAGTCCCTTTTCTCTGGTCTACAATTTGTTCTAAGCAGGCGGTAGAAGCAATGATGCCTGAGGACGTCAAGCTCTTCACGTCTGCACCATCCAAGCGGCTCCAGCCCAGTGCAGATGTGTGTGCGAGCCTCCTGTGCTGGTCGTGAGCACTTCAGTGTAACACAACACAGCGTGATGTACTGGACACTGGCAGCACTGTGCCCTAGAAATGTAGCATTTGAATGCAAGCTCTGATTCTGAGTCACTGCGTGACTCCAGGCAAAACACCGAGAGCTTAATTTCCAGTGCTTAATAATGTGGTGTGCTTTAGAGGCTGGCAGCTCAGCTGGAGACATGGAAGTGTCTCAAGTTTGAAATGAAACACATTTTCAAGTTATCGCTAATACAGTAAGTCTCTGTCTCAGCTTCCTTATCAGTAGGATGGAGGTTAGAATAATATTTCTATAGTTCCCTTACAGGAGTTTTTTCAGGATTATCTAATTAATGTTGGCACTGTGAAATGCTATAAATACTAGAGGCTTGTACCAGTATACCATATGATTCTCCACTTTCTGAATGCAACTGTTATTCTTCTGCCACTATTCAGCCCAATTATTTTTATTTTATTTACTTCGATTCTTTGTATTCTAGATTATGCCCCACTGGCAAGGGATCTTGGGAGGGAACTGTGATGCTTTTGTTTGCTGAACAAAACCTGATTCATCACTTTCCTTACATCACCACCCAGCTCTCTAGCTTCTCAACACAGACATTGGTATGGCTTTCCTTTAGGTAGGTTGTAAATTGCAGCAGCTGTTTATCTGTTTGGAGTCAGTGCTCTCCAGAGTTAGGAAAGTGGTAAAAATAGAGGTAGTCATCTGAGATACATAATTATCAGACATACTGCAGAAGTGTTTTCCTGCAGAGAGTGAAAATAAATATGAAAGTGAGAAAATGGAACTAGCCAAATTGCTAGGAAGAGCTCTGAAAAGCAGTCAGAATGAGAGGAAAAATGAGGGTCGATGAGAAGCTAAGTAATGGGGAGAAATTCACAAAATAGGGTCACAGATAGGGAAGAACAGGGGAATTCCTGAGATGAGTGAGAGTAGGTAAATCAGAGAAAGAGATGCACTGGCTCTTGCTATTGTGGGACCCCGTAATGCTCCCAGCTCCTGTGTCTGGGTATGTGTTTCTGCAGGAATTAAAGTTTATTTGTTCCTTCGTTTAGTGAATGGGATAAAATTGCAAGAGAACACAAATGCTTTGGGGGCTGGCTGCCATCAGTATTATAAGGCACACACGTGAGGCACTAAATTAGGCTTCACAGGCAATCTTAATTTTTGAATTATTTAACTTTTGTCTGACTTTATGCAATATAACCTACTTGTTAAGACATCCCTTTGCTTTTACATATGGATATATGAATATTTTTTGAAACAATGGCTTGTAAAAAGCTTCAAATAAAACTGCCCATGTTATTGTCCACCTTAGGCATGCAATGTCCTTCCATGTCAGCATATTTTGCTGCTCTTGAGAATTCTTATAAGGGATTTTCTTTGTAAGCAGTTTGGGGTGCTGGCATTTGTCCATCCGCGTGGACAAAACAAGCTTCCACATTATCTGAACTCTGTGAAGGTCTTTTGAAAGTTTTAATGAGATGTCACCATAGTGGCCCCCTTCAGTCCTTAGTTGCTGATCACTGAAAGTTTGGAATCCAAATGCCTCTGTTAATAATGAGAGATAAACAATCATTGGATTCAGAATTCTTAGCCACCCAGTGTCAAATGGAGGAAAGGCTTTAAAAATTCCAGAGAAATGAAGCAGAAAGTTCAGGTGCTTTTAAAAAGACATGCCTGACAAGACAGTGGTAATGCCACATGCCTGATCTGTCCATTAGAAAACCTGTCCTCTTGTCAGGTAGCACACTTTCAGAATTAAATGCTGAGAGATGATAGAATGAAATAAAGGTGGGTTTCAGTTCCTATTGTTTGCTTGCAAACTGCAGTGAGAACTTTGGTGATTTGCTACAATACTTTCTCGATATAATTACTTTAAAAAAATAATAGAGAATTCCACTCCATCTCCTATAAATACCTGTCTACGGTTGTGAATATATAGATGTCTCTCTGCAGCTTGCTCTTTTTTCTCTGAAGCAGCACTGAAGACAGGCGATAGGACTTACAGATCCTGCACCATCACCCCTGGCCTCAGTCAGCATCGAACCAAGCCCACAATGAACAGAAAAGAAGTGATTCATGATTTTTTTTCCATGTACGGCATGAGAAGACAAGCAGGCCCTAGAAATGAGGCTGAAATTCTTATGCCTTATATGACAGTGGGCTCCTACTTCTGATAAGAAGTGGGGTACCGGCAAGTATTAGTGAACCATGACGCAGTAGGGAGCAGGCTGAGCCAGGCAGAACAAAGGGGTGGCTGGAGGCGGGTGAAGCCATTTTTTTCCCATGTTCTCTGCAGCAGTCCATGGTTTGGAGCAATGTGTTTACCCCAGCTACAACAAAAGAATTAGGTGATAGTGGTGTGATTAATAAAAAGATGCATAAAACAGGAGCTGCAAAAACTTGTCATGCAGGGGCCTGTTAAGTGATAAAGGAGGAAACTTAACTGCTCAGGAGAGAAACTCAGTGGCTCAGCGAAGCCCTGTGCAGAATAAACCTTGCAGGCCTGACCAGAGCACAAAGTGCTTCTGAGTAATAACCACATGTATATGCATGTCCTCAGTTTGGCTGGACGTGCATATTTGTTCTTTCTAAAGAGAATTACTGACTTTAGGAATCCTTGCACAAACTGATAGCTCTAAACTAAAAGCTTTACAATAAAAAAAGCCTGTTATTTTTTAAATAGCATTAAAATCTGAAGATTGTGAAAAATTGTACCTTAAGCTGAGCTCCTCTGTGGTGCCTGAACAAAGGCTTCCGTCTGGGAGAGCCCCGTCAGTTGTGCTGTTTGGTCTCCTGCTGTGTGCGGGGCGCGTTTGGGAGAGGACAGGTCCACTGTTAACACCTGAGTGTGCAGCAGGGCAGAGCCCTACACAGCTTTGATAAAAGTTAACACAACGTTCAGACAGCCTTTTGCTTCAGGTGTTTTGAAAACCTTTGCGTGCTCAGACAGGGTAATTTTGCAAAGCAGAATGTGGACAGACACTCAAACCCCTTATTTTAATCTCTCTACTTCGAGTTAAAGACACTGTGTTGCGACTACGCATTGTTAATACCTACATTTGTGAATGCTCCAGTCCATTAGAGATGGAAGGAAAAAAGCAATTATTAAGTTGGCTAGCCCAACCCTTGTGAACTACAGGATTTTCCAGTTCAGTGTATTCCCTCATTCCTTGCTGCAGCAACGTTTTTTCATGTCCCAGACAACGTGGCTTTGCTAATTTTTCAAACGTTATGGCAAAAACCATTACTCCTCTTAGATCACATTTTTTCCTTAGCACTTAAGAGTGCATGCTAGGCCCGGGCCACGCAACCTTTACAGAACGAGTAAATACTAGTGAGCCTTTTCATGCAAGGGCTGTGAGGGAACTGAAAAAGCTTAAAAATGACAATGCAGAAGAACAAAAAGTCTGCTATTTTTCTGTTTGATCTCACAACAAAGGTGACTATGGATTTTGCAGTACCTCACTGGAAAAAAGAGTCAACTTTAGTATCTGAAATTAATACAGCGTTTTGTGTTCCACCAGTATTATTAAGAGAGCTGAGCTGCCTTTTAAACATCTGCCCAGACACTACCTCACATTTTGCTGAGCGGCTCTTGTGACTCATCTTTCAGACTCGCAGCTGCCCTGACGAGTCCTTCACGTCCCGGGAGGACCCAAAACCAAACCAAAACGAAAACCCTGGTCTCCCATCGGAATCCAAACCTCCGCCTTTTCCGGGACGGGGAAGGGGAGCAGCGTGGCGAGAGGGCGGCCGACGCCGCGCTCCCCCGGCGTTAAGGCTGGAGCCCCGGCGGGCAGGCAGGGAGCCCTCTCCGCGGCGCGCAGCCTCCCCAGACAAATTCCAACGCCCAAAACCGCGCTTTGCCACCCAAAAAGCGCGTTCTGCTCGCCCGCCCCCGCGCGCGCTTGCAGCCGAGAGCAGCGCGCGGGGGTGAGGAGGGGGGAGCCGCCCCGCGGGCGTGCGACTTCCCGCGCGCGCGCTGCCCCGCGCGCGGGTGGCGGTAGCGGTCCCCAGGCTCGGCGCGCGGGGCGGTGCTGCGGGCGGGGCGGGCGCATGCGCCGAGCGGGGCGGCGCGCGCGCGCAGGCAGCGGGGCCATGGCCGCCCGTCTGTGGGGCCGTGGGGTGTCGGCTCCCTGAGGCGGGGCGGCGCGGCCATGGTGCCTCGAGGAGCCGCTCTGCCGCCGCCGGGCACCGAGGAGCCGCCGCCGTCGCTGTGAGGCGCGGAGCCCCGCCGCGCCACCGGGGAGCAGGAGCAAGAGGAGGAAGAGGAGGAGGAGGAGGCGGCGGCGGCGACCCCGCCGGCCCAGGTGATTTCCCACCCGCCGCCTCAGTCACGCGCGTGCCCCTCCCGCGCCCCTCAGGCCGTCGCAGGGGCCGAGGCGCTTCCCCCCGCCGCCTACCCCGACCCGCGCGCGTGCAGCGGGCGCGCGCCGCCCCCGCCGGTTGCGCGCGCCCGGGCCGGGGTCGCCCTCCCACGCCCCCCGCTGCTTCCCCGCGTGTGCGGGGCCGTGCGTGCGCGTTTGTGTGCCGGGGCTTCCCCGACCTTCCCGGTGCGCAGCGCCCCCCTCCTCCCCTCCCTCCTCCTCCCCCTCCTCTCCCCCCTCCCTCCGCCGGCGCTGGCTCGCCGTGGGCTTTGCAGGGGGTTACTGGAGTTCAGAAGCGGCGGAGCCGCGCGGGGCCCGGGGGAGGGTGCGAGGGGCTTTCTGCAGCGCCGGGGATGAACGCGAGAGTTTCGCCTGGCGGGCGGCTGGACGGAAATAAGTCGCCGGTCGGGGAGTCTGCGTGAAGGGGGGGTCGTAGAGTTTGCACGCCTGCATGTACGCGTACGTGTGCGCAGCCCGGCGGTGGAGCTTGACTCGGGCCCAGAGGACGAGCTGCTCCGTGCTGCGGTCGTGACCGAGGTGCTGGCTTCGCTGTGGAGCTTACGGTGCTCCCCTCCCTCTGTGGGGTCTGGCTTTACCTTCTGGTTTCCGCAGCCGGCTGTAAATAACCCCCTTTTTTCCGGTGGCCGGACGCCGCACGCCTTTACGAGTGACACGGAGCTGCGCCGTGTGCCTGGGTTCAGGTGGGAAGAGGGGAGGCCCGGCCGTTCCCCCCCTGGAGACGGGCCCTGAAGCATGTGGTAATGCTTATGTAAGAAGCAGTCTCTCCGTGAAGAACAGGGCTTTTTCTATCTTTCCTACTTATGTCATGTTAGTCGATTTTTGGAGACCTTCTGTAGTCTTTTAAAATAAGGTTTGTGATGAGAATTTTCCATTTTTTTCTGTCATCGAGAGTAGTTCTGTGTACTAAGTACACTTGTGACAGATGGTCGCTCTTAGAGGGATTCTTATCTTTTGGCTGGGCTACCTTTTTGGGGGTGTGTGCAGGGGACCTGCTGCATAAATAAAGTGATTGGGAGAATAAAAGTGAAAGAAGGGTGGGGTTTTTTGTTTAATGCATGTAAGTATCAGTAAACAAGGGAGAATAGTAGATGTTATAGGCAAAAAATACCTTTTGTTTACCAGTGAAAAAGATTTCTGTAACATGTTTGACTCACAAATATTACCCATTTGTGATCTCATTGGAAAATGCTTGCTTTTTAAGTCTGTAGGTGTTGCTGTATTTGTTTCTTCAGAAATTTTTAATACAAGAGTTTTCTGTTAACTTGCTTAGTGGATTTGGGGCTTGGCTACTTTTAGTTGTATTTGTGTTAGGGTTTGTTGGGTGTGTAATGCACCCCTAGAGATCAAACTTGCGAGGGGAAGAAGGAAATAATTTTTAATTACCATCTTTGATCATTTTTGTTTGTAGGTTAATGAAGATAGATTTAAATACTGAAAAAAAAATTTTTTTTAAGGTGAGCACTGTTAAGCTATTGCATCCTGTAGCTTTGGTTTATCTGTAACCTTGGTTTATTTTTGCCAGTTATCTTAAATAAGGAGCTGCCTGTGCATGAGAAACTGTATCTTTTTGTTTCTAGTTAGTTTTAATAACTGTGGTAATCAGCCGCTGTTTTTCTGAGCCATAGTGTCCTGAAAGGATTTAATTAATTCCTAAACTCAGTAGCATTAGGAAATAGTTGTCTTTGTGACCACGGTTATGTAGGAGAATTGTCAGGAATCTTACAGAGCGACATAAATAAAGCTGCTGCTTGTCCAAAACACAGGATTCATTCACCTTGTTTCTATCAGTCTTACGGGGAGCTACTGATGTTAGAGCAACCAAGTTCTGATGGAGATAGGAACCGAGCAACACACGTTGGAAGGAATATTGGGGAATTTCTTCCTTTGGAGATGATGGAAAGATTAGTATCTCGGGTTCAGCAGCTGGAGTCCATGGGGCAGATGCAGAAAGGCACATCATGCCAATAAGATGTGAACGAATGGGTGTGTCATGGAAAACTGTGTAAGCCTGCTTAGTGTTTCATGTTGCACTCTCAAAAACATTCTCTAAGCTGTTTGCTAAACTTAAGTTGGTTTCCTCCCCTTCACAGACATGCGAATAGCTTCTCTTTCAGTCCTCTGGTACACTTTGTGTGGTGATTTACTCTTTCTGAATCCTTTTTTAGCTCCAGATACACCTGGCAATGTTTGATGTGGTTATAGAGTGGACAGTTCGCCATCATTTTGCTTTTTAAGTGCATGTTCATGATTAGTGCCTTCAGTACGATTCAGACCTTTGTGCCAGTTTCCCTGCCTTTACTTTTATAGCGTTTCCTTTCATTTTAGAGAAGCCCTGCTGCTTTGTAATTAGTTGCGTACTTGAAAGGAATATGCAGAAGTGGATACTTCACCTCGTGGAGTTTTTCTGGAAAGATTTTTTGGTTGCATGTCTTGAGTTTGAACATGTTTTAAAAGGGACTTTTCTAAGTATTTTCACCATTTGTTGGATCTTTCTGTTGCGTGAGTCTGGTACTGCAGGAAGCTAAGCTGCCTATGTCACAGGCCTGGAAGCTGATGCTCTTCATTTACATGACTCAAATAGCTAAGGCAGCAGCAGCCATGGAAAGTATATCAGTATTGACCTAGACAAATCTTGAAAGTCTTATTTTATATTTTAACTTCTTGCCAGTCAGGTAACTAGTTATTGGCATTGCAGGTTCTAAACGTAGGCTGCCTCTGTATCTGAAATGGCTAAAAACTAAATGAGCAGCTATGGAGGATGAAATATATTTCATCCTGTCATGTAACTTCATCCTGGTAACACATTTGGGTTGCAGGTTTTTTGTGAGGTTGATGGGGTATGCCAGCTTTACTTGTGTGACTGGTCTTCCTGTGATCCAGCTCTCTGAGGTGGGTTGTCACAGACTGGATCATCTTGGGCTGTCATTAATGCTCTGTGTGCAGGTCCTCTGGGTATTCTATCCTCTGCAGAGGCGCTTTGGGATTGCTGCCCAGATTTTCTCAGAATGTGCTGATACAAATGTGGTTAGGCAGGCTTGTAGGTGTAGGCTTGCAAACGTGGCTGTGATGGCAAAAAAAAATGCTGAATAACTAGTTAATAAACCAAACCTTGGACTGGCAAGAAACTGTAGAGTCAAAAAGGACCTCAGAGCAGTTCAGTTTGTTGATTCAATCTAGACTTTTTTTTTTTCTGAAGGTTTTACTTAAAGATATTAATAGTTACATTTTTATTTTAATGAACTAGATTCCTGTTGTTCAAGTGCCTAACTGAACTCAGCAAATCTGTGATCTAAAAAACAAGCAGCCCCTCTAAATGTGACTGGATTTGAACTGATCATATGCAGGCAGAGTGCCGATCCTGTAGAATCCACAGAAAGATTTTGCTGCATACCTGGTGGATTTGTTAACCTTTGTTAACGTACATTAGTCCCTCAGTTCAGTTCCATGGTCTTACCTGCTCATTATGAAAAATAAAAGACACAAGATGTTTTACAGGGTGCCTATAAATAATACACTTGCTATATAATTGACAGGGCACTGGAACTGCTCATAGGCTATCAATGTACGCCAGAAATAAATCTTTAAAGAAAACTTTTAACTTCACAGCTCTGTGATATGTATCCTCGTTTCCTGAATTGGTTTTCTTCTCCCTCATATAGAATTTGCTAGAATTAATGAAAGTTGGAAATGTAATTTTTTTTTCTTCCATACAGTTAACTGTCTCTAGTTGGTTTTCTCCATTTTTAATATGCCTTTAATGCAAATGCATGTTGACTTAAGTCCCTGTGAACAGATAAGAGGTTGACCTGATTTGTTTTGCAGTAAAAGTTGTTTTTTGCGAAGTATGTTATGTTTGTTTGGAATGATTAACCTCAGTTCACAACTGAATGAGTCTTGGGTGAGTAGGAATTTAGGAATTAATTTGTTTTCTAGATAGAAGTAACAGTTCTCCAGTCACGCTACCTCAGCAGCTCTACAGCAATCCATATTGTTAGACCAGATGGGGAAAAAAAGGAGAAAAAAATTTGTTTATTCTTGTTAACTTACACATAGCAAGATCGAGTAGTCTGTTTGCCGACCGATTCTCTCCAAACTTTTAAATTGAAGGCTAAATACTCTGTTTATTACTTGAAATTACTGAACTGCTCTAGTGAACTACAAAAACTGAGTATTATTGGAAATGCTGACTGGATCCTAATGACAGTGTTACTGTACATGTCCGCAGTGTTTCACTGCTTCATTAGTACACTTGGTACACTCACTGTATCTGCCCTTCTCAGCAGAAATTTTTGAGTGCTGTCCTTGTTAGCCAATTTAAATTGTATGGGAGCAAGACATCTTTTGCTTTCCTTGCTGCTGACTGCATGGGAAAGAGCTGTTTTGATGGATCGGTGACTCACATACTCTCTGGAGTTGTAGGGGGTTTTTTTCCTACAGACTCATACAGGGAAATTCTTTTCTTAAGTGCGTATCTGTTAAACCTTTTTGTCCTGTTCCTTCCCTTTTCTTCTGTTTTCTCCCTCCTAAACTGATGATATAAGATCTCAGTCTCTGAAGAATGGGATTCCTCTGTACTTCAAATTCCTTTCTTTCTGCTCCCAAGAACAAGACAGGCACATAGAAGCAGGGGTTCTGGGGAGTGTGTGAATACAACCCAGCTGATGGGTCTGATCTTAGTATTTGGACTGTGACACTCGGCTTTTTTATAGTTACAGATAGGAGTTGTATATTTTGTTTTGGGTTTATTTTTTTTCTTTTTCCCCTCTTCAAGATCTATCTAGCAAAGTTTACCCTATAGGAAAATAAAAGCTTTTCCTGGTGATGTTTTTAGTTTCAGAATGTATCACTGAAAAATAATTTGCAGTGGAAACTAGACTACAGGTCAGAGTCTACTTGTTAATGGACGTATCCAAAGTAACTAGAATTTCATAAATGTGAGGAACAGAAGTTAAAACTGTCTCTTAGTTTCTAGTCAGTTCTACCACGTACTTTATTTTAGGTTGTAATCCTGTAGGAGAATGAGCATCTTGTTCACACGTTGGGCTGAATGTTGCAGGATCAAGTGTGGTTTTGAAGTTCTCGTCCTGACTGGAACCACTGTAACTTTCTGTGGTGATTTTTGGTGGCAGTAGTATTGGAATAACTCTTAAATTTGCAGATATTCCAGTGTATTTCTGTAACTATTAAGTAACTATGCAATTAATGCTTTTCTAAATGTAGAAACTCTACTGTTAATGTAATTTTGCACCTGCTTGAATAAATGGATGCAGATTTTGTGCGGCCTCTTGTACTGCTTTACCAGTGAGTATTTTCTGCCTGTGATGTGATAGATTTATATTTATGTTAGTGCATAAACAACAGTTACACTGGTTTAAGTGGCATAATTCACAGCTTCAACTTAAATGGTAAAATTTTATGTGATGACAAAACCTCAGAAAGAAGATTCTATTAAAGGGAAAATGTGTGTTATCTTTGAGGGTTTTTTCTGAGTTCACTGCTGATCTGTTGTGCTAATGGAATGAGCTGGGACAGACTTGAGATAGAGTGGGGGTTTTTTTAGGTTTTTTTACTTGTGTTTTGCTAATTCTAATGTTTTCTTTAAAACTAACCAGGAATATGCTTTTGATAAAATGACTATGTCAGGCAAGGGAGGAATTTTTGAAAAGTACTGTGTTGTTAGAAAACAAAGGTGTTTCCATGAACCTCAATCAGTTACGATGGGAAATTTTTTAAAGGTGATTTTAGTCAAATAGCACAACTGCTTGCGCTCACTTAGGATGTGAAGTCTGAAGTTCTTCGTAAGACTGTTCTTTTCCTTCTGATTTGGAACAGGGAGATATTTGAAATCATGGGAAAAAAGTGTTGATACACAAACTAGTGGCTTCCCAGTCCTGTTCTTAAGTCCGTTTTTTGGCTATGTACAACAGTGACCTATTTTTTCCTAACATCTGAGCATCCAGCAACTCTTGTCATCATCATTTATCTAAAGGTTTTAGAGGTTTAATGTTGTGGTGCTTTTCTGCTTTTTGTTTGTTTTTACACCAATCAAAATAATGTATTGTGAGAGCTCTCTACAATATAACGAGCTTAGAGCAATGGACTTTGTTGCTTGCCTGTATTACGTTCTGTTAGAACTTGGCAGCAATTACAACTGAGGCTTTATTTAACACATCCGCATTTCTAGCGGAGTTAATTTTAGAGGGTTTCTTATTAGTATTGGATGCTTTGTCAGTCAGTGGCAGAATATGCTGCAGAGTTGCAGTGGTTGCTTCTCATAGCCTATCCATTACAACATAATGTGGTTTTCAAAGTTTGTTTTGCTTCTGTTTTAACAGGGTTTGAAATGAGGATTGTTTTCCTAGAAATAGAAATGCTGCACTTTTCAGTTCTTCTATGTTCTCAGATATGCGTGTGCGAATTTGGGAGGCAAAATTTTTCAGCTTAATTTGGATATTCTGAACCTCAGTTAACTTTCAGTATTAGAAGTCCATGGACTTCTGCATTTCCAGTAAACAAAGTGAAAGTTCAAGTGAAAATTTCCTTCTTGTCCTACATGTTTGATGGTTGTTGATGACTGGAAAAGGTTTGACAGTTATGATAATGTAATTTGAAATCAGGTGCTTGTTGTCACTTTACATGGCTATTTTTATGACCGAGTGAAAACCTGTAAGTCAGTTCCCACCCACCCCTGAGCTCTGATCTGCTTGGAAAAGTAACCTAGCAAAAAAACCAGGAGGCAGCTTACTTTCAGAGTTTGTTTGTGAATCTAGCAAAACCAAAGATTTTTTTTTTTAAATTCCAGGACATTTAAAATGTTTTGATATGAATTATTTAAGCTGCGTGCTAAGCATAGGCTTGTATTTCAGTATGCAGCCTGGCAAAACTCTTTGTCTGCAATCTGTATAGCTTCCAACTTTTGTTTGTATGATACCATATACGTTTAACCTCCATCTTTTATTCACACTAAATGTTGAACGCTAGTATTCTGTAGTAGCTGCTTGGGCAATGGTTTTGGCTGCTCATTCTAAATATTTGTAGTCTTCTGGCTGACCTTTTAATTCATTCTGGGAAGCATTGTGAAATGCTGGTATTGTGTGGGATGCCCGATGTAGCGGGGAGGCGCTTCCTGTGCGAGGGGAAGGATATACTGTCTTTGGGGTTTGTAGAGCTGTTGTAAGAGCTCTGTAAAAAGTGCCTGTATTTACATAACTCGAACAGTTAAAACTGTGGGCTAGATGACGACAAGCAGCAGCCCTGTACCCTGTGGCTTACTGAGCCAAACCTCAGTTTTGATCTGTCCTGACTGCTTAAGATGAATTAATTTTGTCATCATACAAGTATTAGTGTAGCTTTAGGTGTGCACGTGAACAGGTTGTGGTAGCATCTTGACCATGGCAAGACAAATAAAACCTCACATGAGGATTGTGTGTGTGTTCTTATAAAAGAAGGAAGATTTTTTTTTTTTTTGGTGTCTGTATATGAACATGGTTTCATTTCATGCTGTACTTCCATGTTGGCTTGATAGTATAAAACTTGCACAACTGCAAAAGCTTTTAAAACTTACACAAGGACAATATGAATGAAGTCCTGTAAAACTTTTACTTTAAAGGGGCAGTTCCAAGTGCAGATTTTCCTGTTTCTGTGGTCAGAATGCAATTCTTTCCAATTGTTGCCCTAGTAATAGGGTTTGGGAGCCTTTTCTTAAATCTGACCTTATCTGGGGACTGATTGTGCTGCAGGTGATTGGTTTTACTTGTTTGAATGGCTGCTTGTGGATTAAAAACTTGCTGGATCGTCCCTACCTTGTCCTTGAATACTTCAACTGCAGTTTTCTAATACAGTATATATAATTGGTGGCTCACAAATACAGCCTGGGCTGAATGCTGTTCCTAGGGTGGGCAGGTGGCATGTGGTAAAAACAGCACATTTCACTTAGGAGCAACTGTCAGTCTCAGCTGAAGGCAGTGCTCTGACACATTGTGGAACCTGATCCTTTTGCTCTTTAAAATCTCTTTTGAGATGCTGTTGTGGACCAGCATTTTTTTTTCCTGTTTAAAAAAAAAAAAAAGTGCCCTTCATTGTCTTACATCATCCATCTTCTCTGATCACAAGCTCCAAAATTAAATTACCTTCTAGTACCCTGGAGCGAGGATATGGTCTTTTGTATGATTCCTTGCGGTGAATGGCATTAAAATGAGTAGAATAGTTGGCTTATTGGTTCTAATCTTCAAAACGCACAGCTCTCATTCCATAAATATATAGATTTGTAGATGTTAATGAATGCTATAAATGATTTTTTAAAATCTTAGATATTGGAAAATTATTTCAGTTTTCATTGAGGAAGTGAATCTAAAATGTTTTAAGAACTATTTTAGTTGGTGGCTATTTCGTTTGAGAGGCATAGAAATAGTGTTAAGCTAAGTGGAGACAGTATCTGAATTGTGTTGGTGTTTGCTTTCTAAAGCTTATCATGTTAATGTTTATGTAGTACCTAGTACATTGGGGTCATTTGGCTGGGATCTTGGATCCTAACTTAATGCAAATAAGAATGAAGGTTTACTCGGCACACACCTTTTGACCAATTTTATGTCGTTAACCTGCCCCCTCTGCCCTTTCCCCATTTTACTGTATCACCATGGAAAAATTGCTAGCAAATTGACCTTCATATAGCAAAAATAGCTGTCCTGTCTGGATTTGAATTTAACTCAGTTGATTGATTCAGTCATTTGTGGCCACACAAGAAGCCCCATTCATATGATCACAAAGCGTAATAGCTGTTTGTACAGTGAGATTGATCCGATTACCTTTCTCTGTCTTGTGCTATTTACAGTCTGCTGCCAATTCACAGAAAGGGAAGAGAATGGCCGCAAAGGAGAAGTTGGAGGCAGTATTAAATGTGGCCCTAAGGGTCCCAAGCATCATGCTGTTGGATGTCTTGTACAGATGGGATGTCAGCTCATTCTTCCAGCAGATCCAAAGAAGTAGCCTGCACAACAACCCTCTCTTCCAGTACAAGTACTTGGCCCTTAATATGCATTATGTGGGTAAGTGTACATGTATTTAAGAGAAAACACTACTGTAATAAATACCGTTTTGCTTGCTACAAGAATTCTAAGAAATTGGTAATAGCATGATAATATATTGATTACAACAAATAGTGCAATAATATATTTATTACGCTTCTGCTTAAGGGACTGGTTGTGTTAGCAGTAAACAGATCCTGTCTAGGGTCTTCTACTGAACTTTGTTATTTAGTCTTGATATGTAAATAGAGTAAACCTGGTGTCTGAAAACACAGTTGATACCCTGAAAGAATAGCACAGTGACTTTGGCCTGTGTCTGATTGATGAGAAAGCTGCTGTGAAATGCTGTGCAGACGAGAAGTACTGTAGCACATCATTGGCATTAAACAAGAGACTAGGGAAAAGGTTTCCTAGTCTGGACTGTGACCACAGCACCAGAAGGTTACCTCTCACTGCTGCATGGACATGGCTCTTTGGTTTATAACCTTATGAACCGTATATATGCTGTGAGTGGATTAGATTAGGTAAAAAGTCCTTGTGTTGCAGA
The DNA here is from genome assembly GCF_031877795.1 of Strix aluco. Classification (NCBI taxonomy): domain Eukaryota; kingdom Metazoa; phylum Chordata; class Aves; order Strigiformes; family Strigidae; genus Strix; species Strix aluco. The sequence continues at coordinate 9,764,536 of NC_133943.1, read as the reverse complement.
TAAATGGACAAAATTACTAACACAGCTCAGGGAGCTGAGGTTTGAATCTTGGCCTGCAAGTCTAGCTCTGAAATGCCAGACATCTGTTTTTAGGAGATGAAAGGATTGATGTTCTGGGACCTGCTCTTCAGGTGGGTATGTGATTCATCTAGTGACTGCACATGGAGTTAATGAGGGACTGGATCCAGGCTGTTGAGGTTGATCTACCTGAGTACTGCCTAGCTTGGAGAGGAATGGCTAGCATATAATTCTCCTACTCTGCGATGTTTCTTCCTTATAGATGACTTTGGAGGATAAAGGTGTGTTGCGGTTGGCTAAAGGAAACACCCTTTAGTTAAGTAGTTATAGCACGGGGGTTTTTTGAAGTAGCTTGTCCAGGTTTTAATTCTGACTCTGTAAGTGTGGGCATGTGACTTTTCTTTTTTTAATCTATTAAATGTCTGTTGTCTGGAAATTATTTACTGCCATTAAAAACACATGTGGCTTGCTTTCTTATGGCTCCACTATGCTCATGCTGGGATGACAATGTACTTGTAGTGCAAAAAGCTGGTGTTACAATTCTATGCCTTTTTCGTACATTTGTGGGAGAGAGTACTTGTTTGTTGCTGGTGAATGTGACACAGGACCACGGTGGCACATAACTACAGCTGGCTTTTTCATGCACATGTATGCACACAAGTACCTTTTAGGAATTAGTTTATCAGATCAGTTTCTAATGCATGACTAACAGTTGTGCAGTAGGCTATCAAGATGTCAGTGGGTAATTTCCAGCTGTGACATAGCCCCTCTTTATAGTCATTTGATAACCTTGTTCTTGCTTAAGTATGTTGAGATAAACCAATAAGAAGTGCTACAGAGAGTAGGTATTGTCACCAAAGTATTTCTCACCTGGATGCTATTTTAGTACTAAACCAGTGGATTCTGACTTTATGCTCCTCATACAAGTGGTGCTTTTGTGTTGGAGCACAATCACTCAGGAGGGCTTTTACAATATTGAGTGTACTTTTACTGCTCCAACTGGTAGTTGGTGATCAAGAGCAGCTTCTAGATCATCAAACAAGTTGCTTGCTTTATAAGATTTTCAGATGGTTTTTAGTGGCAAAACTTTGCTAGTACTTTTCAAATAATGTTGATTTGTTTCAATTCCTTGGTTGTTTTTTTTTTAAGCTGTGTCAGTGTGAGGCTGGGCTAAATCAATTTGCGTGCCTACACAAGATTTTATATAGATTTAATTGCATCACTTTACAATATAACCTTAATTAAAATGATGTATCAAAATATATAAATTGGATTTGTAAGGAAAACAAAGCACCTTTCCACCAGTTTGGGAAATTAAGCGTCTTTGAAGATATGTTGGAGGAAATTAACTGCCAGCGTGTAATTTAAATAACAATGTACTGTGGATATGTTTCAACATGCTAATCTGTTTTATTTAGGAAAAAATCCTCTGTTCGCATTTGCAGTTAGGAGACACAGTATCAACAAATGCTGTGGCTGCTTTGCAACATTAAACAATCGCTGAATTTCTTATATAGGCAGTGTGAGATACCGTATCATAGAAGCGCTTCTAGCAGCTTAGGAAATTGGGTGCATCTATCTTGGACAGATGCTCAAGGAATGATATGGTTAGAGACCCATCAAAATCAATAAACTCTACCAATCTAGATATTGTGAACCTTTTCCTGGAAATAAGGATTTGAAGTTTGAAATTTGCTCAGAACTGGGGTTACCAGGAATATCTTTTCTGCTTAAATGCACTTATTTTCTTCCATGTGTTTGAATTAAAGTGTGAAATGCCAGTTGTTTTTGATCAAGTGATACATGTTACAGTGGGATTCACGTTCCAGTTATCAGTACTGGGAATGTAATAAAAGACTCTTGGATGCAATTTGTCCTTTGATTTTTCCCTTTCATATCTTTTCATGAAACAGCCCTTATCTGCTTTAGTGAAGGAAAATAGTTCTGATAACCAGTCAACCGCAAGTTCAACTGCATGAAATTTAGCTAAATATACATAAAGCAATGCAAACAGCAGAGATAAATTTCTGGTTAGAATTGCTGAATGTAAACAGATTAATTTCATACAGGAAAAATTGCAAAGTAATTTTGTTTATGAACTTTTATCTGTGAGATGGCACTGTGGTTACTGTTTCGGCAGGTGTAAAAGGCCTGTTTTAAGAGTGTTGAAAAATCCTGAATTATAAGCCTTACTTGCAAATGTGGCCTGTGAATGAAAGTGCATTCTGTAGGTCTTCCTGAAGCGTGTAGGAGTATCTTGTCAATAAGCACTACTGTCCCAGGACTCACCCAAATGCTCCAAGTCATCCTGTTTAATTTTTTTGGTAACCCATTGAGATAGTCTGGCTGAAGATTAGCATGTGATAAATTTGTGTGCAGTGTTTACCAGATACAATTCTGTCAGTTGGTGTGGTGTCCGTTGCCAGGTGGAAGGATCTGGAGGGAAAGAAGCTTAGAAAGCAAACCAACTTTTTTGCCCACAACTGCTATAGGTATAATGTGGTTTCATTAAGATTTCATTAAAATAATTTTGTATAAATTAAAAGTAGCCTCTCCTTCAGGAAAGGTCTGTACTAGCTACAATGGCTTTTATGTCAAACTTCTGTGTAGGGTAGACTAACCTCTGCTACTGCCAGACTCAGTGTTTTCTTCTGCATTGTAGAGTAGCTCCGAGAAGGCAGTCACTTCTCTTTTGATGAGGTGGAAACAGTTGAAACCACATAATTTTTCTCCTGTGAAGGACAAAGCAATGCTATTTGTGCTAACTGGTAAATACTCTTGAGCTAGATGGGAAGAGGAAAGTCATGAACTTAACCTGTAATCATAGTCAAACTTGGCATTCAAGTCATTGTCATGCTAGAGTCACAGAATAGCACTAAATACATAGTGTTTTCTTACCTAAGAATAAAAATAAGAGCCGTCTTCTATCTTAAACTATATTCTTTGTCATTATAAAAAAAAATAAATTCTCGGGGAAAACAGTAAGGAAACTATTTAAATGCTTGGAATAGGTGGAAGGTGTGTCATCTTTCACAACCCTGTTTGTAATCACAGTTTCTTAAACAATGTGGTTTATACCTTAAATCGCTCCGTCACCTCACCTGGTATGTGTGAACTACTTGATATGAATGCTGCTTTTAAACAGGGTTTGATTGAGGAGAAACCTTATGAACTTACTGCTGTGGTGTATTCGCTGATTCCTCTCTACTTTGGTCTGCCCACTTTTCTTTAACGTATTGTGCATTTATTAGAAAATCTTTTATTTGGATTGCTTTTTTGTGGTGCCTTTTCTCTTAAGAGGAAGGATACAGTACTGTGATACAAACACAGTAAGAAGTGTCATGTGAAGCTTCAGTGTGAGAAGAAGGAAGCAGTTGGCTCATTCCAGGAACAAATTTTCCAAAATTGTGAGAAGAGGATGCATGTCTAAATGTGGCAGTTAATGCATACAAAGATGAGGTGCTGCTCAGATTCAGCATCTCTGGGTTTGCTGTCCTGTGCCTTCTGTCTCCCTCCTGCCAGCAGCATTTAGATAAATGGGTAGTAGGACTATTTTCTGAGTGTTACTATTTTAAAATGTAGCTATTTTTAACCAAATGCAGTTTTATGACATGGACTTGGTCTTTATTTCTTAAAAAAACAACTTGCTATGTCTTCATAGACTCTTGGATAAAATGAAGTCTATGCTGCAGTTGGTAGACACAGAAGAGGGTAGAGAGTGTGCTGCGCTCAAAATATAGCATATCCTTTTTTCTCCTTCCAGCTCTAGAGACTGCTCGTTCCTATACTGCTTCCTTAGTGTCGTAGGCTTTTACTAAGCAGCTTTCTCAGCACATGGATACTTTCAGGTAACTTTTCTGTATAAAGCTGGTATCTCTTTAGCAACCTACATCACTCTTTGTTAAAAAAACCCCTCAAACACCTCCCCAAAAAAAACCCCAAACCCAACAACCAAAAAACCAATAGCAGCTTGCTTGAAAGGAGACACTTACAATTTTGAGGTTCAATCTGAGTACCATTCTTATGACAACATGGCAATTCGTGTTCATAATTTAGAATACATTGTGACTGTTTATTTTTACAGTTCCACGTCTGCGTTCTTTTCCAGTACTCTTCAGGTTCTCTGTGGTTATAATTAGTCCCAGAATTCTGATTATTAGGTATGATGTATTACAGAAACAGCCTCTGAATCATATGGCAGAACTAGAGTCAGAAGTCCGTTTTATTTGTTCAGACAATACTGCAAATCTCTGTAAGGAACTCAGTTCTTGGGTTATTTATACTTAGAGTGCCCAATCTGTTAGGCATTTGAAATTCAAGAAACAGCTGTTGAAACTGATGGCAGTGCCCCAGTAATGAGTAAATTGTTTTGTTGGCATTATTTTCACTGAGATGTGCAGATGTTGATAACAGGATTTCTGATCTCTGTTTATAGTTGCACTGTGCCGTGACTGGGTAAATACTAATTTTCTTGTGTGCAAGTATGTTTAGATGTGTGTTTTCTCAGTTTAGAACTAATTTTTCAACATTTTCTGAAGGGCAAAATATTTGCCACATTAGTTGAAAGTACAGTACTTCATGGAGTGAATAACATTTGTTTGGGCAGATCTGGCTGAGTGGGAGGGTGAGGAAGAGGCATGCCTTGGCATTGCCATGCAAAAACATCACTCCCCAAAAATGCAGTACACCTTAAAGCCCCCTGCACTTACAATGTGGTGGTGAGACAGGCTAGATGACAGCTACCCTTTGTGGTGGTAGTACTGGTGCCTCAGTGGCTGCTTGAGACTGACAGGGATTTTGGCATTAAGTGCTCTCTGAATGGCTTGGCTTCTGGTTTGATTTCAGTGGAGTGAATTTTGCATGAGCCATGTGTTGGAGCCGCCTCTGATGCAGGAGGGGTCATTCTGTGTGGTGGCAGAGGTTCTCTATGTCTTTGCCTTTTGTAACAGAGCAGATGAAGAACTAGTCTCACCCTCAGGACAGCATAGCTGTCCCAGTCAATTCAGAAGACCCCATTTGGCTGAGTTATCTTTCAAAGGATGCTTAATAAGAATTAAGGATGTACAAGGGCTTTTTGTCTCTCCTTTTATCTGACTTAAAAATAAGTGGCTGTTAGGGTTCCTTCTGGGCTTGAGCTAGCCTCCAGTGAAGAGCCCACAGAATCTTCCTGGTAACTTTGGCATCATGTCTTTAACTGCAGTGAGCTTTAAAATATATCTTTGAAAAATCATCCGCTTGAGATGATTTAGGCATAGACAGTTTGTTAGTGTAAACTGTTGTGTAACCAGTCTGGTGACTTGTTATCCTGAGAATTAGACACACTGAAAATAAAGGTGCCAATTGTCATTATAATGCTTCTGCCATATCAAATAAAGTGTTTCAGAAGTCTGTCCTGTGGTATTGGCACTTTCATGTTGTGGCCAGATAGTTGTCTGAAAAAAATGAAATGAGGACAGTCAAGGGTTAGGCTGAAATGAAATCACTAACTCAGTACTGCAGTGATCCTGCATTGAGTTGTGACAGACAGGAGTTTTGATATTGTGTGGCTTACGACTTGTTGCTTCACAGCTTTTACCCTCATAGGATATGGGTGAGTGGGAAGTTAGGGTCCCCCCAATTAATTTCCTGGTAGAATCCAAGCAATTGTGCTGTTACTTTCTGGCATTCCAAGAGATGGTGTGGTTTTATTAAGAAATGTTACAAACTCTTTCATGTGCAAAGTTGTCATTTTTAGACTAAACCTGCAGGAAACTTTGAGTAATAATGTGAAGTGGACACAAGGGATCTGTAATCATGCAAATGAGCACTAAAATGTTTCATAAAGAGGATGGCTTGCAACTTTGATAGTACTCCAGAAGCCTCCATTGTATGCAGCATGTCAGTAAAACTTAGACACCTGAGTCGGCAAAGAGGTAATATCCGGTGAGAGAAGCTGGGAAACACCTTGGTGGTACACAGATAGAGATTGCTGAAAGGCAATCAGTGAGCTGCTGCTTACTGTAACAATGAGCATTGCACAGTGAGAGGTTTTCATCTAGCTGAATCAACGAGTTGTACATGAGGTCATGAGCTAGTGAATACATGTGTTCTTGTCTAGCAATGTTTAACTTAGCTTTTCTGCTTATTATTGTTTTCACAGTTTATTTTCTCCAGTGGGGCCTAAATCTGTACTGTCTTGCAACAGAGGCAGTAGAAGTGCTCTGCTTCCTTGGGCTCCTGAATAGGTACCGAGTGGTGGGTCTGTGTATTTGTAAGGTTGGTGAAATGGGTATTCTATAGTGCTCCTTAAAGCTGGAAGCCTGAAGGTGCAATTCTGTTTCTCGGTGGCCTAGCACTAGGGCAGTACTACTGTGTTCAGGAAAGTTTATTCAGTTTATTCTCTTTTGTCATTATCTTTTTTTTTAACATGTCTTAGAATGGTTTCTTTACCAGAGCAGGAATTGGGCTTCACTGACCCTGCTGCTTACACTTAAACAGAAATGTACTTGGTGAGTTAGAAAGGACAATGCATCAAGTCCCAAGGGTGAAAATAGCGTGCAGGGCCTAGATCAAGGGAGGGGAGTGCTCATTGCAGATGTAGAGCTCAGAAAGCTTTGGATGAAAGTTGGTGTTAGTTACCGTTAACCCTACTATAACTGTCTAAAGGTTACCCAGTAAAATGAATGTTTCTCAAACTGTAAATCCCATGTGTGGAGAATCTTTCCAAAGGGGTATATGTTCTCAACATCATGTTTTCTTCTGACAGAGGAGGTGCAAATGAAAACGGAATATAATGATTTAGATGAGAAAGCTGCTGTGAGAAATTTAATTTCCTGGTCCTTTTTTCTGAAGTAGAATCTCGTTTATGCCCTACGTTAATTACATCATTTGGCCAGACATGAACAAAGGGAATAGAATATTGCTACTAGTGTCTGAATTTGAGCTTGTCTTCCTTTTCTTCTGCAATGAGACAGTTTGGTAATGAATTATTTGCCTTTTGGTTTTTTTTTTTTGGCTGAGGCATTGTCAATAAAAATGTGGTTGGTACCACTTTGGGAATAGGGCCTCTGCAGCAAAAATGCAAATATTGCAGTATGAAGTGTGTTGAAATCTCTCTCTTATCAAGTCACAAGCGGGAATTGTAAATAAGAGTGAAAGGGAACTACTTTAAACTTCTCTTGCTCTCCCCCTCTTCAAAATTTAACAATTAGAGCAAACGGCTGCTTCAAAGTGAACATTTAAATTCCACCCCAAACTCATGAGCAGTGGAGTTCATTTCTCAGGCTTCTGCAGTAACCTTGACTGTCTCGTGCTGCTTCCCTGTGCAGTGTTGTAAGCATCTGTGCTGTTTGGAAGCCCTCTGTTGAAAAGGCACAAATGTGATAGTAATCTTCTCACGTTTTGATTTGTATTTGGACATTTTTTTCACTCGTTCAATGTGTCCTGCTATATTTTAGTTAAGGTTGTGATCATGTAGGGAAGAATGAACTTCAGTCACTTCTAAAATACTCCTATGTAACATGGCTGTGTCGGAGTGCAGTTACTGCACTCTAAAATGTCTTCCTTTTACAGAAATTATCCTAGCACCACTCCAGTACATCGTCACGTGGCCAAGGAGCAGACTTTCATGTGGTAGAATAAGGTAAAGGAGATGGCAGAGCTTAAATGCAGATAGAGTAAACAGGTATTCTTAGACTATTTATAGAGTAATGGAGGAATAAAAGACTGCATAATAAACTCCACTTAGTTCTCCACCTGAAGGTGAGTCACAGGCTACAGTGAGAAGGAAGGGTTTAGAGAGATTCGACTCAAGTGCAGGAATGATACATGGCTGTGCCACGTGGGTTGTTCGGCAGAGAGAATTGTCCCTGACTAAGCAATCAAGGGAAGGTGGCGAATACAGCAGAGATGAGGTGCTAAGAATGTCTGCAGATGGTGTGAGAGCTGCTGGAGCTGGCTCATGATGCTGTGGTATGGTGCAAACTAGTTAAATGTCTTCATGGAGATTCTGCTGAGGAGTTCCTGCTCTTGTCCTTTGTGTATTTGGTAGAAGGAAGGTGGTGAACAGAGAAGGTGAATTCCATAAATACAGGTGTTTGCTAAGGAAATTGATGTAGAACGTCTGCTGTGTTGTATTAACTTGAAGCATGTTCTTCTGTATTTAACAGTTGCTAGAACGAAACTGTTGTAGTTCTGAGTTTCAGGCCTGTTTAAAAAGTTTAAAAATAAAAGTTGTAGAATCATAGAATGCTTTGGGTTGGAAGGGACCTTTAAAGATCACCTAGTCCAACCCCCCTGCAATGAACAGGGACATCTTCAACCAGATCAGGTTGCTCAGAGCCCCATCCAACCTGGCCTTGAATGTTTCCAGGAATGCAGCATCTATCACCTCTCTGGTTAATATATTCCAGTGTTTCACCACCCTCATAATAAAAAATTTCTTCCTTACATCTAGTCTGAATCTACCCTCTTTTAGTTTAAAACCATTACCTCTTGTCCTGTTGCTACTGGCCATATTAAAAAGTCTGTCCCTATCTTTCCTGTAGCCCCCTTTAAGTACCAAAAGGCAGCAAGGTCTTCCCAGATCCTTCTCTTCTCCAGGTTGAACACCCCCAACTCTCTCAGCCTGTCCTCACAGGGGAGGTGCTCCAGCCCCTGATCATTTTTGTAAATGATCAAATGGATGCTGTACAGAAACTAGTCATGGTGTCTTCATTTTAATCAAAGTAACTATCAATTATTTCAGTTTTTGAAAAGGCACATCCTCATGTGCAACTTGTCACAACTACTTTATGAAAGTAAAAATTATCTTTAATGTTAAATACATACATTGTATATTTGTATTTTTAAAAAAAGGGTGAGTAAATAGGCTTTGTCTATCTATCATCACTCCTGTTCTCTCTCGTATCTGAATTGATCTTTGCTTGGCGTACTGTGCACCTTTTCTAGGAGCATGTTGCAAGTTAACTTCCTGAAGACATAACTATTGGTAGAATTTTAGAGATGGCTTATTGAAGGTGGCAGATATTAAGTAGTTGTGAAGTACTTCTACATAAATACTGACTGACTCTGAAATTGTATCTTTTTCAAATATTGGAACATATTGTGTTCCCAAGCTGTTTTATAGTAGCCGTTTGTCTCGCTGCTTATGAGTGCTTAATTTAGAGTTACATTATTTTCTTAAGTATTTTTAAAAAACTCGCAGTATAAATTAACTCGGTTAAAAAGGCGTGCCCAGTGTTGCTGAATAGATGGATGAAACTTTAAATGTAATGTGACTGGTATAGCTGTAAGTGTCAGGATAAATTCTTCTATAGTGTTTTGTTCTTAGCTGCAGGGAAGTTGTTGGGTTTTTTTCCTAAATGGATTTCAGTGCCAGGCACTTAAGTTGACCTTCAGAAAGACCATGAGTGCACTGCATTGTGATGGAGAGCTTGGAAATAAAGATTAGTAAGGGCACCATGTGCTGGGTTTTTGACCTGCGGAGCGTGTTGTGGAAGGAGAAGAGGATGGGCATGTGCCACCCAGTTGTGAAATGGACTTCAAAGTACTACTTTATTTAAGTATCCTAATGAGAGCAGGTATGAAAAAAAGGATCAGTGTTCTGCTTGTTGGAGAGGCTGCTGAGCAGCCAGGCTGTGGTCTTGAGAGTAAAGCTGTATCTGCATTGGGTCTTTTTCCACAGTCTTGCTAAATGCTAACAAGAGGTGAAGGAACTGCCGGTGTAAATGCCTGCAAATCCTAGGCTGTGCCAAGCCTTGTCCTTGATTTATGCAACACTGATAGCTTGAATGTGCTTTAATATTACTGGTATGGAGAACAGTCTGTGTGTCCCCATCTCAAATTACGGGCATGCAAAGTGTGTTTAAACCATGAAGATACAATGGAAGAATTAAAATGTGTAATTCTAATTAGCGCAGAAAAGTGTTCTGTGTGCTCTTCGCTTGAAGAAAAGGATTTTTTACATCAATTGACTTGAGTTTGTTGGATGGATAGGCTTTTTTTCCTGCTATACTGAAACTTGCTTTCACTTGGAAGATGAGGGAGACGTAGGCCTCTTTTCCCTTTGTTGCTTAGGTTATGTTAATTAAGTCTTGTTAAAATACTGTGGATTAAGTCCACTCCTTGACATCTAGATGTAATCTTACAGAAGCTGGTAGAGCTATTTCTGTTCATGGGGAGAAAAAAGAAAAAGTGGCAGGTTTTTTGTGTGCTTTGTGTTTTGATGAGAGGAAAATGTAGGTACATGAATTTTAAAACCAAATGAAAACAAAGAGTTACAGAGGTCTGAATAACTTGAATGTTAATTCATATTATAAGAAATTTGGGTTTAGATAGCATTTTTTGAAATTCAACTTCTGCTTTTTGTTACAGGTTACATCTTAAGTGTTGTGCTCTTAACTTTGCCAAGGCAACACCTGGTTCAGCTTTACCTATACTTTTTGACTGCACTGCTGCTTTATGCTGGACACCAAATTTCCAGGTAAGAATAAATGGATTCTTTCTGTTAGCTTGGTTTGGGAATTAGAAAAATAACTGGTATTTTGTTAGTATCTTATATAAATGGGATAGGTCTGCTTTTGTGGAGGCCTTTTTTTTCTGTGCTAGACACCTAAATATATCTTGCTGTTCTTTGTCTTGAAAAAGTGTATGGAATTAAATATGCAGTCCAGTAGTTCTGGTGTATTTTCATTGACTTAAAAGGAATTTCCAGCTACTTTTCTGTGGAGTGTAATGTCCACTAATCTGAGGAGAGAAAGTACTTACCACAAGACTAAATGTGGCCTCTGATGTAGTAATCTGAGTTACTCAGTTGCTCAACTAACATGCTTTCAACAGTGGAGCATTTTACAAAGCAGACAGGATGTTACTTTTAGTTTCCTGGCATCTAGGATGAGAGCAAGTTGTGATATGGAAGGTGGTAAAAGTAAAGTAATAGTGGAATTTATTCTTAAATTCATCTTTGTGTAGTATATTTTACAATTAAAATAAAGACAGGTGGTTTGGATCTAAAATGCAGAGCAGGAGGCTGAAGAACTCTGAGTTGGACAAGACAAAGTCAACAATCTTCATTTGTTTGGCTCCAACGAAATCTGTTGAAAGCCAGTGTAAACTCTCAGACTGACAAGACGTTTAATTGGAACCAAGGAGAGTGCCACCACATTAATGGCTTGACATGGGAAGTTTTGAAAACATGGACTTGAGCCTGACTTATTTTGGTGCCTGCTGATGTGAAACATTTAAAAATGTGCTTTTGATTGATTTAAGTGAAGTGATAGGTTTGTTATTTCTGCATCAAAATTGTTGTTCCGAAGCATTTGCTGGAATATCTCTTATTCGGTATGTTGCGGTTCAGGGGAGTGTTAATGAAGGTTTTGTGGTGACTTGACATGTTGCTGTTGTGGCTGTCAGAGTTGCAGTTAATGATTTCCTGAATGGATGAGGGTGCAAGAGAGGAATTATGGTCTCTTCTTGCCTGGGTAGGAAGGAAAGAGGGTTTTTTATCATTCTCAGGGGAGTCCTGCGTTTTTATAGGTAGAGTTTGTGGATGTTTCTTATGGAGTTGAAGGCTTACTTATTAGAAAAAGCAACCTAAACATTATTTAAGAACTTGTGTTGAAATAAAGCTAGTAACAAAAACCCATCAGATACTGGGCTTTGGTCCAGAACATTTACAGCTAGAGATCTTTATGCTGTTCTGGGTCTTTAAATTTTTTAAAAGAAAGGGAGTTGATATGGATTTTGATTGATACATTAAGGGATAGGACTGTGTTTGATTTTAATACCTCTTTTGTTTGTGTTTCTATGTAATGTGAATTGTGACTTCTATTGCTTTGTGAGCTTTGAGACTTTAGAGGCTTCATTGAAACATGTTGGATAACTATTGCTTGTCATATTCATACTAAGCTTTCCCTATTTGATGCTTCTGGAGTGAGTTAATAAAGACTTTAATTAAATCTTGCATCAACCGGCACAAAAAAAAATATTTAATTAAACGATGTCTTGGATTCAAATAGTCCAGCAGTATTCCCTAGCTGTTTTGCAAAGCAAATGTAGTTGCTAACACTTTTGAGTGAGCTTAGCCATTCCCTAGATAAAAGACTGACTTGGTTTGGAAGGAAGCACTGTGCAAGGCGTTCTCAGCAGCCGCCTTTGTATAATGTGGGGAGTGACACTTGCATTAGCTTTTCAAAAGAATTTTTGAATCCCATTAGTTTTCATATTGAAAATAGTAAAGTGTAACACACAAATAGAATATTAGTGGAGCTATTCCTTTTATTGCCAAAGCTATCCAATTCCAACTGATGTTTCTATTTAGCAGACTGATCATAACAAGGCATACAGTAGTCACATGTGCAAACTGTTCCTGAGTGGTTTTTGTTAATAATTCTGCGTAGAGCTGAAAACTTCCAGTGAATTGCTTGCATGCACTACCAGTTGGGATGCTATTTAAGACAGATGAAGAGGTCTCATATTGAGGCCAGTTTAGTTAATGCAAATTATAGAACAAGACCAGAATCAGCTGGCACTTGTGACTCTGCAGTGTCCTGGAAATTCTGAGCTGTTGAAAGACTTCAGCTTTCAGTGCTTTTTTTCCACACCAGAAATAGCTTGCGGTTCAGCTGCAAGTCTGGGAATAAGATCTGAATTTTATAGTTAAGCTCTGACTTCAGACTTCCATGTCTATGTGACCTTGACAAGTCACCTAATTTACGTGTTTGTTTCCTTATCTGCAAGACTGAGAATTACCTTAATGTGTAAAGATTGATTAGCTAATGTTTGTGAACACTTGGAGAATCCAAGAAGATGCTACATTTGTATGTAGCATGTTAACCTGGCATTTTTGGTGGAGATAATACACCATCTGTTTATGGAAAAAGGAGAAGTCAGCTTTAAAAGACAAAATCCTGCTGCTTCTGACAAGGAGAATGAATGCTGGTTTTATTTTATATGTAGCTGCACAACTGTCTTGCTTAAAAGGATCACATTTCTTTTCCCCATTTCCAGCAATAAAATTCAGGAAAATAAATGCTACAGTTTTGCAGAAAGAAACGATGCAATTAAACACACTGCTAATGCTAAAAAATTGAATCTACATCATTATCTTATTTCGTGTTTTGCAATGTTGTTATGATTGTATTCCAAGTGTTGAACCTTGCAGAGCCTAGAATGAAAAGACTGGGGGGGAGAGCAACTGAACTGTTTCTTATGGATAATCTTAAAATACACTTAATTTTAAGGTTTCTGTAGACATTTAAAACCTATGAGAGTGTGTGTTTGATGTTGATGACAGAGATTAATCAGCCAAAGTAAATGTCAGCAATATGAGTCAATTAGATCAGATAACCACTGTGCCTTATGTCAGTCAATTACAAAGCATATTTTTAATAACAGAAGACCTTTCTGCACTTTCAGTAACAAAAAAATGGTCATGTGTGAAGCACTGTATCTCTTTACCTTTTTAGAGCAATGTTAGTCACGGATGTCCGTGAGTATATGTTAACAGTCCAGCAGCTTGATTAAATGAAGCTGGTAATGCATCTACAGAATGAACAGCAGGCAGTCTGATCTAAGCTTTATTTTTATATCCTAATTTTCTAAAGTAATAATGTAGTTTCAATCATTCAATTAACTAGTAAATAATGATTTTTAGCATTCTTGTTTTCTTACATTGCTGCAGTAAAGTGAACAATTCTCAAATGTAAAAGCTGCAGCTTAATACAGCTTTAATTGATCAAAATTGAGTGCAGGCACTTGCTCTTCTCAGCATCTTGTATGGCACTGCAGCTGTTCGAGTCATCTTCTGATTGGTGTCTGTGCCAAAAGATCCTTGTGTTTGTACTAGTAATAAGAGAATCATTGCTTTGACTTTCCTTATTCAGACATCATCTACAAATGCTGTTTAAAAAAATTAAGAGATCTTAAAGCATCGCTTTTCCAAGCTGGTAGGCCTAAAACTCAATTAATGACAGTTACTTAAAGAATTAAGCCAAGTACAGACTTCTGTGAAGATGACTGAATCAGATAGACAATGGCAAGAAATGTAGCTTGAAGGAATTTGGGTCATCTCCAGGCATGTTCTTGGTGTTGAAGAAGCAACTGTAAGTGCAGCTTTGTTGGTATGTCTTAGCTAAGTTGTGTAAGGTTGTCTTGCTACAGTGGTATCCTGGATGATTTTGTAACCTGTTTCCTAACAGATACAGAAGAAACTTGATGTCTTCACTGCTTTCCTTCTAGCAGTTTAGAAATAGCTGGTGTTTTCACCCTATATTTGAGGATGGAGCATGGCGTTGCTAATACAAAAAGCCATCTTCAGCATGTTGCAAATGGTGTTATTTTTTCCTCCCTTTGTAACTCTGATGGATTATCCTGTTTGTGTTGCTGGTTTCAGAAAGTGCCTTCTGCAGGTTCATATGAAATAAATAAAACACCCAACTTTGTCCCAAAGACTACTACATCCGTATGGATGTTGGAAGAAAACCTTGTGCTTAGCTATACCTTGATAACAAGGGGGAAATTCTATCTAGAATCAGTTGTCTTAGGTGCCTTTTCAATCCTCATGTGTTTTTAATTGTAGGTTACAGTCTAAAGAACCCATTTCAACATACCTCGCATATACTATGACACTTGAAAAACTGCAGTGAGTAGGCAGGGTTGTCAGCTATGAAGAACAGGCTTTGAAGTGTTTGTTTTAGTACTTTGAGATTTATGTCTTGAATTCCAGAGATTTTTTGCAAATGAAAATGTGAATACCTTAGCTTGGGGTAGCAAGCTAATACTAGAACAAGGGTATATTTCCACATTTGTGGGGAGAAGTGAATGCTTCCAATATTGCATATTTTTCTGCGCTGAAACAAAAAGAGCAATTCTTGTATTGGTTGTGGTTTCCAGTAGTTTGCTTTGCTTTGACTGTATCTGTTTCCAGCAAGTGTAGTTTGCCTCACCGATATAAATAAGTAGGTAATAAATGAAGTGCCATACACCTCAAGCAAACAGACTCAGCTAGTTCCATGCGGGGTCAGATCAAGTCTGTCTGCCTGGCATTCCTGGGATGTGATGCAGCTAGACATGAATGACCAGAGAGTATCAGCCAGATACAAGCACAGGCTTGGTTGTGCTGCTGGTGGCAGAGTTGGTAGTGTCCTGATAAGGGTGGAGCAGCAGCCGTCCCAGGAGTGGAGAAGGGAAGGGTCACAGAAGGCAGAAAAAGCAGCTGGAGATCTGGATGCAAAGGGTTATGAGTACTGCCTGCTGTCTCATGGCAGGGGATTAAGGAGCCATTGGAGAATTACTGCTGTGCTGTTCCAGGATCACCTTCTGAAAGTGCAAAATGCTCTTAGTGTGATGTTCATATTTGAGTTATATTGCTGTTACATACGTTAGCCTGCTTGAATGCAGAGCTGATGGATGATCACCAACAGCAGAAAAATGCCCAGTCTCCTCAGGTTTTTACCTTTTTCTTCAGTTGTGTGAGCCCACCCTCCTAGCCAACATTTTCTGAGAGAAATTACAAATATCCTGTCAGATTTTCAGGCTTTCATACTGTGTCTGTCAATAGCGATCTATCAGTTTGAGGGTATGTGGTCCTCCAAGTTTCCCAGGATAGAGCTAAACTTTTAAATCATGTTGGATAAAAGGATTATGAAGCAACTCTGTTCCTGACTAGTCCGTGACTGTCACTTTTCCTTCATACCTATTTTTTAATTCAATGGAAAGAGATTGTTAGGTGCAAAATACTATAAGCATTCAATTGGAAGACCTCTCTGTCAAGCTCTCAGTGTTGTTTTTTTTTTTCACATGGAGCTGGTGGGGAGAAATATTATTATTAGGAAGAACACTTTATAAGGATACTTAAAAATGGAATGGTGCTTAAGAGGCTTTGTCAATAAGCAGTTTCAGGCCATGCTCTGAAGAACAGCTTGGATGTCCCAAAGGATTTTTACAGCTATGCCAGTGAGTCTAATTACAGATAATACTTCTCTTGCTTAAGTCATGCCTCAGTTAGATCCTTACATCAGTGAGGCTGCTCTAACAGTAGTGTTAATATTGCTTTTTGTAATTTAGTTAATTGACTGTGACATACACTGAAGCTACATATGTGTGGAATTAATAAATTGCTTCTTGTCTTATCAGATGGATCTTAATAGTTTGTGGGGGTTTTTTTCAGGGATTATGTGAGGAGCGAATTGGAATCAGGATATGAAGGGCCAATGTACTTGGAACCTCTCTCTATGAATCGTTTCATGACTGCTTTAGTAGGTAAGTGCTTTAAATGTTTGTGATGCAGGAGAGAGCTCTGCCTGATTCTCTTTATTGAAACCTATGCACGTTTTACCTCTTGGTTTCAAATCTCTTAGCACTTTTAGTAGCTGTGATTCTTATTAATATGCAGGAGGAATGGGAGGCTAGGTGTATTCTGCCTGGCTTTTTCTATGCCACTGATTTACCAATATTCCTATACTTGCAGCTTTGAAGTATTTTCTAGGTCTGTTTGTCATGCTCTGCCCCTGTGTTCTTCTCAGACTTGCAGTCTGATTCAGAAGAACTGGATTGTCTATAATAATCTTTAGGTGGAATGTACTGTAGAAATTTCAATAGTAACACATATTTGTAGTGCTTTTGTCAATGAAAGTGTTGTACAAGTTTTTATTCTTTATTGGCCTTATAATGAACACCATCATGCTCTTACAGAAAAAACAACAGTTGAAATAGGTTTGTGGGTGTGTGCATGGGGCTGCAGGCTACTTGTTTTTTAATGGATATTTCTGATTAAAGAGTTAATAAGTAACAAGTCAAAACTACATTTAAATTGTGTTTCATTAATGGCAGAGATGACTTCTCTACCTAAAAATCCCAAATAAATCCTGAAGAACTGGACATTCTAGACTGTTCCCTTACCCTTTGAACTTTGACCAGAAGAGAATAAATTCAGCGTTAAGGCTGCTATGCCATACCATATGTTCTACTGAGAGGATATTGGAATACGCATGCACCATGTGTATTTTAAAATTAAGCCTGAGACAAGCTTGAAAGAAAAATCTTCCTTAATTCCTTTCACTAAGATCTATGGTTTTCATCAGATTATTGACAGATTTAGTCAGCCATGTACTGTTGGCAAAACTGAGCTGCTTTCTGTTTACTTGCAGCTGCTACTGGCAGATATAAATGGGTTTACTTCTTTACAGTATGTTAGGTCTACCAAAATATATACATCTGTTTGCCTGCATCTTTACTTTCAAATGTGGCATTTGTCTTTTCTTTTAATATATTTTTTTATAGAAATAGCACTGGTATTTTTCAAGGAAAGGAAATCTTCTTTAGAGATCATTTGTTCTCTCTTGTGAATTTCTAGATATGTTATATTTTGCTGTCTTGTCAAATAACACCAAAGTACAACTAAAGCCTTTAGTGTGTTTCTGTAAGAAAATGTAATTAGTCCTTTGAATCCCTCAGGTGCAATGCAGGGTCCCATGATAAAGCAGAATCCCTCAGAGAGCTTCACAAAGCAGCAGGCAGGCCTGGGCAGGAAGAGATCAGGAGGCATTGTGTCATTCAGTAACATTTAGACAAACTAAACTGAGAGTCAAACCTATTATGCTTCATCCAGCTTTTAGTATGGATTAAAAATAAGTGAGAAAAAGATAATACTGGTTTTAATCAATACAGTTTTGGTTGTACTGAGTGTCAGACTAAAGGCTCCTCTTATTGTAATTGTTTTTCATAAGTAGGTGCTTGACTGTACTAGCAAATGTATGTACTTTAACATACTTAATTATCCCCATTATTAATTTCCTCTGTTCTTTTAAAGCCAACTTGAAAGTGTAATTTTAGGGTTGATGACAGGTGGTCATCTTTGGGGAAGACCTGTGAAAGGCTTGACAGTATCTTGTATGAACATGAAATACTTTCTCAGATTTGTTACATACAAAGGTGTTTATCCAGTGCAATCTGCCATGTCTCAGGACTGTACTGAACTGTGTCATCTTCACAGCAAAATGAATAGACAGGTGCTCTGCTCCATCTTCTTACATGTTCTGCCAGTGTTGTGCTGAAGCACTGTTGCAAAGACACTGAGGCAGGTGCATGCGGGAATAATGGTGCCACTGATACAGCTCTAGTTCCTAAAAGTTCTGGTCAGAATTAAGGGGATGATGTACAGTATGCCAGCTGGTTCACAGATTTAATCTTTGTTAATGCTTTTATTCATTAGTGCTTTTTGAATGGGCTCTCATAGTCATTTCTTCCCCTGTATCTAATTCAGTCTGATGACTTTGACTAGGGTTACTACTAGTTCCTAAGTGCTGGATGGAAGAAATAAATATCTTTGAAGACTGCCCCTTGGATGAGTGTGCCACTTTGTGACCATGTCAGCTGTGAACATGACGAAGCTGCATGGTTTTGGAAGTGATGCTACCATGAAAACTTGGTTTTTCTTAGTGCGCTGTAATGGTATTATATATTAACTTTGAGAGCCTGTTTTTTGAATAACAGTTAATGATGTAGCCGGGGAATTTGTTAATGTCAGCTTTTTAAAATTGGGAATGAAATAAAGACACTTCCCTACTCAAAGTGGCTTGAGCAGTGGCTGTACCACACAGGCTTTCTTGTTGCACATTTTCCATTCGCTTACAAGCTGGGAGGCTTTGGCTACTTGTCAGCAATGTTTAATGTATTTGTGGAGGTTTTGGGAAGGGAAAAGAATGGGCGGGAACTGAAGGCAATAGATTTCTTCCTTATTGCCTCATTCCCCAGCAGAGGAGCCTGGTGTCCTGCAGGAGGATTCCAGCTGTCGGGTTCCTTAGGTGTGTCTGGCAGTTTTCAGTCCCTGGCATTTGAGTTTACAGAGTGCAAACATTCAGCTGGATTTGCTAGTTTTAGCAGATAGCTAGAGTGTTAAAATCTTTTAATGGTTTGATAATGAGGTACAAACTAGTTTTTTCTGACTGATCCTGCTATGTTATGTGTGATGACTGATGGTGTCCACTTGGAATTAAACTATGGTTTACTGCAGAGAGAGATTCTGTCCTGAGCTAAGGTGCTGCTACACCAGTTTAAAATGAGAAGTACCAGTCACTAAAAGCTCCATTGGAGACATGTCAGGCCCTTCCTGAAAGGGTTGAGAATTGACAAGGTGCAGACTTCAGGAAGGAGATTGGGGCCTCCAAAGAAAGTGCTTCATGTATTTCCTTTGATGGTTCCTCTCC